>NC_137192.1:5596431-5683931 GCF_960531495.2 Zeus faber
ATTTGTCTGACGGAAGAGGCTGCAAGATTGTTACATGAGGCAACATACGCTAACATCGTCTGGGCTATTTGTGTGAAACATTTGGAGCAGTTGCACCGCGCAACCTGCGGGGGCGCCAGTGAGTCTACAAGTTATCCGAGAGCTTGAAACTCCTTTAAACACACTCGTCCGTTTTAGACGGATATTGTATTCCCTCGTCATCCTCACAACACAAACTCGAAACTCCACCAACTCCCACTCCACCACCACAAGGACCACCACCGCCCGCCCCAACTACTTGTCAAGGAAAAAGCTTATTATTTACACGCTGATTTCTTTATTTATTTACTCAACATGGAGATTGTGTTACAAATAATGCGCCGGCGGGGCTCTCTCTCTCTCTCTCTCTCTCTCTCTCTCTCTCTCTCTCTCTGCAATTCATTTTCCTAAATGTCAGGTGAAGCCCACACACACACACACACACACACACACACGCCTTGAGAGCCTGACGGGCCGTATTCTTAATTGAGATCATTTTGATTGGCTTCCCCCTGCCCTTTTCATTGTCGGAGTGACAGAGGACCGGGTGGGAGGGAGGGGGGAGATGCTGATGATCATCTATGAATGTGTGTGTGTGTGTGGGTGTGTGTGCGGGCTTACATAAACAGAGGTTAGAAATGCAATAAACCTGTCATGGGGAGAATGCTTCTGTCACGGCGCAAAGCGAGAGCGCCCTGTCACTGTATCCATCTTCCTAACACGCTCTCTCGTTGTCACACACACATATAGACACACAGACACACACATACACAGACACACACACACACACACAAACAGACGTATAATCTAAAAGAGGCAAACACACACACACACACACACACGCACACACACACACACACACACACACACAGACACACTTTAGCACGCAGGCATACACTTCAATAGGCACATGCAATTAAATGAACATGCAGGCTCATACCTACCTACACACACACACACGCACAAACATACACACACACACACACACACACACACACACAGTTAAGCATGCAGGCATACACTTCAATAGGCACATGCAATTGAATGAACATGCAGGCTCATACCTACCTACACACACACACACACACACACACGCACACACACACACACACACACACACCCACACACTTTTACACGCAGGCATACACTTCAATAGGCACATGCAATTGAATGAACATGCAGGCTCATACCTACCTACACACACACAGACACACACACACACACACACACACACACACACACACACACACAGACACACACACACACACACACACACACACACACACACACACACACACATACACACACACACACACACACACTTTAACACGCAGGCATACACTTCAATAGGCACATGCAATTGAATGAACATGCAGGCTCATACCTACCTACACACACACACACACACACACACACACACACAGACACACACACACACACACACACACACACAATACTCGCAGAGGAAAGGATAACGACTTGATATTGAGCAACCAAAGCCATCCTGACTTTCTGTGTTGCAGTGTGTGGAAGTGTGTATTTACATGATCTATATAACAAATTTTATATCATCACACAAACGTTAAATAGGAACATTTCTGTGATGAACCGTGAACTCATTTAATAACATATTGAAATTTGGAAAAACTGCACTAAACGCGACTAGGCAATTATTCAGTCACACCTCCCATATCGCGAAAAATCCTATTAAACACAGGCTTGCACATGGGTGGACTGCAGCCTGGTGCACGCGAACACTAGTTGGTGCCTTTAACGCCGCCGCGTTTGGCTCTCATGTAATAATTTGCCGACTAGGTACTTCTGTGATGAACAGATGGCGCTAAGCAGATGCTTTTTTAAACCTTAAGCATCAGTTTAGTGGGAGGTTCACAACGTTGCCAGGAAGATGAAAAAAAATATTGTGTAGTTTGGAATTCCATTCCAAAACAATTTACTGATTTACTGATCAGAATCATGATCAGTTTATTCCACGAGTACATTTTCAAATAACAAATCATAACATTTTTCGCATGGTGCGTTTCTCTACATATCATGCGAATGAACAAAGCTTAACAGTCTGAAAAACAAAAACAAAAATAATAAAATAAAATAAATAAATTAATTAATTAATACAATTACATAAAAAAATAAATATAAAAAAAGAGCCAAATATACTGTAAAGAAATGAAATAGCCAAAATATATAAAAATATACAAAATACACGAAGTGTGATTCCTGTCCTTCCTTGGACCACTTTTGGTAGGTGCTAACCACTGCACACCAGGAACACCCCACAAGACCTGTCGTTTTGCAGATCCTCTGACCCAGTCGTCTAGCCATCACAATTTGGCCCTTGTCAAAGTCGCTCAGATCCTTACGTTGCCCATTTTTCCTGCTTCCAACACATCAACTTCAAGAACTCACTGTTCACTTGCTGCCTTATGTATACCACCCCTTGACAGGAGCCATTGGAATGAGATGAGCAATTTTATTCACTTCACCTGTCATTGGTTTTAATGCTATGGCTGATCGGTGTAAATATATCTCTGTTAAGGAACTCAAAATCATATTAAGGAATCCATCCGTGATCCATCACATTTGAACTGTATGAGAAAATCGATTGAATAAGACTTAAGCTTGACTCCAACTACCTCTGATATTACAGACCTCATTTTGCAATGAATGCTTGGTTGTATTTTTCAATATGACAAAATTTGATGTTGCATCGCAATTTCATGGAAGACGTTAAACAAACAATTTAAATTTCTCGCCCAACCCTAGTACGTGTTTGTGTGTGTGTGTGTGTAGTGTGTGTGTGTGTGTGTGTGTGTGTGTGTGTGTGTGTGTGTGTGTGTGTGTGTGTGTGTGTGTAGGTGTGTGTGTGTGAGCCTATTGACCAGGGGCAGCCTGCTCTCCTACTGCTTGAGTGTCACAGCTTATTTCACGGGGTCCAATCAGGCGTTGTGTGTTGGAGTGTGTATGAAGGCCCACCCCCTGACCCCCCCCCCCCCCCCCCAGAGTAATTTGCCATGCCTCTGGAACATGAATCTATGTGTGCGTTAAAGTGTGTATGTGTGTGTGTGTGCGCGCGTGCGTGCGTGTGTGTGTGTGTGTGTGTGTGTGTGTGTGTGACCGAGGCCTGATGGCTCTCTCGACACGGCGGATGGGTTAGCCTCCACCCTGGTTGCCATGGCAACGGTTGGCTTTATTAGCTGTCTCACTTTTAGCACACGCAGATACATATCCACATATACACACACCTAATTGTACACTGACAGGACTTCATTGACACCCCCCCCCCCCTACACACACACACACACACACACACACACACACACACACACACACACCTCGGGGTGCTTGCATTTTGGCGCAGTTAAGAAACTTGTCAGGAATGAGAGATGGTTGATGTGTGGCTAAATGAAGCTCAATGGAGAAAACGGTCGCACGATTTCACACACAACTAGCCCGAGGCACTGTTGACACACACGCGCGCGCACGCACGCACCCACGCACGCACACACGCACACACACACACACACACAGGGTGGCAGGTGGGAGGAGCGGCAAAGGCAGAGCCACAGTCAACATCAATACAGCCTCCCCTATCTGCGCTCTGCATGAGCCGGGGCAAGATCAATATTGCCCCCGACCGAACCGATGTCACCTTGTGTACGCTACACACCGCACCGTGTTAAGAGACGAGCGGGGAACACATCAATCAGCTGTCGGAGAGCCCGGTCCCCACACAGCACAAAGCCTACCCCGTAAAGCTGGTGAACACTTTCCTTTACCAAGGCGAGTCTCAGCCGCCTGGCTCGCCAGGCTTTGTTTTCACTGTGTACGAACTAGGGCTGCACCAGAAACTGGACATATACAGTACTGTTTAATACAGTAGGTTAATCTTCACAGCATCTTTTTAATTTTGTCTTAAGTACTTTGAATTTAGTCACATTTTAGTCCATTAGTCCATTCACAACTCAGAGCGGATTCTTCCGTCTTTCTTTCAGACAAGACCAACTGAATCAAACGAACAAAAAGTCGGAAAATCTAACAAATCTTTTTTCCTGAGTCATTCGTAAAAAGCCGAATCTCTAAAGAGTCAAACTTTTCATCACTAGTGTGTACATCACAAGCTGGCCAAAGAAACTTTGCCCCAATAACCCAAGTCCCTTTTTGTTATCAGCCAAAAAGTGAAGTTTCACAACAGTCGTTTCCAACACACTTTTAAATGACATAATGAGACGAAGGGTGGTGCTTCAAGAGGATTCCATTTAGAAAATTTTGACTTTTCATTTGTTCCTTCTCATCCCTCACTCATCATTTTACAATTTGCACAATATCATTTTAAAGTTTGATTTACTTTCGATGTGTCACACTACAAACCACCTACTTATGAAACAAGTCGATTCACTTGGCATAACCTGTTCCATAGTCTCTCTTGCAGCCTTTGTCATAAGGAGCCTCAGATCTAAACTATTAGGGTCTTTGAAACAGAAACATCACGCAATATGTGACACGACGCACACGGTAAGAGTACTCGCGACTCATCTATTTCATCCACGCACATTTTGATTTCATTCCCAAAATGTGAAGTAAAACACAAAATATACTATGGCAAGGTCATATCAATCACGCTGTATAAACTCCACACCACACAACCCCCATTCCACGCTCCCCCCTGAAAAAAACGTTTTTGTTACTTCTCCATCTCTCTCTGTCTCTTTCTCTGGTTTTCTCTCTCACCTCCTCCCCCGTCAGGCGTTGGTATTCACCTCTGAAAGGAGGGAGAGCGGAGGGAGGGAGGGAGAGAGAGAGCGCGAGAGAGGGGAGTGTGTGGGGTTGCAAGGACACGCGGCAGAGAGAATACTAAACACAGAAGGGACATTAAAGCACAAAGCACACGCCCTGACGCGTACCCACACCCACACACACACACACACACACACACACACACACACACACACACACACAAACACACACACACACACACCAAAGTTACTCAGCAGCGTGCGGGGTTACACACTCACAAAAACCAAATTCAGCCTCGCACGCATGCAGAGGTGTGTGTAAGCACACATTAGTCAGCAGCGATTCGCACATACACACACACAGGCGCGCGTGCGGACAAACACACTGTGGGTATTAGTGAAAATCCTTGGTGCGGCTTGAATAGAACGTTGTTTGTATCCACGGCTCAAACACCAAGGATTATGGGGAATACGAGGGGAATGCTAACGCCGGGAGAGAGGCCAACGACCTTGGGTGCAGCAGGAGGCGATCGAGGGAGGAGAGGCGAGGAGAGGAGAGGAGGAGTGAGGCGAGGAGGCGGAAAGGAGTCATCGGCGGGTGACAAATAAAATAAGCAAAAAATGCCAGGGGACATATGTGTTGGAGGCTGTGCGGCTGTGGTCAGCACGCGATGTCGAGACTCTACGATCCAAAGAAATATACTCATAATAATGCATGTGTTATTAAATAAATAACTTTAAGCAATATTTAAATATTTTTAAATACTGTAAACAATTATACAATACAATTTTTAAACACATAGGAATGTAATCTAGTTTATTTTCATTTCATAAATATCTACTAATTTGGGTACCCAAATATTTTGGCACACATAACTTGTCACATTGCGCGTGCGCAAAGCAGTGACACGCTACGCTGTGGAATTTCCACGTGCCATCGAAGCTCCAGGATATGCTCCAATTTTTCAACTCAAGTTTTGGTCCGACAGTACTATTGGAAGTGTCAAATAAAAGGAAAGGGAAAGAAAATTGAACATATCTTCTTACTGTCACTCGTATATATTCGAATATCCAAAAAGAGTCAAACTTTTCACTTTCAATTTTTATGCCGGGGGTAGATGGAGTAATATCGGGGAACACAGTCCGATCCTCCTTATCACTTTAAGTAGTTTGTCTGTTTGTGCTATGTATGTGTGTGTGTGTGTGTGTGTGTGTGTGTGTGTGTGTGTGTGTGTGTGTGTGTGTGTGTGTGTGTATGTGTGTGTGTGTGTGTGTGTGTGTGTGTGTGTGTGTGTGTGTGCGTGCGTGCAAAAATAAATGCTTAAACATGTGCATATACATGAGTGGGTATTCCACCCACCACCCACACCACTCCTCAATTCTCATTCTGTATGTTTTATTTTTTTTTTGTGTGCCCAATTGGGCGGAAACACGGGATGTATCATAGACTTGTTATTACGAGTGGCAGGACAAAATTCATAATTCATTTTCATTTGGGCTCCTGTAATGGCGTGAGTGTGTGCGTATGTGTGTGTGTATGTGTGAAACAGCCTACAGGAATGTGTTCGTTCTTTTTCTAAACGTATGTGTAGACGCGTGTAAATTGGCATATCTGTGCAAATGTGTTTTGGTGCATTGTAGTGTGTGTGGGTACGATGTTTATGTGTGTGTGTGTTTTCATCTGTGTAGCACATGCAATCATCCACATGTGCTTGCATTTAGGTGGTTGACCATGTTTGTGTGCCTTTCTCTGTGTATGTGTGCGCACGTGCATGCATGCTGGCGTGTGTGTGTGTGTGCACCACAAGAGCCGGCCCGTCTGTGTAAAACCTCAGATTGGATGTGTCAAGCCATTTCTACGAGTGTTAAAGAAACGTAGCGGAAGAAGGGACAGGCAATCTGGTGAGTGGAGCGCTGCCTGCATGGGCTCATCAGCGGAAAGAGGGCTGTGTTGGAAGAGGTTTGGAGGGGAGCGGTGGGGAGGAGGGAGGATGGGATGGAGGGAGGGAAGGCAGAGAGATGATGGTGATGATGATGACAGAGAGGAGGGGGCTGAGAAAAAACAACAACAGGAGGTAATATCATATTTGGTGTCGATGCTAATGTCCATCTCACCTATCTAGCCACTGTGTGTGTGTGTGTGTGTGTGTGTGTGTGTGTGTGTGTGTGTGTGTGTGTGTGTGTGTGTGTGTGTGTGTGTGTGTGTGTGTGTGTGTGTGTGTGTGTGTGAGTTGAGCTGATCAGTCACCGGAAACTCCCCCATACCTCCCTCACTGAGGATTGCTGAAGGTTACTCTGTCCCCGTGGCGACAGCGGCGTCAGAGCACCCCCCACAATGAACCCCACCAAATGCCACCGTCTGTGAGTGAGTGTGTGTGTGTTTGTGTGCATGCACGTTTATGACTTCATGTATGTGAAGTTTGACAAATGCTACTGACCAGTGGCACCATCAAAGCCAACAGCTGGCTCTTGCAGGGGCAATAAGATCACTTGATCAAATAGGTGCATACGTACGTGTGTGTGTGTGTGTGTGTGTGTGTGTGTGTGTGTGTGTGTGTGTGTGTGTGTGTGTGTGTGTGTGTGTGTGTGTGTGTGTGTGTGATGGGTAAAGGGAGTTGGTCCAGATAGTGTTTCTTTAATCAATATTGATATCCAATGGCATAAACGCAGATCTAAAAACCTACTTGAAACGTCTCAAAACAGAAATGGAGGTTGTAAAAGAAAGAAAGTAAATGAAGGGAACTATCCTGGATATCCAATCCAGAAATATGCGGGACAATCTCATATTTTCCAGGATCCCCGAGAGCAACACTGAACGATCAATTCCTTTTAATAACACATGTCAAAGATAATTTTGAAAAAATCAACATTTATAGAGAAAACACAACTTTTATCAGGCTAATTAAAAAATAAACAAATTCGAATGAATCTCTAAATTCCACATTCACTAAGATTTTGTTATCCTTCAGTGACTTTGATCACTGATATAACCTCAGTCCTTGTGTCACACATGTCACCAAATGTCATCTCAGCAAAGAGTGCAGCTCAATCCACTGTGGAAGTGGTATTTGCTTGTCCTACCGCACTGTAGAATGTGTTGGTTGTGTGTGTGCAATGACATAGGTCTTGTAGTCCAAGGTTTCAATCTTTTGCACACAATCAAGTCTGGTTCTGCTCCATTGGGTTGTAGCTCAAACATCCAACAGGATCCAGGTTCAAACTCCAGGTAGGTACAAAGAACTCGATCCTTAGCACACGTGAATGGCATTCCCCATTGTATTCGTTAGCATTAGTGGCTAGTGATCCTTTAGCTTCAGAAGGTATCTCCCCATGCGGGTACTTCTCAACGACCAGCGACAACGGGGTCCTCTGGTGGTACTCACGAAAATTATTGATATTCAAACTATTTATTCGAACTGCTTTTTTTCACTACTTTTATCAACTTTTCCAAGGTCATTAGCACTCATCATGTGTGACTGCTCCCTTCCATCTGGTGACTGGTGTTGTCAGGGCACCTGATGGGAGCTGCTACCCGACTGCTCCTCTTAAGTTCACCTGGAAGTGAACACAAATAAAGGAAAATATAATTATTTATCTTTTCAGATTATATTTTATTACGGCTTTAAGTTTTTTTTATTAAATTATTTTTTCTCAATATGGATAAGTCACCCATCTTCATTTTATATACATTTCACCAACTTATTTTTTTATTGCCAGGTTATTTCCTGTACTTCTTCATAGGTTATTTAACCTGGGTCACATATTTCATTTATACTAACCCAGACCAAACAGGCTTTATCAATGGCTTAGACTCATCCAGCAATATGCGCGATTTATTCAGTCTGATCAGCATATCTCAAAGGAACAAGTTCAATACTGTTATTGCTTCTTTGGATGCCAAAAAAAAGCATTTGACAGAGTTAATTGGACATATCTCTTTTCCACCCTCAATAAATTTGGCTTTGGAGAGTCACTCATTCAATGGATCAAAATTCTGTACAACTCACGATCGGCTTCTCTCATCACCCATAGTTACACTTCACAGAATTTCATTTTACCACATGGCACAAGACAAGGATGTCGACTCTCCCCTTTACTATTTGCCATTTTTATTGAACCCTCGTGGCAGTCATCCATCAAAACAGTAATATCACTGGCATACAAACAGGAAACTGTTAAGAAAATCTGTTTATATATACGTACATGGAATTTTGTTATATTTATGGAACCCAATATCATCCATACCGGAAGTGTTCAATCTTATGAATAAATTTTCAACCATCTCAGACTATTCAATAAACTGGACTAAAACCACAGTCTTACCACTCAGTGGGGAAGACTGGAATGCTATAACCCAAAAACTTCCTTTAACCATCAAAACAGACAACATGTAACTAATACTGCACCTTGGTATTGATATCGCCACCGATCTGTCAGATATGTTGACCCTTAACTTTACTCCATTGCTCAAAACCATCGAAGAAGACATCACTCGATGGTACAACTTACAGTACCCATCTCACTAATTTGCAGGATTGCAGCAGTGAAAATGAACATATTACCAAAAATAAACCATATATCTTCAATGACCCAAGTCCAACCAACAGTAAATTGGTTTAATACTCTATAGCTCTATAATCAGTAAAGTACAGTATAGGGGAAAAACAAGAAACTAAGAATTAAACTAGCAACACTACAGAAAACCAAAGACTTTGGAGGCCTAGCAGCCCCAAATTTAATTATTTATTTTTATTTTTTTTCCATGGCCCCAAACTTCAGATACTACTATTTAGCAAACCATCTTCAATTTATAATTAAATGGTTTCAACCAGAGCAACAATTGGGCCATGGATGGCGAGACATTGAACATACAGAATGTCAGGATTTATTAATCTATCTATCGATCTATCAATTTATCAATTTATCTGATCTCCCATTTATTACTGAAACATAATTGCTTGAAAAACCCATTCATCGCAACAACTCTATCACCCTGGTGGAAATTCAACAAACTCATTGGTTACTCTCCATCTCCAAACACGGGGTTAGCCCTAACCCTAACCCTAACCCTAACCCTAACCACATTCAAACCAATTTGGCACAACCATAATCTTCAGGTCTTAGAAACGACAAGGAATTACTCATCAGGAAAATTTTCAAAAACAATTCACTCATTCCTTAATCTAAAGGTATAATATCGGTGGTCACAGTTTCCTGCAATTCCTTCAACTGCAGCAGCCTCTAAAAGTAAAAGTCAAATTAGCCAAAAACATCCTACAACCACCTTAGATGATCCATTGTCACTCATATAGGTAATTTAAAGAATCCTCTTTCCAGAATATACAAACTTTTATTAAAAACAGAAGACACGTTGTCTTTAGCAGCCATAATATGGGAAAGAGACCTTGCTTTTTCCACCGATATCAACTTCTGGAACAGCGAGTCGCTCTGCGCTTCTGGCTGATCGCTGTGGGTTGGGTGCCTCCCAGTACGGGGGGGTAGAAGGTAGTTTCAGTTGTTCGTTCGGCTGAACGCACCACCCTCTGCATCATCTCCCGCCTGTCCTGAGCAGTACAGTTCCAAAACCAGGCAGTGATGTTGCCTGTCAGGATGCTCTCCACTGCTCCAGAGTAGAAGGATGTGCAGATCCCAACCGAGACCCTGAATTTCTTCAGCTAACTGAGGTGGTAAAGACGCTGCCTCGCCTTTCTCGGATTTCTTATTGGGACAAGTCCTGTGCACTCACTGGTGGTCACACACACACACACACACACACACACACACACACACACACACACACACACACACACACACACACACACACACACACACACACACACACACACACACACACACACACACACACACACACACACAACCAACACCTGCTTTGAACACACCTCCAAACACCCTTGTGATTACATCCCTCTCCTTTTCTCCCTCATTGCCATAGCTATCACAGGAAGAGGCCACGTGCTGAATTGCTGTTCAAACTTTCCTGGACTTCACTGTTTTGTCGATACATGTTTTTATTTATCTCACCCATAGTGATTCCCCTGTTTTGGAGTCGTAATGACGTTCTCCAAAGAGGGTGATTGGTGGCCGTTTTGTGGAACAAAAAGCTGTGCTCTTGTCATCGCACAGGTGTCTACAGGACAGAGTCATTGGAAGCGGTGCTTAATGATTAAAGAATGAATAAAGAGTGGGATTGCAGCTTGAGAAGTTGAATTCCACTTGCAGACTTACTCCTTCCTAGATGTGTTCTCTCTTGTCTCCTCCTCTGTCCTTCTCCTCTGTGTTGTATGCCAAGCATGCTGACAGCACAGGTTAAAAAAAAAAAAGTAAAACCTGGTGAAAGTATTTATTTTGGTGCAAAATAGTAAATCAGTCACATTCAATATGAATTAGAAACACCTTGGAACAACATTAATTTAGTCCTCAGCAATTATTGTGATAATTAATTTTAGAATTAATAATTGAAGATTCACTCGCTCACCCACTCTTTTGCTGGAATGGCTCCTGACTCCTGCATCATTGAAAAGATTTGTTGGATACAAACAAATCATTCTCTAGTCTTGCATCACTAGTAAGCCATAAAAATGAGCCCAGGTATACATGTTCCTGACGTTTTAAGGTGTTAACAGGATAGTGATGTGCCGTAGGATTACTGCATTGTAAAAAGTGTACTGTGGAAGTAAGAAAACTACTTAAAATGAAAAAGGAAAAAAAACACTACTTTAAATGACTTTATACTATATACACCAGGGGTGGGCAATTAATTTTTACAAGGGGCCACATGAGAAACCTGAGCTGTATTGGAGGGCTGGACAACAATAACTTGAACTTAATTCTGCTCAATATTAATTATCTAACATTGTAAAAAGCAGTAAATTAAATATTTTGATTAGCTGCTACTGGTAATCAGAAGAATAAGGATATTCTTTTAATATTTATATAAATATATGAAATAGTGGTGTAGGTCAAATAGGAAAATACTCCTTTATAAGTAATAAACAGTAAAAGGTCCTTGTTGGTTTTGCAGCTTAGCTCGCAAAGCATCCGACTCCCTTGCACGCTCTTGATCAGACAAGTTCTTGTATTTCCCCTCGTAATTGGTCACGTAGTGGCGATTCAAACTGTAATCCTCGAACAGAGTGACCTGTGTACCACAAACTAAGCACACGGCTTTAGCTTTGACTTCTGTAAATAAATATTTAGCAGTTCATGTCTTGTTGAAAACGCGGCATTGGGGATAAATTAAAAATTTTTTGGCGCGAGCTGACATTTTGAGGGCTAGCTGGCCAGCATCATTTGTAGCTGTCCTTACTAAAATAAAAAAAAAAAAACGACACGCTTTTCAAAATAAAAGCAACACAGTTGTATTGCGTGCACAGTATAAATACTTTTTAATTTATGTTCTAATTTACAATTGACCTCAGGCTGGCCGGACAGGGACGCCGAAAGGGACGGATTTGGCCCGCGGGCCATAAAATGCCCATTTCTGGTATACACTGTAGCTGAATGAACCACCATGGGATTTTCAATTCATAAACCACCGGTTTCATCATAATAATGAATAATTCCATGCTAACCAGACTCTGAATTTGGACTACTTACCAGTTTTATCTCTGCACGTAATAAAGACTTAGCGCTTTGTGTGGTGCATCAATACCCTGGTTACGCAGTCTGGTTGTGCACTCAGTCCTGGAGTACACTTATGATATTGATGTAAAGGGATTGACAAAAATATGATTCACGTTTTCATGTACTTTTTTGTACTTGTGTGGCTCTTATCTGCTTTGTGTCGTGAAATATATCAACCTACTAAATCTGTGATTGACCAAACTACAGTTTTCATCACCAATGGATGATCAACTGGCCCCATAAAAAACAGTGCTTTCAGATCTCTTTCTGCTTTCAGATTTAGGACTAAGTTGGCTGAGAGGAACCTGTTGGCAAGGTTCATAGGTGAACTACTCTGTGAAGACAGAAAATCTCCAGTCGTTTGATAATAAACCATTCACATGTTTTGTGGGCAGTGCCTGAAATCCATGGATCTAACACAGTAACAACCAAAGAAAGCTTTTACAGTATGCACACAACCTGTTATAGTCCCTGTAAAGTAACAATATATATGTGTTCTGAGGTTGTCACACCACAGAAAAATGTGTTATTAACCACCCAGCCAATTTTGAATGATTAAAAAAATTGCCAAGTATGCAAAATTAGGTTTAAAAAAGGTTTTGAAGAGAAGGCACCCTCTGTTCTGAGACGATGGGGGCATGTCCGCTGAAGATGCTGAAAACCAATCACGAAAGAGGTGTAGCCTCTCTCAATTGTTAAATACTGTATGGCGCCTTTGTCCCTCAAATGCATTTTCCCCGGATGCCAAAATGTACATAATAGCTCGGTCTCCTTTTTTACATTGCCATTCTGTTCCGAGTGTGGAGGCTCCCCCAGCTCCGTGCGCTGTCCTGGTTCCGTGCAAGCCTGTGGAGCGGGGCTCTGAGCAGGGCTCTCCCGCACAAGGAGCCGGAAGAGAGTTCCGCTGTCCGAGTGCACGTAATATCCCATTTTCTTATGTTCTATTATGTAACTTCAGAAGAAAAGAAAGGGTTTGTAACTGCCTAGCCTGTAACTGGTATTCTGATTTTGGATTTGTGCATGCATGTATTGGATTAGTGGTACAGTAGCTAGAAAAAAAAAATTGTGTAGGCTGTAGCAACTCGTTGCGATTTGAGCAAGAGAACCAGCGATGAATGCATTCTACTCTTTTATAGTGTTAGGGGAGGGGCTATGCCAGGTAGGAACAGGTCCCTGATTGAGGCCAGGCCAAAAAATCAAGACCAAAAAAACAGTTTAGCAGTCTAACTCCACAATTCAGTACTACTTTGGCGGACAAAGTGGTCAAGCACCGGCTGCGGATGACAGCATGGTTCCCTTTCCCGCAGCCGCCAAGCTACCTCGAATCGGCCAAATCAGCGCCCGGGCGGTGTTGATTGGTCCAACTTGACTCAGGGAGATTTCTTAATGTTTGTCTGTCTTGCAGAGGGGGTCGGCGCACAAGTTCATCAGCAGCCCAGAAGCCCACGTCCAACCCCAGGACCCACGCGAGAATCGCAAGGTCCCCAGCCCGTCCCAATGGCCCAGAGGAGAATGTCCAGGGGGGCGCTGTGTCCGACCCCAGGACTCACCTGGTCCATCGCGGTGCCCCGGAGGACAATGTCCGGGGGGAGGCTACGTCCAACCCCAGGACCTACTCGGGATTCGTTGGGTTCTGTGGTGCTGCGGGATGCTCTCTCCCCTTCCTTTGCTGTCTCCTCTGTTGTGCAGACGTCTGGGCAGGGGTGTGGACACTGCGGGTGGCCCGGCCATGACCGCCACAACTGTTCTTGGATGGAACTCGGCCAGGTGGTCCGGGTTCGGCCCGCCGAACCCCTCCCCCGGTTGAAAAGGGGCCTACCAAATACCGGTAAGGCAACAAAAGGGTAGACATCAGGCTTTGCTGGACTCGGGCTGTTCGCAAACGATGGTCCAGCAACGCCTGGTTCGACATGGGCTTTGGTGGAGGTGTCACAGGTGGAGGTTCATTGTGCGCATGGGGATATTCACATGTATCCAATGGTCCGGCTTGATATTTGTTACAAGGGAAAAAAGCATAGGGTACAGGTTGCGGTTAGTTCCTGCTTGTCGCACTCCCTGATTTTGGGCACGGATTGGCCAGGGTTTGCCCCTTTGATGAGAGAGACTGGGGAAGTGCATTCACAGTCGGTAGAGAAATGTGAGTGTTGCATGGCGCACAGTGACCCGGAGGGTCGTCGGCGGGCGTGACAGGTGCAGGCGTGAGACGACACCCTACGCAGGGCCTTTCAGGGGGTAGTTAAAATCGATGCCGTATTGACGTGCCCATACGCCATGCTCACTCACCCGTATTTTTTAGTGATTAGAGACAGATTTTATCGAGTGAGCCGTGACACCCAGACAGGAGAGGCGATAACCCAGTTGTTGGTGCCGAAGAGCCACCAGGAAATGCTTTTCCAGGCAGCTCACCATAACCCAATGGTCGACTGTCTCGGTCACGAGAAGACACGACAGCAGCTAATGGCCTGCTTCTATTGGCCGGGCATTTGGGCAGATGTGCGTAAATGGTGCGCAGCGTGTCCTGAGGGCCAGTTAGTCAACCCTCTGGTTATGCCAAGAGCCCCGTTGAGGCCCCTCCCCCTATTAGAGATCCCATTCGAAAGACTCTGTATGGACCTCATTGGGCCGTTAAACCGTTCAATTTTGTAGTCAGACGAGGGCAAGGCGAGGGCAATTATGAAGTTGAAAGGTCTGACAGGCAGGGGGCGACACAGATTTATCACCTAAACCTCTTAAAAGAATGGGGGGAGGGAGCGTCTGTGGTTCTAGTCAGGGGGATGAGTTGGGGCCGGAGGTTCAAAAAGCAGCCGATCGTACCGCGACCCTGTTTAGTGACCATCTTTCTCCGTCCCAGTGTGCGGAGGTAGCTGCACTTCAGCGTCACTTCTCTGATGTTTTCTCTTCCCTGCGAGGCCTCACATCCCTCATATACCACCATGTGGAGACAACCGCAGGCGTGAAGGTGCGCTCTCGGCCGTATCGCCTGCCCGAACACAAACGCAAGATCGTGCAAGTGGAATTAGAGGCCATGCTGGACATGGGCATAATAGAGGAGTCCACGAGTGACTGGTCTAGTCCCATCGTGCTGGTGGGTAAGCCCGATGGGTGAGTCCGGTTCTGCGTGAATGAAGGATGAATGTGGTGTCAAAGTTCGACGCCTACCGGATGCCCTGGGTCAAAACTTCTCGACTGGTTAGGTACAGCTCGTTTTTTCACAACACTAGATTTGACCAAGGGTCACTGGCAGACTCCCTTGTCACAGGAAAAAAAAAAGTCCTTGTCCAAGGAAAAATCTGCGTTCTCCACGCCGTTTGGCTTATACCACTTTCGCAAAATTCCGTTCGGGTTGTTCGGTGCCCCAGCCACCTTTCAGAGACTCATGGATCATGTCCTGCGTCCACATGTAGCATACGCCGCGGCCTACCTAGATGATGTTATCATTCACAGCGACACCTGGGAGCGTCATATGCAGCATGTAAGCGCTGTGCTTGAGTCCCTGAGGCGGGCTGGGCTCCCCGCCAACCCAAAGAAGTGTGCCGTGGGATGGCAGGAGGTACGGTATCTGGGGTATCACTTGGGCGGAGGCCTGGTCCAACCCCAGCTTGATAAAACTGCTGCAGTTGCAAACACGCCGAGACCCAAGACCAAGAAGGAGGTGAGGCAGTTCTTGGGGCTGGCCTGCTGCTATAGGTGGTTTGTCCCCAACGTTTCGAAGCTAACCAGCCCCTTGACCGAATTAACTCGAAAGGGTGCTCCAGTGGTCGGAGAAGTGCCGGCAGGCGTTTGCGAGTGAAAAGTCAGCTCTCTGTGGGAAACCAGTGCTGTTAAAAATCTAACTTCTCTTTCTCTCTCGAACAGAAGGTTGGGCGCAGTCTTGTCCCAGGAGGTGGAGGGGACCGTGTGTCCGGTGCTGTACCTCAGACGCAAGCTCTCAGAGCAGGTGTCGAGGTACAGCACGGTGGAGAAGGAGTGTTCAGCCATCAAGTGGGCAGTCGGTTCCCACCGCTACTACCTTTCACCCTCTGTTGGGACCACACCCTGCTGCAGTGGCTCCACTGCATGAAGGACACAAACGCCCGGATCACCTGGTGGTACCTGCCTCTCCAGCCTGTTAACTCCATAGGCCGGCAGCACAGATGGTCGTAGCTGACTTTCTCTCCCGCTTTGGGGGGAATTGGCTGTCGGCTGGATGGCTCCCCGGCCTAAGTTGGGCGGTGGGGGTATGTGGCAGACAAAGGGGCGTGGTCAAGCACTGGCTGCGGACGACAGCACAGTTCCCTTTTCCCCGGCTGCCAAGCTGCCTCAAATCGGCCCAATCGGCACCCAAATGGCGATGATTGGTCCGACTTGAGTCAGGGAGATTTCTTAATGTTTGTCCGTCTTGCATAGGGGGTCGGCGCACAGGCTCGTCAGCTGCCCAGCAGCGGAACACCATGCCTCCTGAGCCTGAAAGAATTATCATAATTATCATCATCATCATCATTATTATTTTTACAATATTCATCATTAACAATTGTGATTGATACTTGTGGCCAGTGTACCTTGTTGTTCAAGGTGATAATGAAAACTTGCGCTATGTTGGTGCACCACGGCCAGAAAGACTCAGTTTCCCTCCCTAACCCTTACCTGTGGGCAGAAACTCCCACAATTACATACACTACTCACAAAAAGTTAGAGATACTCGGCTTTCGGGTGAAATTTCAGGATGAAGATAAAATGCACTATAACCTTTACAGGTGAACTTAATTTGACCTTCTCTAAACTTTTGAATGCACATGTCCAACTGTTCAATGTTTCAGTATTTTTTGCACAACTTGCTGTTCTCTAACAAGGAGTTGAACAGCAAAATTCACGACAGGTGTTTGATCCATGAATCGACCAATACATTTCCTGGTTCAATTAGAATTGGTATTTAAACAGTTCTCTTCATCATGCTGTTCACATTTTGACATCATGAGACCAAGACGACAGCTAAAAATTGATCAACAGTACCTCGCCATTGAGAGGCTTCCAACAGGATGTTCTCAGAGGGAAGTGGCCACTGAGCTTAGAGTGTCACAGAGTGTCATCAGCAGATTGCAACAGAGATACAGAGAGACTGGAAGAGTCACAGAAAGGCGTAGAAGTGGACGTCCTTTGGCCACATCCCACACTGATGACTGCTTAATTGTGACAGTGCCCTGCGGAACTGGATGATGAATGCCACTCAACTCCAGGCACATTTAAGGGAGGTGAGAGGAACCCAAGTGTCACGTCAGACCATTCGAACCGTTTACATCAGCGTGGTCTGCGTGCTAGACCACCTGCAAGGGTACCTGACCACACCACCAGGCACAGGCATCATCGTCTTGCAGGAGCCAGGGAGCATTGACGCTGGACGAGGGACTCAGTGCTGTTCTCTGATGAAAGTCGATTCACTTTGAGCAGAAATGATGGCCACCAACGATGTTGGAGACGTCAAGGAGAGAGCTATGCATCAGCCACTGTTGTCACCAGACGAGCCTTTGGTGGTGGTGTTGTTACAGTGTGGGCAGGTGTGTCTAGTCAATACAGAACAGCCCTACACTTTGTGAATGGTACAGTGACAAGCCCATACTACCTGAATAACATCATTAATCCAGTCATTGTGCCCCTGCATGAACAACACAGGCCTAATTTCATCTTCATGGACGACAATGCTCCAGCTCATCAAGGTCGCATCATTAGGGAACGGCTGCTAGAGACTGGGGCACCTCAAATGGAGTTGCATGAACTTTCTTCAGACCTGAATCCCATGGAAAACCTATGGGATCAGCTGAGTCGCCGTGTAGAGGCTCGTCACTCTGTACCCCAGAACCTCAAGACCTGATGGCGGCCCTTCAAGAAGAGTGGGGTGCCATGCCTCATCAGACAATAAGTCGACTTGTGAACAGCATGAGACGTCCTTGTAAAGCTGTAATTGATGCTCAAGGGCACATGACAAGTTATTGAGACATTGACATTTTTTGTTGTGGTATACCCACCACTGTTGTTGGCTTTTGTTTCAATAAATTGTTTGAGATGAGGAAATCACCATTGCATGCCTGTACTTAAATGCCCTACTTTCATGATATAATATCACTGTAGCGTGAACTTTTTACATTTTCCATGAATTTCACCCTAAGGCCAAATATCCTTAACTTTTTGTGAATAGTATATATACGTATACATATAGTTCACCGTCTTTTTAAGCAATAACTTTTAAACATGTATGTTTAGAAACAAATCTTGTATTTGATTTTACAGGGACTTCAAAGGTATAGGATCAATATGAAGAGGCCGCTCCAAAGCTACTGTACAGTTTTAAGGTACTGCAGTACTTCAACAGTGTTCATGGAGGTGGTTGCTTTCCATTATTAAGGCTAGCTAATGGCCCAATGTTGAAAATCTGTTTTGTTTACTAATGGTTGCAATTGCGTTCCTTAGGCGTGACGCCCTATTACTTACAGTACCTATTTCTAATATCTGATGGTAGATATTGGGAGATACTCGGCATCCATTGCAGCCTGGCCGTCCTTGGAAGTGGAGATTCCTACTTCTGGCACCCCTTCTCAGGGTTTGTTCCATCTTTTTACCCCACTAAGGGGTTTCTCTGGGTGTTTTTCCTTGCCCTCGGGTTGGGCTGAAGTGTAGGGGATGCCGTTGATTTCTATGTGAAATGTGAAGCTCTTGAATACACTGTAGCTGAATGTACCACAGTGTGATTCTTTACAATTGAATTTTCAATACATAAAACGCCGGTTTTATCATGATAATGAATAATTCAGTGAGAGTCATTTGTTTCACTTGCGCTGTCCAAAAAGTTCAAAACAAATGAAATAAACATATCCCTACAACAAAATCTCCGACAAAACTTGTGGGTAACTGCGAAAAAACAAATCCAAGCTCTAAACCGACTTCCCACATCATCTGCCAGATTAATAATTTGTACGGCTGACTTCCATTCGAAGGGGCTTGCTGGACTGTGACTTTCGACTGTTAACCAGTTTTCTCTTTGCACGTAATAAAGACTTAGCAGCTCTTTGTCTCTCTAATGGCTCCTGGTCCATCGATTTCTGTAACCGTTTCTCAGAAGAAACTGAAATAGTGTAGGCGACAACCTAAACACTTGGACAGATCATTTGTACCGCTCATTGCTGGATGGACTTCCCTCCCCTCCTCTCGCTCTGTCTCGATGTCGAGGCGGCATAGTGAGCAGCCTCCCAGAACCCTAAAAGGCAGCTGTTTTGGTTTCCATTTGTTTTACATTTACATTACATTTAGTCATTTAGCAGACGCTTTTATCCAAAGCGACTTACAATTGTTCAAACACCGACGGACGCAGCCATCAGGAGCAATTAGGGGTTAAGTGTCTTGCTCAAGGACACTACAGCATGCTAGCAGGAGGAGCCTGGGATCGAACCAGCAACCTTTAGATCACTAGACCACCAGCTCTACCGCCTGAGCTACCATCCCCGTTTTATACTCTAAGTATATCAAATCAGAGTCATGGTATCTTTCTCTTGAGGTTCTTAACATGATTAACGTTATGACAAACTTTAAAAGTCAAAGACGAAGACTACGGTGAATTGTTCAGTTTGACAAAGACAGGTAAAAGGTAAAAATGTCCATGTTTTCAGACTCAGGGGACAATAATGTGAAAACCCCCCTTAAATATATCCCTTTTCAACCATAACTCCATATATGCGTATTTGAAGAGGAACCTGGTAAATGTAGTTCTTCCCCTTAGCAGCCTAGGTCTAGGTCTTTCTAAGATGCTTCTTGTGCCTTGGAGGTTGGAGTAGATCTGTTTTTGACCGTGGGCCGCCTCAGACTTTCCTTTAAAAAGAAACTCGACAGGCCTTTCCTTCAACAGAGCGTGTCATTTGCCTTCGAGTGCCACATCAGGTGAAACGAGTGGGCGCCAGGTGCTGCCTTTCCGCTATGACATCATACTGGATTCAAAGAGGATCAAATTTTTGACTGAACAGAAAAAACTTTGTTGTAAGATGCTTTTATTATTTGTATTGAAGTTACTGATTGGACCTACATACTTCACCTTTTATCAGTACTTTCTGACTCAAATACACATATATTTGCTTAAAAAACATCTTTTGATTTTAAGTTGGGTGTCTTCACCCTCTCTCAAAACAGGTCTGGGTCCAATAATAATTTTCACCAAATCAAATCTTGTCCTTGTAGCCTTGCTTTCATTTAAGAGTCAAACTTCAGATTTGATTTAACTAAAATCGATGGTTTCGGAGGCGGGTTGAGTTCCATTCTATCCATCCTCCATGTTATGACTGGTAACTATATTATTGTAGAAGTTGAAAAGTTGTTCAAAAAGGTAAGATTGAATTCACTCCCACTACTCTGGGAGTAATGGCTCCTAAAATCAGGTCCTCTGTGGAGATTCAAGACTATTTTTATCAAGACCCGTTTGTATTGTAACAGAAATCAAAGGGGTCGCCTTTATCTGCAGTTTGGCAATCAGTGGTCTTAAATAAAGTGGCAGACAGACATTGGTTTTACTTGTACAAGGGTCGGATCAGAGACGTGCTAAGGAGCAGCTCTTTGAGACAAACAGTTTATTTTCAGGAAGTCAGAGAATATATGGTCAGTTCGACGTCACAGATACAGAGAATATACAGTCAGCTTGAGCTAACAGGTGCAGAAAATAATTGGTCAGGCCAAGATAAGGCAAGCTTTGAGGATGGGGCAAGCTTTTTGGTAGGAACCCAAGGGAGGACACAATCTAAAAGGTTTGTGAAAGAATTAACTCTGTGTGCTAAAATAAAAGTGTGTGACTGGAAGCTATATGAAGTTGTGTTCTTCATTGTGTGTGTGCATATGTTTATGTGATCACATGGATTTAGATATATTGTTAGTGTATGTGTGTGTGTGTGTGTGTGTGTGTGTGTGTGTGTGTGTGTGTGTGTGTGTGTGTGTGTGTGTGTGTGTGTGTGTGTGTGTGTGTGTGTGCGTGTGTGTGTATGCGCATATTTTTGGCCAATCAAGCTATTCCTATAAAAAAACAACCTAAGTTTATTAATAGGCAAATTAGCTTTGATTGTTCAAGTATCTGTTGCCCCACATATGCACACGCACACACTTACACAACAAACAGTTTGGCGTCCAGCCTTAGGTTTTACCTTAATTGGGCTTTAGCGCCAGAATTTTCTTGTTTTGCATGTACGTGTGTGTGTGTGCATGCACATATCCCATTGTGATTCAGAAAGCATCCGTCTGTGTATGAGCGCATAAGTGGACCGTATTGTTTCCATTGTTATGCAGCGGCAGGCCTGTCATTTTACTCACTAATGCTAACACGTCGCTGCTTAGCTCCTAATTAAGATGCATGATTCACCGTGTGTGTGTGTGTGTGTGTGTGTGTGTGTGTGTGTCAGAGTTTCTGTTATCCGGTAATTACTGGTTTTTGACCGGGAAAATCTGTTCAAGTCCGACATATTTAAATCTCTCCGGTCATAATGTCCGGTGAAAATAATTCCCTCTGAGCCCAATTTTTATTCGTGCTGGGGGATAAAACGATAAGAATAATTATCACAATATTGTTTTCCTCTATGTCAAAATAAAATAGACACGATCATTTCGATAAAAACAATTCCGCAGATCTGTTCATTTCCGCGTTTGGCAAGTTGCAACGGAAAGCCAATCATTTTGATCAATCAGGATGATCTAAAGCTGGCCTGTCACCTCTAACCATCATGTTTATCAACATAGAAATAAGCCCTACCCCTTCCCTCGTGGACAGGTTAGGCTTGTAAACACACACACACACACACAACGCCCAGCAAAAGAGCACAACTTCCAGAACTCTGAGGAGAAGCAGAAAGATGATGTATCCAACAGGATGTTATGTTATTTTATTATTTAGTTAGACCTACTTGCCATATTTATTTGGTTTTTTGATTTTATCAAAAATGTATTTGAGTAAAATGTTAATTAAAGCAGCTGTGCTTGTTATTAATTGTTCACGAATGGAAATGATTTGTCTTTAAGTCATAATATGCATAATATTTATTTATTTATTTATTTTTAAAACAGTGTAAACTGACAGGACTTATTTTATTTTGAATATTCAATAAAAAATATTATAAATCCACATGCATTCATGATGTCATTCTTTATATAGCCTGCCTATCAATTCTTTTTAAGCTAAATAGATACAGATAATATTTGACCGGAATCCAATCTGTCTGGGACACGTTGACCGGCAGCAATTTTTTTTAACAGAAACCCGTGTGTGTGTGTGTGTGTGTGTGTGTGTGTGTGTGTGTGTGTGTGTGTGAGTGTGTGTGTGTGTGTGCGTGCGTGCATGTGTCATCCACTCTTGTTTTCTTCTCTTTTTTGCAATCATTGTAGTGCAGTGCGCACCACATGAATGGATGCTGCCTGAGTTGTATTTGGCAGGGCTGCAACGGTTTAGTGGCCAGGAACAGTGTCTCTAATTAAGGATGTCACACATGCTTCCGAACACACAAACGCAAGCGTGCCACACTGAACACACTGTTGGCAAAACACGGAGGGTCCACACAGACCTTCTTTCCAAAATAGCATTTTGTACAACCCCCCCCCCCCAAAAAAAAGACACTGACACACTTGCGCCCACGAAGAAAGAAACTTCATTGCACTTCTGCCCGAAACCCAAACGGCCGGAGATGTTTCACGAAGTGTAACAACTTGATGAATGAGTATGGATGGATGAGGATGGACTTGGACAGTGCGAGCTCGGCTGACTTCCTGTCTTTGGTTCGCTCATTCGACCTAAGACAGGTCCCGACTCCACCGACTCACAAGGCTGGCAAAGAGCTTGATCTCATTCTTGCTCGGAGCTGCACCACGGACAACCTAAGGGTCACTCCTCTTCATCTCTCTGACCACTTCTTCATCCACTTCAATGTCCAGCTACCAAAACAACCCCCCACCTCCCCACCCATGGTTACTATCCGCCACAATCTCCGCAACCTGTCTCCCACCCACTTCTCCTCTGTGCTCTCCTCTTCTCTTCCACCCCACGGCACTTTCTCCTCTCTGCAGGTAAATGATGCCACTGATTCTCTCTGCTCCACCTTGAGCTCATGTCTGGATAGCCTGTGTCCACTATCCACCAGACCTGCTCGATCAACCCAGTCGCACCCTTGGCTGACTGACACCCTCCGGACAACGCGCACTGACCTCAGAGCAGCCGAGAGGAAATGGCACAAATCCAAAACAATTGAGGATCTTGCAAGCTATCAGACACTGCTGTCCTCCTTCTCTTCCAGCATCACTGCTGCCAAGAAGGCCTTCTTCAACGATAGGATCAACGGTGCCACAGACACACGTAAGTTATTCGCCACCTTCAAGTATCTGCTTTACCCTCCACCACCTCCCCCAGCTACTAACCTCACTGCTGACCGCTTTGCCTCCTTTTTTACTAACAAAGTGGCAGCCATCAGCAGCCAATTCACTAAACAACTTACTCACAACCTGTCTTCTCCAGCCCTAGGCTCATCGTTCCCTGGTTTCACCCCCCTCGCTGAAAGTGAGGTATCTAAACTACTAACATGTAGCCGTCCTACTACCTGTCCGCTAGATCCGATCCCATCTAACCTCCTTCAAGCCATATCACCGACTATCACCACGGCAATCACACATATGGTTAATTCTTCCCCAACTTCCGGCACTTTCCCTTCCGCTTTCAAAGCGGCTCGGGTCGCACCACTGCTCAAAAAACCCTCACTCGATCCCAATCAAGTAGAAAACTATCGGCCGGTCTCTCTCCTCCCATTCCTTTCCAAAACCTTAGAGAGGGCGGTCTCTAGACAGGTAACAGAGTACCTGTCAAGAAACAACCTTCTTGATACACTTCAATCTGGCTTCAAAAGTGGTCACTCCACCGAAACAGCCCTGTTGTCTGTGACAGAGGCCTTAAAAACTGCTATAGCTGCTGCCAAATCCTCGGTTCTCATTCTGCTAGACTTATCAGCTGCTTTTGACACTGTCAATCACAGCATACTCCTGTCCATACTCTCAAGTGTGGGCATAACGGGCAGTGCACTTTCCTGGTTCGAATCTTACCTTACTGGGCGCTCGTTCAGTGTGACATGGCGAGGCCAGCTGTCTGTGCCTCACAACCTCACCACAGGGGTGCCCCAAGGCTCGGTGCTAGGACCCCTCCTCTTTACTATATACACCACCTCACTGGGCCCGATCATCCGCTCACATGGCTTTTCATATCACCGCTATGCGGATGATACTCAACTCTATCTGTCCTTCCCGCCCGACGACCCCACTGTCTCGACGCCGATCTCGGATTGTCTCGCTGACATATCCACATGGATGAAGGATTATCATCTTCAACTAAATCTGGCGAAAACGGAACTGCTGGTCTTCCCGGCCAAACAAGGTATTTATCACAACATTGATATTAAAATCGACTCTCTATCTCTTGTTCCTACCAAGGCTGCAAGGAATCTTGGTGTCATTATTGATGACGAACTGACATTCTCGGACCATGTTGCCGCCGTCTCCCGGTCCTGCCGCTTCGCACTACTCAACATCCGAAAAGTCAGGCCGTACCTGACCCAATATGCCACTCAACTGCTGGTACAAACCTTGGTGATGTCCCGTCTCGACTACTGCAACGCCCTCTTAACAGGCTTGCTGGCCTGTGCGGTGAAGCCACTACAGATGATACAGAATGCGGCGGCGCGACTTGTGTTCAACCAGCCAAAGAGGGCACATGTCACTCCGCTGCTCATCGAGCTCCACTGGTTACCTGTAGCCGCCCGCATCAAGTTCAAGTCTCTTATGCTGGCCTACAGAGTGATTGCTGGGAATGCTCCCGCCTACTTAAATGCTCTTGTAAGAGCACATGTTGCCCCCCAGATGCTGCGCCCGTCAAATGAGCGTCACCTGGCTCTGCCGGCCGTACAGCCACGGCAATCCAGGCTATTCTCATTTGTAGTTCCACGTTGGTGGAACGAGCTGCCAAAAATGACCAGAGCGGGGACCTCCCTCTCTGTCTTTAAGAAGCACTTGAAGACCCAGCTCTTCGGTGAGTACCTCCTGTCCTAACCTACACTTACTTCGCACTACCTAGCAGTATTTATTGATACACTAATGTTGTTGTTACACTAATCTCTGTCGCAATGTAGCTTGAATGTTATTCTCCCTTGTAAGTCACTTTGGATAAAAGCGTCTGCTAAATGACTAAATGTAAATGTAATGTAAATGTGGATGTGCCAATGGGAAATGGCAAGGTGCCATCAGCATGTGAGCCACCACACATCCACCACACATTCCCTAAAAAGACGTCACCTATTGGGGTACCTAAAATGAAACACTTATTTCACAATTCCAAGCCGAGCTCTTGATCGTCAAGCTTGACATCGTTGATCATGTGGACATCAACAGGCATCAACAGCCTGGTTACGCAAGGCTGGTTGTGCTCTCAGTCCTAGATCACACTTATGATATTGATGTTAAGGTATTGACAAAAATATGATTATTGATGATTGACGTATTTTTTTGTACTTGTGTTTGTACCTGTTGGCAAGGGTCAGAGGTGAACTACTCCTGGAAGACAATAAATCTCCAGTCGCACGACAATAAACCATTTTTTTTTGTTTTGTTTTTTTGTGTACTTTTATTAATCGCAGGTAGTGACCCAAATCCATGGATCTGACACAGTAACAACCCAACAAAGCTTATATGCATACCACCTGTTAAAGAGGTTATGCTCCTTTTTATACATGTTTATATGTTTATATAGGTCCCCAAAACATTTTTTTATTATTTTTGCTGAAAATACTATTCAGATTATGCATTCTAGCCATTCTAAAATTCCTTTATACCAGCCTGATCCAAAAAGGGCTGTTTTTTATAGGAGGAGCCACCTTCCCGAGGCGAAAGTTCTGCATGCCAATGGGGTTTTAGCATTGCTTCCGGGTTTTGTTTGATTAACTCTGTAACTTTCACTGATTTCACCAGTCAGTCACCAAAATCTGTTTCTGAACAAATCTGAGATGAGAAATAAGCAATACAGTTGCTGAATCTTCACTCATTAGTTCTACAAGGCCTCATTTAAAAGTTAGTTCTGACTTTGGTTGCCGTGATCCGGGCTTCTGGGAGACACCGACACCACACCGCAACGCACTGTGACTCTCTTAAAATCTTCTCCCTCTTTCGGCACTCTCGTTAGGAGTCACCGCAGCGCATCATCTGCCTCCAATACCTTCTGTTCTGTGCATCTTCCTCCCTTACACCAACTGCCTGCATGTCCTCCCTGACCACATCCATATACCTTCTCTTTGGCCTTCCTCTTTTCCTCTTGCCTGGCAGCTCCATCCTCAGCATCCTTCTCCCAATGTAACTTTCATCTCTCCTACACACGTGTCCAAACCATCTCAATCTCGCCCTTTCTCACATTTTCACCAAACTGTCCAACCTGAGCTGTCCCTCTAATGTAATCATGCTCTCCTCAACCTGCTCCCTACTCTCGCTACAGATCACAATGTCATCCGTGAACATCATAGTCCACGGAGAGACTCCTGCCGGATTTCATCTGTTAACCTGTCCATCACCATTGCAAACTAGAAAGAGCTGAGAGCTGATCCTTGATGCAATCCCACCTAGACTTTGAATGCCCTTGTCACGCCTACTGCACACCTTACTACTGTCTAACTGCCCTCATTCCTGTACCACTCTTACGTACTTCTCTGCCACCCCCGACTTCCTCATGCAATACCACACTTCCTCTCTCGGCACCATATCATATGCGTTCTCTAAATTCACATAGATGCAGTGCAGCTCCCTCTGGGCTTTCCCTGTACTTTTCCATCAGCATTCATAAAGCAAACATTGCATCTGTAGTACTGTTTCCTGGCATGAAACCATACTGCTGCTTGCTGATCCCCACCTCTTCTCTTAACCTAGCCTCCACTTCCCTTTCCCATAGCTTCATGCTGTGGCTGATCAACTTTATTCCCCTGTAGTTACTACAGCTCTGTACGTCTCCCTTATTCTTGAAGATGGGTACCAGTACACATCTTCTCCACTCCTCCGGCATCCTCTCCCTTTCCAGGATGGTGTTAAACAGCCTTGTTAGGAACGCCACTGTCATCTCACCTAAACATTTCCATGCTTCCCCAGGTATGTCATCTGGGCCAACTGCCTTTCCCCTTTTCTTCTTCTTTAATCCTGTTCTCACCTCATCCTTGTTAATTTGCTGCACTTCTTAATCCACTATCCTCCCATCATCCACTCTTCCCTCCATCTCATTTTCTTCCTTCATCAGCTCCTCAAAGAACTCCTTCCCACACATTCCCATCATTATCCTTCATCACCCTAACCTGCTGTACATCCTTCCCAGCTTGGTCCCTTTTTCTCTTCTCTCTTCACCTCTCTGCATCAGTTTGTTCTCCTGTCTACTTTCTTCATCTCTCTGACTATCCCATTTCTTCTTCGCCAACCTCTACTGCTCTATGCTCTCCTGTACTTCCTCATTCCACCACCAAAGAGTTCTTGTCTTCCTTCTTCTTCCCGCATGATATACCAAGTACCTTTTTGGCCATCACCCTCACCACTTCTGCAGTTGTTTCCCAGTCATCTGGTAACCGTTCATTCCCACCTATTGCCACTCTCTCTCCCCTGGGGACGCTCTCTAACACTACATCCAACTTGCTAAATAATTCTTCTTTCTCTTCCATCTCACACCCAACTTGGGGAGCATATGCACTGACCACATTTATTATCACCCCATCAATTTCCAGTTTCATGCTCATCACTCTGTCCGACACCCTCGTCACCTCCAAAACACTCTTGACATATTCTTCCTTTAAGACTATCACTACCCCATTTCTCCTGCCATCCACTCCTTGATAGAACAGTTTGTACCCAACTCCGATACTCCTGGCCTTACTCCCATTCCACCTGGTCTCTTGTACAAATAGTACATCTACCTTCCTTCTCACCATCATGTCAGCCAGCTCTCTCTCTTTACTCTTCATAGTGCCAACATTCAAAGTTCCTACTCTCAACTCTACTCTCCTACCCTTCTTCCTCTCCTGCAGTCTCAGGACACGCCTTACCCCTCTTCTTCTTCTTCTTCTTGGGCCGACAGTAGCACTATTTCCACTGGCACACTGTCGGCTAACAGCACCAGTGGCGGTCGTTGTTAACCCGGGCCTCGACCGATCCGGTATGGAAATCAGATTTGTTGTCCGCATGTTTGATTTGGCATGGTTTTTATGCCGGGTGCCCTTCCTGATGCGACCCTCTCTATTCATCCAGGATTAGGAACGGCACTTACAATACACTGGCATGTGCAACCCCAGTTGCTAAATTACACCCCAAGTGGCTAGATTGCTAAATGTCGTAAATTAAAATAAAATAAATAAATACATCTACAATTAAAACACAATTTTTATTGGTTTTGTTTGGAAAAACGCACCATGATCGTGCACCTGAATTACAACTCTCACAAATTACTGACTGAGTTGTCTTATTCCACAGTTTCTATGTTAGTAGGCCAATCAGAGACAAAAATGTATGTGAGTTTTGCATAATAGGTGTTAGGCCCACGGCCTCCCAGCGCCACTAGAGGCCGCTCTTGCCCCATCTGCAGCCCCCTACTCGAGCCTAATTGCACACACCTGGGATCAATTACCTGCACAGTATTTAGTCTTGTTTATGTCTCGTTGTCTCGTCTTCCCCTTACCTGCTTGTCTCTTCTCGTCGACCCAGTCTGTCTGTCCAAATCTAGCCAGCCCGGTTTACCTGCCTGTCTCCGCTCGTCGACCAAGGCTGCCCGTCCTTCTCCATCCAGCCTGGTTCCCCGTCTCTCCACCCGGATCCTGGACCCCTTCTCCTCGTCATCATCATCCCTGCCCAGTCCGGCTCCATCCCTACCTGACCGGGTTCCCCCGGCCAGCTCCACCGTCCGGGCTAATAAACATCCTTTGCCTGCCTCCCGTTTCCCCGTGTCGTGCGTTTGGGTCTCTCTGGCTGTGACAATAGGTCCTCTTTAAAGGTATTGGATCCCTGTGAAGTGGCAGCTCCAAAGGTACTGTACAGTTTTATGGTACTGTAGTATTTCAACAGTTTTCATGGTGGTGGTTGCTATCCATTATTGAGGCTACAGTAGCTAGCGGCCTCTTGGTGAGAATCTGCTTTGTTTACCAATGGTTGTCATGGTGTTATTTAGGTGTAATGCCCTATCATGTACCGTACCTATTCCTAGTTTCTGATTGGCGAAATCTTGAGGGGGAAGTACCTGGGGAAGTACTCCATTGCAGCCTGGCCATACTTGGAAGAGGAGATTCCTACTTCTGCGACCCCTTCTCAGGGTTTGTTCCATTTTTTTCCCCACAAAGGGGTTTTACGGGCCGTTTCTCCTTGTCCCAGGGTTGGGGATACCGTTGATTTCTATGTGAAATGTGAAGCTTGTGAAGCCCTTTGAGACTGTGCTGCGATTAAGGGCTGTAGAAATAAAGTTCCATCCAAGGAGCTCCAGGCCCCCTACTCCCGGCAACATTTTCCAGTTCCTCCTGGGGCACCCCGAGGTGTTCCCAGGCCAGTTAATATATATCATCCCTCCAGCACGTTCTGGGTCTACCCCGTGGTCTCCTACCTTTTGGACGTGCCCGGAAAACCTCCAAGGGAGGGTGCCCAGGAGGCATCCTGATCAGATGCCCGAACCACCTCCACTGGCTCCTTTCGATGCGAAGGAGCAGCGGCTCTACTCCAAGCTCCCTCTGGATGTCCAAGATTCTCACCCTATCGCTAAGGCTGAGCCCAGCCACCCTACGGAGGAAACTCATTTTGGGCCACTTGTATTCGCGATCTCGTTCTTTCGGTCACTACCCAAAGCTCATGACCATAGGTGAGGGTTGGGATGTAGATGGCCTGGTAAATTGAGAGCTTTGCCTTCCGGCTCAGCTCCCTCTTCACCACAACGGTCCAGTACAACACCCGCATCACTGTTGACGCCGCACTGATCCGCTTGTCCATCTCACGCTCCATTTTCTCTTCACTCATGAACAAGATCCCAAGATACTTGAACTCCTTCACTTGTGGCAGCAACTCACTCCCAACCTGGAGGGAGCAATCCACCGTTTTCCGGTAGAGAACAATGGCCTCAGACTTGGAGGTGCTGACTCTCCTCCCAACAACTTCACACTCGGCTGCAAACCCCCCCCAGTGCGTGCTGGAGGTCATGGTCTGATGAAGCCAACAAAACCACATCTTCTGCAAAAAGCAGAGATGCAATTCTGAGGTTCCCAAACCGGACACTCAGTACCCCCCCACAGGATCCCCGAGGGACACGGTCGAAAGCCTTCTCCAGGTCCACAAAACACATGTAGATTGGATGGGCATACTCCCACGACCCCCCAGTAACCCTGCAAGGGTAAAGACCTGGGCCATTGTTCCACGTCCAGGATGGAATCCGGAATGCTCCTCCTGAATCTGAGGTCTGACAATCGGCCGTAGCTTCCTTTCTAGCACCCTGGAGTAAACTTTCCAGGGAAATTAAAATAAAGTTTCCTTGACTTAACTTGAAGTGTATCCCCATCCGAAGCTGGAAGTGGCTTGGTAGGGGAATGTTTTGCAGCCTAGTAAATGAAATTGGAGAAATAGATTTTATTGTTATCACATCAGGTTAACCAAACCGTTTGAAAGAACTTTTAAAAAAATATTGTATTATCTTGGCAGTCCTGTTTGTCGTTTAAGCTGTCCAAGGACCCGAAGCACAGTTAAGTGAGAAAAGCTAATTACTTGAGTTCAACAAGGTCTGATCTATACAAGAATATATAAGAACATATATACACCAATCAACCACAACATTAAAACCACCTCTCTTATATTGTGTAGGTCCCCCTTGTGCCACCAAAAATGCTCTCACCCGTCAAGGCATGGACTCCACAAGACCTCTGAAGGTGTCCTGTGGCATCTGGCACCAAGACGTTAGCAGCAGATCCTTTAAGTCCTGTAAGATGTGAGGCAGGGCCCCCATGGATCGGGCTTGTTGTTCCTGCACATCCCAAAGATGCTCGCTCAGATTGAAATCTGGGGAATTTGGAAGCCAAGTCAACAACTTGAACTCTTTGTAATGTTCCTCAAACTATTCCTGAACAAGGAATGGCTTTTTTGCAGTGTGGCAGGGCACATGATCCTGCTGAAAGAGGCCACTGCCATCAAGGAATACCGTTGCCATGAAGGTGTGTACTTGGTCTACAACAATGTTTAGGTAGGTGGTACCTGTCAAAGTAACATCCACATGGATACCAAGACCCAAGGTTTTCCAGAAGTACATCACACTGCCCAGATCATCACACTACCTCTGCCGGCTTGCCTTCTTCCCAAAGTGCATCCTGGTGCCATCTCTTCCCCAGGTAAACGACGCACACCCACCCAGCCATCTACATGATGTAAAATGTAATGATTTTTTATATATATATATATATATATATATATATATATATATATATATATATATATTTTACTTAAGAAATTTTAGTTCTCAATGAATCCTAATTTAAATGTCGAAATGATGACAGTTAAATTAATATATTTTGTGCTACAAAGTTCTGGGCCGCTGCACCCTAGGTCGCAACCTGTGGGGGTGTCTATGGTCCTGAATGTTCAAGGCCATCTGTGGTTCAATGCCAGTTTTGACCAATTTATCGCTGTTCCCTTTAACTTTCAGTTGTTTTTTCGATATATTTTCAGTTTAATAGCAATTATGGAACCATTTTGTCAATGTTTGTAACACCTTTTTTGTACAAAAATTATTCACAGTTTCAACAAGTTGCTTTTGGGGTGTGTTTTGAAAACAACGGATGGCTACCCATTCCGCTACCTACAGATGCAGTGACAGTAATAATAATCATAATAACAACGTCAAAATATAATTTCCAAATCACTGGAAAGTCTGGGTGTGGCACCCATTCTAAATGTTCTTCAGTTGCACAAGCTCTCTGAAGACGATTGCGCAGCGCAATCTTTTTTTTTTTTTTTGTCTCGTGCAACCACCAGGTCTCTGTAGACTGTAATAGCGTCATTCTAACTGCATGTGCCTATTAGCACCGGTGTTTGTGAATTGGACCCCTATTTGCAACCAGGCTCATTTGCATAGAAATTTAGCAATTTTGCACCAAATGTAAGCATAATACCCAATTTAAATTCACTCAAATAGCACCGGTGCATCAAGACGCTACTTGTGTGGTAGCGCAGTTAGCGGTGCATTTCACCGTTAGTGGATGCCTTGCGAATTAGACGCTCGCTTTTACTGTAATTTACGCCTGTTTAGTGGCTGCAAATGCCGTGCAATTGATTTGTGAATTCGCCCCTGTGTGATCTGACACCTTTTTTTCATAGCCAGCATCAATCGTTTCAGCAATTTGTGTTACAGTAGCTCTTCTGTGGGATCAGACAAGAGGGGCTAGACTTTGCTCTCAATGTGCATCAATGAGCCTTGGTCGCCCATGACCCTGTGGCGGGTTTAACGGTTATCCTTCCTTGGCTCACTTTTGGTAGGTATTTACCACTGCATACCAGGAACACCCCAGAAGACCTGCAGTTTTGGAGATGCTCTGAACAAGTCGTCTAGCCATCACAATTTGGCCCTTGTCAAAGTCGCTCAGATGCTAATGGGCAAAAGGTTGACATTGTCAACCTTTTGCCCATTTTTCCTGCTTCCAACACATCAACTTCAAGAACGGACTGTTCCCTTGCTGCCTAATATATCCCACCATTGGACAGGTGCCATTGGAACGAGATGAGCAATGTTGTTCACTTCACCCTGTCGGTGGTTTGAATGTTGTGGCTGATCGGTGTAAGTTTGTGCTTTTCATCCAATAATGGTGTTTGATGCTTTCTTGATATGCTGCTCAAATGACTACTAAATAAAAACTGACATATTCAGGCAGGGTTCTGAGCAGCTCGTCATGGAGTCAAACTCCAATTGGCTTCCTTGTCAAATAGTTAATGCCTTATAAAGGTCTGTTATGACTTAGATTATAGAAAATAATTACTTTTATCGGACGCTGTGACAGTATGCAAGGAAATTGCTGGAGGATTTGTTTTTTTATTCAACGATGAAGCATAAAACAGTCCCACATGTCAAAGCTGTCCTCCTTCTTAATTGGGTTAATTATTTATGAGTTTGAAATAATTCAGTGGCAGTCACTACCTTGTTAGGTATTTTTGTATTGAAGAACGTATAATCTCTTTTTTTTATCCGGTCTGGTCATGAATGGCATAAAAAGACTGTGGGTGAATGTTAAATTTCAAAGGTCCGCACTTATCAAAATATGTGATCAATCTTTATTATGCCTGGGTGTCATTGTCAAACAATCATCACACACACACACACACACACACACTTGCTGCCGCTACTGCCGTAATTGACTACACAACAGAAATATCTTCTATGCATTCGCATTCATGCTTCACTGTGTTAGTTGAAAATGACACCATAATCAAACATTTAGTTGCTTCTGGTGTTCTCTCCAGGTTTAAATAAACTCCCCACCAAACATACCACAAGGATGTCATACTACTTCCTAGCCCTAGTGACAGTCTTGTCATGAAGCAAAGTAGGTAGCAGAGACAGTGGAATGGTAAAGGAGAGAATCAGGCGGGCATTCAAAGGAAAGATTCCAGCTGATGTTAGGTAATATCCCACCATTTTGCTAAATTTTTGCTCTGTACATTTGAACAAGTCAAGTCTTTGAGTAAAGTTTTGTTTTGTTGATGATTTAAAATCCCATTTCATAGGCCAATACTTGCAGTGTAAAATCAGAAATGTGAATCTCAAATGTCTTATCCACTGTTCCCGATGCACCATGGAATTTCTAACGGCTTGTGGCAATAAACTGGTTGTCCCGAAGGGGCTGCTTGCTGTCGTGGGTGTGGGTAAGGGTGCGGGGGGCAGCTGTCGGTCCTTGCTCCTGCTGTGTGGCTTCTCTGCGGTGGCTGCCCTGGGTCACAAGTGGAGGTGGAGGGCCTACATACAGTATCTGGCTGTCCGCCGACATCAGCGAGGGAGGAGCTGACATTCAGGTGTCCTGCACTGAGCACACTTGGCTACATGGCTTGCACCTGCTACGCACGGGGGTTGCGGCTAGATGGGGCGTCTGGCCGGTTGTGGTGGGGTGGGCCTTGCCCTTGCACGTGAGGTGGGGTGTGGGACCAGGAAGAATACGGTTGCTTGGACCCCGCTGGCTTCTCTGGGGGCTGGGGGGGGTTTCCTGTGGCTGCAGGGCAGGGTACTCGGGGCTTTCCTGTGGCCATGGGGTATCTGGGCGGCCGCGGGACTCAGGGATGGCTTCGAGGCCTTTTCCCCTGCTTGGAGGCTCGACAATATAATACCGACCTCATACACCAGAACCAATTGGGAAGCCCTGTACACCCTGACACTTCACACACACACACATTACGTGCACATGCACACACACATACATACAGGTGGACTTATCACAGGTACACACACACCACAAGCACCTGATTCGAACATATCCCCAGCACCCTCCTGGTTACACCCCTCTCCTTTCCTCCTTCATTTACTGCCATTACTATGACAGGAAGAGGCCAGGTGCCCAATTGCTGTTCCAGTTTTCCTGGACTTAAATAATTCTCTTTTGTTGATACGTGTTTTTCCATGTACAAGTTGTTCTTTGGTTATACGTTTATTTGTTTCACCCGTGGTGATTCTCCCCGTCTTGGGGTAGTGATTAATTGTTTATAGACCAAATCATGGTAAGATCGTCCTCCACAGAGGGGGATTGGTGGTGGTTTTGTGTAACAAAAAGCTGTGCTCTTGTCATCCCACAGGTCGTCCACAGGACAGAGTTATTGAAAGCAGTTCTTAATGATTAAAAAATGAATAAAGAGTTGCATTGCATGTCGTGAAGTTGAACTCCACTTGCAGACTAATTCTGTCCTAGATGCAATGGCATGAAAATACTCTGTGTTGTATGTCCAGCATGCTTACGGCACAGGTTAAATAAAAAAACTGGCTGTCCCGACACTAACTAAAGGACACAAGCTCGACGGGAGTCGTCTTCTTTGGACTGCTCCTATAGGGGTCGCTGTAGCGGATCATCTGTTCCTTACCGCTGCATCTTCTTACGTCACGCCAACCACCTGCATATCCTCCCTCACCACATCGATAAACCTTCTCTTTGGTCTTCCTCTTTTCCTCTTGCCTGGCAGCTCCATCTTCAGCATCCTTCTCCCGATATACACAGCATCTCTCCTCCGTACATGTCCGAACCATCTCAGAAATTACTTTTTTTAAACTGAGTCATATCTATGTTTGAGGTGAATACATCTGTTTACTCAGTACCATAAGCTCACTTAACTTGAATTAACACATTACTTCAAAGAAAGCATACTTTTTTGTCCATTTTACTCTCCATACTTTTTTGATCAGTGAGCAGACATTACACAATTTGCTGGTCCCACATGGCCACATTCAATTCAACTCCACCTTGGTGACCGTGCACAGGACTAGGACTACAATTGAGCATCGACTATTGACAACATTTACCAGAAAACCTTGCAACTGGATGTAGTCAACCTCCATCTTCAGCAGTGAGTCTTGGCGCACCAGTAGGTAAAACATCTATATTGTCTCAGCAGCCTTTTAATATTTGGTGATAACTAACATTACCGTTATTTACAGGAAATTAATTTAGCTAGCAGTTGCAGCAAAGGTTAAATGGGGACCTGACAAGTTACAATTAAGGCTAGTAAAGGTGATATACAACATTTCGCCTCAGGTTACATATGCAAAGTTAGCTGACATGATGTTTTATATTATAATGATGGATAGTGAGTGCTAATTTCCAGTACATTATAGTTAACTGAATTCTCAAAGTATGGATGCATGAATTTCAGTTTATATAATACTAATATGATTTGTAGTAGGCCAACTCACAGACACCGAACAGAAGACAAGCATAGTTCACTTGTTAGTGGTTTAGAGCTTTCACACCAGGCACTATCGCTCACAGAGCTCCGTGAACAGGCCACGGGACTCTTGTATAGTGTCTAGTCTATTTTCTCTGTGTGCCACAAACAAGTTTTCTCAAATGCACTAGATAGCATGAAAATATGGCTGCAGATCAGTGAATGCTTCTGGAATTGCGACTGTTCTCTCCTGGTGTGCAGGATAGAATGCAGATGCATCTCTAAATACAATTAGCTATATTCTACTCATTCTTACCTTACATGCATTCATCAGCGGTGCAGCACCGCTGCTAAATGATGAGCGGCACTGCTATGAAATGATAAATAAAAAAAAAAATCATATACACTGAATCGGCTTGGGCAGATTTACGATGAACTCATCTATCGGCGATCGACTCTGTCATCGGCGATCGACTCCATCGATCTCGATTGACATTGATGACAGACGTTTGTTTTGTTTTCTATCCGCAAAGACAAATCTGAGAATTGAAACGGTGTAAGTGCAGTTTACCGTGTTCTAAAACTAGAGCAAAGGGGAGGGCAAGAGAGAGAGAGCGGAGAGGGGTGGAGGCTCTCTTCCTCTTCGCTCAGAGCTGTCCAGGCACATGGACCCCCAGCTCCAGTTCTAGGCTGTGGCAATTTCGCCTACCATGTGCCACCCAAGTGGCATGTTCAGGGACTTCCAGCACAGAGACACAGAAGACAGAGTTGTAGAAAACACACAAGTTTATTGTGGAGAGGGGGCTTGATAGAATAGGCCCTGGAGCAGATTGACACTGGTCTTGACAGGGCTCCTCTCTCCTCAGTGTGTGCGGGGGATGGGGGTTTTACCTGTTGCTCGTTAGACCAACCAGTGAGCAACAGGTATGCAGCCACTCTGATCCTTGGTCCCCAATTACCTAGATCCATGTCAGGTGTGGCCGCTCAAACCACACCATCCCCACAGCACATAGGCATCATTTTGCCGCTCTGGGAAAACGGAGCAGCACAGCTGAGCCGCAGTGCACACATCACAGGTGCTGCATGGTGCGAGGTTCATGAGTAATTCCTCATGAATATATCTCACCTAGACAATCCGCTATCTCGATACCCATCACTTTAAAATAAAAATAGCACGCCTGATCAGGGGCACTGTGGGGTCCATGGGGCAGGTGCTTGGGAACTTTTCTTTAAAACCTTCAAAAATCCATCATCACTAATAAATGAACTTATGTTAGGGCGTACTATGTCCAAGCCGGACCATGATCGACGTGCACCTGTATATTTTTGAACTTGCGGTGATAATCAAAATGGATGGTTAGCTAGCATCAGGTACACTGAAAGAAAAGAAGCCATTGGTTCATCAACCACACGTATCTCTGTGAGACTGGCTTTTCGGCGCTTATGGCATTGAAGACAAAATACAGGAGTAAACGAAATGTTGAGCCAGATCTGTGCCTGAGTCTGTCGTCCCTTAAACCAGACTGGATTAGAGATTAAATTAGATTCAACCAGTTAAGCTGGTCTTTATTGTCACACACACACACACACACACACACACACACACACACACACACACACACACACACCACAACACATGCATTAAATGCGGCTAAGGCCGACCAGGGGGGTTGCCAGAATTTTGGGCCCCCTAACATAGAAATCAGAATGTTTCAGATTAAGATAACGCACTGAACAATATGGGTTATTAGATGTACTATTATAATCTTCAACTGCTCTATACTACAATTGTGCAGATTCTAGTTTCCACCTTCATTCTTTAACTATATGAACAGTATTGCAAACATTTTTGGTTCCTAATGTTAACAAAAGCTGTCAGTGCCATGAGATTTTTACGCTTTATTATAAATAACTACGCAATTGGTGACTTATTTTTAATGTATTGTATTGTAGTCGGTTTTAATGAAGAAATTACCAATGATCCATGTTTCAGATTAAATAATTTATTAGCAGGCATAAATTTAGTACCTACAGAGAACAAGCATCCGTACACACATGTACACACTGCCCCAGCGTTACACTGCCCCCCCCCTTTCTAAGTTCCTCGTCCTCGAGGAACTAACTAACTTCAATCCAAGTAGCGCTGGGGGACTCTCCGCTGTCGCCTGGGTCGCTGCATCCCCCATTCCCCGCTTCCTCGCTCCCCGAAAACCCTGTGTTGGAACAACTGCTCCCAGTGGCATGACCTGAATCTCCATCTGCTGCCGCCCCGATGAACTCTGTGGCCCCCCTGGGGAGGCCGGTGAGGATGTGGCTCCTTCAGCACGTGTAGATGAACGCTGTGAGCACACAGGAGACTGCGGCGGGGAGAAGGCTCCGTCTTCAGGTTGTATCTGAACAGCTGGAGGGGTGCGACGAGCCTGACTGTAGTTTGGTTGACTCGCGCCCTTGTAGGGTGCCAAACGGTCACGGTGCAGCACCACCACTCTTCCCCGAACAGCCAGCTTCACCCTGTAGACCACCTCCCCCACCCGTTCCAAAACACGGCAGGGCCCAATCCATTTACTCTGCAGCTTAGGCGACTTCCCCTTGATCCTTTTCGGTGCATAGACCCACAGCAAGTCCTCTGCGTCGAAGTGATTCCCTTTTGTGTGCTGATCATACACTCACTTCTGTCGCACCCCTGCAGGCTCAGCCTGTGCCCTCGCAAACTCATGTGCCATCTCCACCCTCTCTCTGAGCAGGATAGCATACTCCGTACCAGCCGGTACCTGGTAAGTGTCGGGAGGCAGGCCATATGCCAGAGCGGTCGGGGTCCGGACCTCCCTACCGAACATAAGTAGGGCCGGTGTGCACCCAGTTGTCTCCTGTGTCGCTGAACGGTAAGCCATCAGGATCAACGGCAAATGCAGATCCCAGTCCTTCTGGTCCTTGTCAACCACAAGGGCCAGCTGTACTCCCAGCGTGTGGTTAAAGTTCTCCACCAGACCATCACTCTGCGGGTGAAGGGGCATCATCCGAGTCTTGCGGATTCCGAGTTGTTCGCACACCTCCCCGAACAGCTTGGACTTGGAAATTGGTCCCCTGTCCAGAATGTAGCTCCGCAGGGACACCAAACCGACTGAACATCGCATCAACTAACGCCCCACACACAGTCGCTGACTCTTGATCAGGAACGGCCACAGCCTCCGGCCATTTCGTGAAGTAATCCATCGCCACCATCACGTAGCGGTTGCCCCGCCGTGAGCGGGGGAAGGGCCCTAGCATGTCCACAGCGACCCTGTCCATGGGCGCTCCAACCTACTGCTGCAGTGGCGCTCTACTCTGGCCTGAGGGTCCTTTGCGGGCTACACAGGGATCACACTTCCGGCAAAAGGCTTCCACATCACGCCTCATGGTGCTCCAATAGAACCCCTCTCGCACCCTATTCAGCGTCTTGTTAATGCCAAAGTTCCCCACCCCAGGCTGCCCATGATGGAAGCTCAGCACCTCTTCCTGACGGCTTTTCGGCACAACTACTTGCCACTTCTCTCTTCCGATGCCGGCTCCTTCCAACGTCTACAGAGCACACCATCACAAAGCGCTAGGCCATCCCCTTGCGACCACAGTCCTCTCAGAGATGCTGCTGCTCGCCTGCCCAGTCCATCGTCACATCTAACCTCAGGGCCATACATCTCTCAGCCTGCTATCTCCTGCCCGCTGCATCATTCGCTTCGGCACGGCTGCATTGTGCACACTCCTTCTCACATGGCCTGGAGAGCCCGTCAGCATTCGTATGAGAACTTCCTCGCCTGTGCACCACTGAGAAGTTGTATTCTTGCAGCTTTTCCAACCACCTCCCCACTTGTCCCTCAGGTTCTTTGAAAGACATCAGCCATCTGAGAGAGGCATGATCTGTTCGAATGAGGAATTTCACCCCACATAGGTAGTGCCTGAAGTGGTGCACAGACTCCACCACCGCCAGCAGTTCTCTTCGTGTCACACAATAATTGCGTTCTGCTTTCGTGAAGGTTTCGCTGTAATAAGCAATCACCTGCTCGCCTATTTCGGTGATCTGGGCCAGGACCGCTCCCATAGCAACATTGCTCGCATCCGTGTCCAACACATATTGCCCATCCGGATCTGGGGCAGACAAAACCGGGGACCGACACAGGGCCACTTTCAGCGCATCAAATGCTTGTTGCTCGTCAGGACCCCATCCAAACTTCACATTGTTACATGTTAGACGGTGCAAAGGTGCAGCCACCGTTGAGAACATTGCGATGAACCGTCGATAATATGACGCCAGGCCTAGGAAGGAGCGGACCTCAGAAGCATTCTTCGGCACCGGCCAGTCCCGAACTGCCGCAACCTTCTTCTCCTCTGTGTCTATCCCCTGAACCTCTGACCCCATCCAACGCATCATTAACTCGGGGCAGGGGATACCGGTCCTTCACAGTTATGTCATTCAGTGGTCTGAAATCGACACAAAACCGCCACCCTGAATCACCTTTTCAGCACCATTACCACGGGTGGCACCCATGCACTGCTTGATGGTTCAATCACCCCAGCTTCCAACATCTCCTCCATACATCGTTCAGCAGCCTCCTGCTTCTTCAGCGGAATGCGCCGTGCTCGCTGGCGAATGGGGTGCTCCGTGCCTGTGTCGATTTCATGCTGGGTCCTCCCCAGGTCAGTGGGGGGACCGGAACTCATACAGCACATCCCATAACTGTTGCTGTTTTTCTTCTGACATCCCCTCTCTATTTTTATCCAGCACCATCTTTATAACTTGCTCCTGGGAAGGTGGTTCTTGCGGGAGACCACTCACTGCTGTATTGTTGATCGCAGGCTCCGTGGACAGGCACGCCAGAAGCTCTGGGCCTGATTCTTGTGGCAGGTGTCCTTGTGAATGCATGGTCTCTGCGGGGACAATTGAAGCCTCTGATTGCCCTTCCTCTCGGGCAACCTCCCCACGTCTCTGCCCTCTCCAATACGCTGGACGTCTGGACCGCCCCACTTCCTTCATCCCCGCATATCAGGGGTAGTGGGGGACCACCCATGAACGTCACCCTCTTTCGACCCACATCCAACACGGCATTAGCATCTCGCAAGAAGTCAAACCCCAGCAGGCACTCTTCATGGATATCAGCCACCCACACAGTGTAAGGGAAAGTCTGTTCCCCCAACTGGATGTCAATTTCACAATGACCCAGCATTGCTGCTCTATCTCCGGTCACAGTGATGAGAGGCCGCACTGTAGAGCACCCCTGGAAATTCTCTGGAAACATGTCTGGGTGTACGATTGTCACTGAAGAACCTGAATCAACACGAGTGCACATATAGGCTTTCCATTTATCAGGGACAGCACTCGGGACACCTTGAGCCCTGACTGTGGTCGTACAGAACCCGCCACCCCGACACAGTTATTCATAGCTGGCGAATACATAGAAGGTGAACGGCCCGGAGCGGAGTGACCTTCCTCACCTCTGCTCCCCGCCCCATTTCCCGGCGGCTGGCGTTTGGCAGGCGGCATAGGATTAGAGAGTTCTGGGCAGTTATACTCAATGTGGCCCATTTGGCCACACCTCCAACAGACCTGAGACAGCTGGTCTGGTGCCCCCCCTAGAATACTAAGGCCTAGGTGGGGACCTAGCTGTGTCCCGCCGCGGAAGGGAATCAACATTGGGTGTCGGCCTCCAATGCCATCCTTCCGTAAAGATATCCTCCACCTCCTGTGCGCGCTCCAGCGCGACCTCCCAGGATTCAGGTTTGCTGAGTCGGACCTGCTCCCGCAGCTTGTCAGGCCTCAGTCCGCTGATGAACGCCTCCGTTGCAAGGATAAACCTCTGTTCTTCACTGAACTCTGGAAACGCCTTACGGGCCAGGCGGCGTAATTCAGCTGCATACACGCCCAGCTTCTCTCCTTCTCTGTGTGTTCTCTCATTAAACATTTGCCTGGCTGTTGACTTATTGGTTGGATCACCAAACTGTCTTTCTATGGCCTCTGCTATAGCCTGTGGGTCAGCCATTTCACTGTCTGAAAGGTCCAACAAAACCCTTCTAGCCGTCTCCATTTTGTCCCACCCGTTGGCTCTGGCTATCAACTTGAATTGAGCCCAATATGTCTCCCAATCAGTAGAGCCATAATATCGCCCAGCCTTAACTTGGTCTCTATTCTGAGTGGCTGCCGGCGCTGCTGCGGTATTCGGGGACGAGGAGGCACAAGCTATAGCTGCATTGACTACTTGAGTGAGAGCAGTAGTCAGCATTACAGTAGGGTCAGGAAGGGGCCGCTGACCGGAGTGCCTGGATCTGTCAGGGGGCCTGTTATCACGGCTCATCAAGGGGGTGTAGTAAGCATGCTGAGTCACATTTTCCTCCCCTTCGCTCACATTAAGTGTAGACGAGCTCCTGTAATCGCCCTCAAGGCGTCTTACTGGTTCAACATTATGATTTTGTTTCCTTGATCCCTCAGGCTCGGCGAACACACGGTTAATAATAGTAGCCTGTTTATCTTCACCCATAAGGCTATCCTGCTCATCTTCCAAACTCAGAACCCTCAGCTTTGGAATAGCACCCTCCCAACTAGCTCCAGATTCACGTCTCTGTGCAGCAGCAGCTGAGCTGCCGGGTTGCTGTTCCATCGCAGCCGCATAGCGTGTCTTCAGCCACTCTCTGAACAGTCTCTTTTCCATTTCGGGTGTGTATGCTGAACTATGATGTTGATAATCAATCGATTCGTCTCCTACTTTCCTCCGTTGTATCTCTGTTCCACCCGAACGTGCCTCCATCTCCGCCGGAGTTATATCCGAGCGCGCTTGACTCACTTTTGCTTCCACAGATGGAGGGGGGGTTAGCACTCCACTCAGCATTCTTTTCTCCTCCATCGCCGTCGTTTTAGCTACCGTAGATTAGTGGGAAATCCAACACTTCTGACACAAATGTGACGTTAAGCGGGGTAGCTTGACAGACGAGGCGTGGAGACAAGATCCAAGTTGCTAACTCAAACACTGAGCCCAGATTTATTTCCCTGTCAGTCACGTACTGACGTACAGCTAACCCGAGGTTGAGGGCACTGGATTAAAACAAATAACAGGGTGGCTAGCCCAAGGTAAATGATAGATGCGGGCAGTGTCTCTCAGCTACTTCGTTCCCCGCGCGCACCACCAACAAACACAACCACCACCTTCGCTTCCCTCCTTTTTCTCTCTTCCGGAACAGAACCTGCAGCCAATCCCCAACCAGTGACACCTCCCTCAATTAAAGCAACAGAACACACATGAACACAGTTCCCCAGCGTTACAGTATATTTTAGTTGTGCTTACTCAAAAAAATTAAGGCAATGAGTTTCCTCAATTTGGGGGGATGGTAGCTCAGGCGGTAGAGCTGGTGGTCTAGTGATCTAAAGGTTGCTGGTTCGATCCCAGTGTCCTCCTGCTAGCATGCTGTAGTGTCCTTGAGCAAGACACTTAACCCCTAATTGCTCCTGATGGCTGCGTCCGTCGGTGTTTGAACAATTGTAAGTCGCTTTGGATAAAAGCGTCTGCTAAATGTAATGTAATGTAATTTAAGTGGAGTCGACATGAAATATCAAGTACTGTCATCTTAAAACAAAGTCGAAGGAAATACAATTTCCAAGTTCTTCTTACTTAACATATAACAGAGTAACTAATGCTAGTCACTCTAATCACTCTAAATGGCCAAGCTTACTCTACATAGACTTCAAAGTACATGCACCTTAAGAAACTAATTTCCTTTGCTTCATTTTTCAGTTTACTAAAAAAATGTTTTAATACTTCTCCATCAACATTCTAAAAGCAACATTGCATCTGTAGTGCTTTTTCCTGGCATTAAACCGTACTTGTGCTCACTAAACATTACCTCACCTCTTAACATAGTTTTCACTACTCTTGCCCATAACTTCATGCTGTGGCTGATCAACTTTATATCTCAGAAGTTACTACAGCTCTGCACATAACCCTTGTTCTTGAAAATCAGTACCAGTACACTTCTCCAATCCTCAGGCATCCTCTCACTTTCCAAGATTGTATTAAACAATCTATCTAAAAACTCCATTGCCATCGCTCCTAAACATATCCATGCCTTCACAGGCAGCTGGACGGGAGTATGATACAAAACGTTTTTTTCCGATTGAAGGCTGTGTACATAACGCCATCAATACCTATTGAAGTAAGCAACTTTAAATATATTAAATTTTACATTGTATACATGAAACTCAGAAATGTCATCTTCATCTCCATTGTTTTGGAAAATTGTACCAGATTTAAGGAAATCTTGATTTCTTCTTTTGCTTGACTCAGATTGCATTGCAGTTGATGACACAAATGAAGATGAAAATGAGATGCAAAAATATGATACAGATGAGGTGCCACTGATGATTGACAATCAAAAGCCTTCTGTGTCACAAGCAGATACTTTGGTCACAAGCGACAACTGCATCTCCTGGGCCATCAAGATGTCATGAAGAGGTCTCAGAGGATACAGACTATACACACATACCTGGCGGTTTGACTGCGATGACAGAAATGTCAGAGGATTCTGATGCAGAATCAAATAAAGCCATACAAGCCTACAACTTTATAATCAGTGTTAAATTGAGTCTGTAACATTTAATATTGATCAGTAATAGAGCTGCACGATTAATCGTGAAAAAACCCGATCTCGATTCATACATCTATGCGAATATCATTTCTAAATGACGACAATTCTTATGTATTTGCATTTGCATCAAATCAGAAGCAAGAGATCAGTTGCATTTACACACATTCCTACTCTCCTATCCATTCATGTCACGCTGCGATATCAATCAAATATATTGAACTAAATTATTTGTGTCTGTGCTCAAGGAACTACACTGTGCTAGACCTGCCCGGTCTGTTTGACGATCACGTCTGGCCCATGTATGTCAAACACAAGAACAAGAAGAATTTATAAAAGTAATATATTGGAGCTGCAACTTAAATAATCACCGGAACAACCGCGCCACGGGATGGATACCACCATGACCAAAGCCTCCATCTCCTTCCACACTTCAAACTTCCACCTGTCAGGGTTCGCCCGGGGCCTTCCGGCATCTGCCACTAGATGCCGCCAGTACTGCCTCATCAATGTTGCTTTGTTTCAGTTCCTGATTACCCAGCCTCATTAGGTTATATGTTTCACCTGTGTCTCATTTTGTCTTGCCTATTTATACCCTGTCGTTTGTGTCCTTCGTTGCTCAGTCTTGAGTTTGTCTAGCCTCCTGACAAAGCTTTCGTTTCCAGGCCCACGAAATTCTTATTTGTTTCTTTGTCCGTTTTTGGTACTTGTTTCAAGTAAACCTTTATTTTTGCCAACTCGCCTCTGCCTCGTTCTCTGCACCTGGGTTCACTCGGCATAACCTCGTAACAGCAAGACTGAGCCACAAGATGGACCCAGCAGAGAGTCAGCTTCCAGCGATGGAACGCATGCGGGTGGCCCTGACGAACCAGGGCACTGCAATTGGCCGTCATGAGCAGGGTCTCCAACAGATCCTGGACAAACTGCAGTCCCTTGCCCAGGCCGTCCAGGAGAGCCAGGCACAGGCTCCACCTATCGCTCCTGCGCCAGCGCTGCCTCCCATGGACACGCGTCCTCCATATCACCACGAACCACGACTGCCGGCGCCAGAGAGGTACGACGGTAACCCAGGAGGCTTTTTGACGCAATGCTCCCTGGCTTTCGAGCTTCAGCCATCAGTTCCCCATCCAGCGCTCACAGGTAGCATACATTGTCACACTACTCACAGGCAAAGCACTCTCCTGGGCCACAGCCATCTGGAACCAGCAAACCCTGGCCTGCTCCAGCTACCAGGCTTTTGCCCAAGAGATGCGCCGTGTTTCATGCGCCTCCCTCAGTGGGAGGGAGGCGTCAACACGGCTACTCCGGCTCCGCCAGGGGGAACAGAGGGTAGCGGATTACGCCATCACGTTCCGCACCCTCGAAACAGCTATTCGGGTGGACAACCGCCTCCGGGAGAGACAAAGGGAATGCCATTCTTCCGCTTACCAATACCAGCGCGCAGAACAGTCCTGGGGACGACGTCTCACGAGCATCTCCGAGCTGTCCCGAGCCCGTCTCCAGCATCGATGGAGGAGCCTATGCAAGTAGGCAGCACACGGCTCTCTCGGTCCGAACGTGACCGACGGATGAGCGAGCGCCGCTGATTGTACTGTGGGATCCCGGGGCATTTTGGTTCTTCCTGCCCTGAGCTCTCGGGAAAAGCCAAATCTCGTCCAGGGGTAGGGAGAACTGTGATGAGGCCAACCTTCTCTCCTGAGCTCGAGGCAACCAGGGTCCTGCTGGCGGCCTCCCTCGCCTGGGGAGATCAACATCACTCCCTCCAAGCTATGGTGGATTCCGGCGCTGCAGGTAGCTTCCTGGATGTATGGCTAGCAAAAGCCCTAAAGCTCCCTCTGCCACCTCTGGAGCATCCTCTCACGGTGACAGCCCTGGATGGAAGACCACTGGGTTCCGGTAGCGTGTGCCATCTCACCGCCCCCCTTTGGCTGTCACTGGAGGGAAAACATTCAGAGGTAATCCAGCTCCACCTTATCCACTCTCCTGAATTTCCACTGGTCCTGGGCTACCCATGGCTGGCCCGTCACAACCCACATCTGGACTGGGCCTCCGGGCGTCTCACCGAATGGGGTCCTGCCTGCCACACCACCTGTTTTTGTTCTAGTCCGTCTTCTCACCCTCTCGAGTCTCCAGTCCATGTCCAAGCTCTGGCCCCTTCACATGCCCCAGCCCACTCCGGAGTTCCTGTCCGTGTCCTGGCTCCAGTCCGTATTCAAGGCGCCATCCATCCCGAGTTTTCACAAGTGCCCCACGAGTATGCCGATCTGAGGGAGGTCTTCAGCAAGAGACTTCAGCCATGGAGGAGTACATCCCGGGGGTGCTCGCCTCAGGTTTCATCCGCCCTTCCACCTCCCCGGCGGGCGCAGGCTTTTTCTTCGTGGGTGGGAAGGATGGCGGCCTGCGTCCCTGCATCGATTACCGTGGTCTTGACAAGATCCCGGTCAAGAATCGCTACCCCCTTCCTCTCATGTCCACATCTTTCGAGCAACTGCAGGGCGCCACCATCTTCACCAAACTCGATCTTCGAAACGCATACAATCTCGTCCGGGTCCGCGAGTGGGAGGAGTGGAAGACCGCCTTCAACACACCCACCGGCCATTATGAATACCTGGTCATGCCTTTTGGATTAGCCAATGCTCCCGCTGTCTTCCAAGCCTTTGTAAGCGACGTCCTCCGTGAGTTTCTCAACCGCTCCGTGTTCGTCTACATCGATGACATCCTCCTCTTCTCCCCGAACACATACAGCATGTGAGACAGGTCCTTCACCATCTGCTCGCCAATGGGTCACGTCCAGATGGATCCTGCCATGACCGAAGCCGTCCGTGACTGGCCAACAACCACCTCAGTCAAACAGGTGCAGCGCTTCCTCGGGTTTGCCAACTTTTACAGACAATTCATTCAGAGTTTTAGCACTGTGGCTGCTCCTCTCACTGCCCTCACTAGGACATCCACAGCCCGCTGCATCTGGACTGCTGAGGCTGATGGGGCGTTCAGGGCTCTCAAGACGCGGTTCACCACTGCCCCTGTCCTGGCCACACCAGAGCCTACCCTACCCTTCGTTGTGGAGGTGGATGCTTCCGATGTGGGAGTGGGAGCCGTTCTGTCCCAAAGGACTCACAACAAGAAGCTCCATCCATGTGCCTTCTTCTCCCGTCGCCTCACCCCAGTGGAGCGGAACTATGACATAGGGAACCGAGAGCTACTGGCAGTCAAACTGGCGCCGGAGGAGTGGCGGCTCTGGCTGGAGGGGGCCCAACACCCATTTATCGTCTGGACCGACCACAAAAACCTGACATACATTCAGACGCCAAACGCCTCAACTCCCGTCAAGCCCGATGGGCCCTCTTTTTCAATCGGTTCAACTTCATCCTGTCATACCTTCCGGGGTCCAAGAATCTCAAGCCCGACCCTCTCTCCAGAGAGTTCGACCCTCCTGAGCTGGTTGAACTCCCCGAGCCCATTCTCCAGAGCTCCCGCATCTTGGCTCCGGTCTGCTGGGGAATCGTCCGGTCACAAGTCCTGCAATGGGGGCATTCATCCACTGGCCACCCGGGGATCTCCAGGCCCCTAGAGTTCCTCCGAAGGCGTTTCTGGTGGCCTACCATGGAGCAGGATGTCCGGTCCTTCGTCGCTGCCTGCACCGTCTGCACCCAGAACTAGAACCCCTGGTCACGTCCCATGGGGCTGCTGCATCCCCTTCCCATCCCCAGTCGTCCCTGGTCACACCTCTCAGTGGACCATCACTGGCCTTCCACCGTCTTGGGGCCACACCGTCATCTTCGTCGTTGTCGACCGGTTCTCCAAGGCCTGCTGCTTTATTCCTCTGCCCAAGCTCCCCTCAGCTCTGGAAACTGCTGAACTCATGGTGCAGCACGTTTTCAGGGTGTTCGGCCTGCCCCTGGACATTGTGTCGGACCACAGTCCGCAGTTGGCCTCCCGGTTCTGGAAAGCGTTCCACCAGCGCCTCCGTCAGCCTGTCCTCCGGTTTCCACCCCCAATCCAACGGCCAGATGGAGCGGGTCAACCAGGGACCACCCTGAGGTGCCTCGTGTCCTCCAACCCTGCCTCCTGGAGCGACCGTCTAGTGTGGGCGGAATACGCTCACAACACTCTGCACTGCTCTTCCACCGGCATGTCCCCGTTTGAGTGCCAGTTCGGGTAGCAGGAGGCGGAGGTGGGAGTGCCGTCAGCTTAGCGGTTCGTCCAGCGGTGCCGCGGACCTGGCAGAGGGCTCGTCAGGCACTGCTGAGGGCATCCCGGCAGCAGCGGATCCAGACCAACTGACAGCTCAGACCAGCGTCTATGCTCCTATGGATCCTGTCAGGGTTCACCCAGGGCCTTCCGGCATTGGCCACTAGATGCCACCAGTACTGCCTCATCAATGTTGCTTTGTTTCAGTTCCTGGTTACCCAGCCTCATTAGGTTATATGTTTCACCTGTGTCTCGTTTTGTCTTGCCTATTTATACCCTGTTGTTTGTGTCCTTCGTTGCTCAGTCTTGAGTTTGTCTAGCCTCCTGACAACGCTTTCGTTTCCAGGCCCACGAAATTCTTATTTGTTTTTTTGGTACTTCTTTCAAGTAAACCTTTATTTTTACCGCCTCTGCCTCGTTCTCTGCACCTGGGTTCACTCGGCATAACCTCGTAACACCACCTCCATGCAATTAATAAATAGAAAAAACAACTTTTATATCAATCCACAGTTTTCAGTTAAGCCATTTAAGTGCAATATTGCAGAGAAAACAGCTCCGTCACTCTCCTCACAACTCCGGAAGACATGCGCAGTAGAGTCGGTTTTTTATATATATTGTATTTATTATGTATAATAAATATAAATGTATTTTATTTATTTAACTATTATTTATAATATTTATAAAAAATATTTTAATTTGCACAAAAGGGGGAATAAATAACAAATAATTGAGTGAGAGCAGCTTGTGTTGCTTGATTTTATTGTCTTTTATAAAAAAGTGTTTTCCAGAGATGGGTTAGGGTTAGGTTCCATGAGATTAGGTTTTGAATTGTTTCTATTTATTATTGCAGTTTTGCACAATAAATGTTCTTCAAATACCTCTGTACTATGTGAAATATGTCCTAGCAGTACAGTTTTGGATACAGTAATTGCTGCCATGCCGTTGCAAAGTTCTTTACCCCTTCAGAAGCATTTATATTGACTTAAGTTTAAGAGACTTAAGTTTAAGTCAAACACTTTGTTATGTTTAAGTTTAAGTCAAGCACTATACTGTATGTTATGTTGTCTGTTTAAGAAAGAGTGCAATATATGTTTTTATTGGAAAAATAAGAATCGTGATTTAAATTCTTTGAGAGAAAAATTGGGATTAACATTTTAGCAAGAATCGTGCAACCCCAATCAGTAATGTGAAATTTGAAAAATATGTACTGGTTTATGGTGGACTTTGTACTCACTAACAATGTTGTCACTTATTGCAACAAATAAATGGATATACAGCTATACTTGGCGTGATGGCTCTACTATTTAAGATGCTCCCTGGATTAGCCAAACAGATTAGCTAAGCAAGGAGCACAATGCAGAAAACCCCCAAAAACAACGGAGCCATAAGGCCAGCTCAGAATAATACCCTGTGGTGTGGGATGGTGTGGTTTGAGCAGCCACACCTGACCTGGATCTAGATGATTGGGATCAGAGTGCCTGCATACCTGTTGCTCATTGGTTGGTCTAACGAACAGAAGATAAACCCCCCATCCCCACACACACTCAGGATAGGAGCCTGTGTCATGACACATGCTATCTGCTCCTGGTTAATTCCAGCTGGTCCACTCTCTACAATAAACTGGTGTTTACAACCCCCGTCTTCTGTGTCTCTTTGCTGGGGAGCCTTGAAAACGCCACTTGGGTGGCGTGTGGTAGGCAAAACTGCCACACACCGTGCTAAGCATCAGCCAAATTATGAATAAATCTATGTGTAGCAGCAGCCTGCTGCAGACCTCAGAATCATTATCATAAATTAAGGATGCAAGCATGCGTCTTCCCCCAGTTATGTGAAATATATATAACATGTGTAACAGCAGCCTGCTGTAGACCTCAGAAATTTGTTAACTTAAGGATGCAGCAACATCCTATAGAGATCAACCTACAGCAACAAGCATATTGCCGACCTCGCTATTTCGAACAGCTCTGCGCAGGTCGTTGGAGAAATTCTCCTGCCTGGTTGGTGAGGTTAATCTGCCCGCTACAAGGAAACAAAACTGAGAATATTAAAGATATTTATTCTGCAGAATAAAGAGGAAGATTCAGTGCTGCTCGAAAGCAGTGTTCTGATCAGTCTTTCTCTACTTTACTTGAAGAGGCCTTTATTTACATTTACATTTAGTCATTTGGCAGACGCTTTTATCCAAAGCGACTTACAAGGGAGAATAACATTCAGCTACATTGCGACAGAGATTAGTGTAACAACAACACTGGTGTAACAATAAATACTGCAAGGTGGTGCAAAGTAATTGTAGATTAGGACAGGAGGTACTCACTGAAGAGCTGGGTCTTCAGGTGCTTCTTAAAGACAGAGAGGGAGGTCCCCGCTCTGGTCATTTTTGGCAGCTCGTTCCACCAACGTGGAACTACAAATGAGAATAGCCTGGATTGCCGTGGCTGTATGGCCGGCAGAGCCAGGCGACGCTCATTTGACGAGCGCAGCATCCGGGGGGCAACATGTGCTCTTACAAGAGCATTTAAGTAGGCGGGAGCATTCCCAACAATCACTCTGTAGGCCAGCATAAGAGACTTGAACTTGATGCGGGCGGCTACAGGTAACCAGTGGAGCTCGATGAGCAGCGGAGTGACATGTGCCCTCTTTGGCTGGTTGAACACCAGTCGCGCCGCCGCATTCTGTATCATCTGAAGTGGCTTCACCGCACAGGCCGGCAAGCCTGTTAAGAGGGCATTGCAGTAGTCGAGACGGGACATCACCAAGGTTTGTACCAGCAGTTGAGTGGCATATTGGGTCAGGTACGGCCTGACTTTTCGGATGTTGAGTAGTGCGAAGCGGCAGGACCGGGAGACTGCGGCAACATGGTCCGAGAATGTCAGTTGGTCATCAATAATGACACCAAGATTCCTTGCAGCCTTGGTAGGAACAAGAGATAGAGAGTCGATTTTAATATCAATGTTGTGATAAATACCTTGTTTGGCCGGGAAGACCAGCAGTTCCGTTTTCGCCAGATTTAGTTGAAGATGATAATCCTTCATCCATGTGGATATGTCAGCGAGACAATCCGAGATCCGCGTCGAGATAGTAGGGTCGTCTGGCGGGAAGGACAGATAGAGTTGAGTATCATCCGCATAGCAGTGATATGAAAAGCCATGTGAGCGGATGATCGGGCCCAGTGAGGTGGTGTATATGGCAAAGAGGAGGGGTCCTAGCACCGAGCCTTGGGGCACCCCTGTGGTGAGGTTGTGAGGCACAGACAGCTGGCCTCGCCATGTCACACTGAACGAGCGCCCAGTAAGGTAAGATTCGAACCAGGAAAGTGCACTGCCCGTTATGCCCATGCTTGAGAGTATGGACAGGAGTATGCAATGATTGACAGTGTCAAAAGCAGCTGATAAGTCTAGCAGAATGAGGACCGAGGATTTGGCAGCAGCTCTAGCAGTTTTTAAGGCCTCTGTCACAGACAACAGGGCTGTTTCAGTGGAGTGACCACTTTTGAAGCCAGATTGAAGTGTATCAAGAAGGTTGTTTCTTGACAGGTACTCTGTAACCTGTCTAGAGACCGCCCTCTCTAAGGTTTTGGAAAGGAATGGGAGGAGAGAGACCGGCCGATAGTTTCCTACTTGATTGGGATCGAGTGAGGGTTTTTTGAGCAGTGGTGCGACCCGAGCCGCTTTGAAAGCGGAAGGGAAAGTGCCGGAAGTTAGGGAAGAATTAATCACATGTGTGATTGCCGGGGTGATAGTCGGTGATATGGCTTGAAGGAGGTTGGATGGGATCGGATCTAGCGGACAGGTAGTGGGACGGCTACATGTTAGTAGTTTAGATACCTCACTTTCAGCGAGGGGGGTGAAACCAGGGAACGATGAGCCTAGGGCTGGAGAAGACAGGTTGTGAGTAAGTTGTTTAGTGAATTGGCTGCTGATGGCTGCCACTTTGTTAGTAAAAAAGGAGGCAAGGCAGTCGGCAGTGAGGTTAGTAGCTGGGGGAGGTGGTGGAGGGTAAAGCAGAGACTTGAAGGTGGCGAATAACTTACGTGTGTCTGTGGCACCGTTGATCCTATCGTTGAAGAAGGCCTTCTTGGCAGCAGTGATGCTGGAGGAGAAGGAGGACAGCAGTGTCTGGTAGCTAGCAAGATCCTCAGTTGTTTTGGATTTGTGCCATTTCCTCTCGGCTGCTCTGAGGTCGGTGCGCGTTGTCCGGAGGGTGTCAGTCAGCCAAGGGTGCGACTGGGTTGATCGAGCAGGTCTGGTGGATAGTGGACACAGGCTATCCAGACATGAGCTCAAGGTGGAGCAGAGGGAGTCAGTGGCATCATTAACCTGCAGAGAGGAGAAAGTGCCGTGGGGTGGAAGAGAAGAGGAGAGCACAGAGGAGAAGTGGGTGGGAGACAAGTTGCGGAGATTGCTGCGGATAGTAACCATGGGTGGGGAGGTGGGGGGTTGTTTTGGTAGCTGGACATTGAAGTGGATGAAGAAGTGGTCAGAGAGATGAAGAGGAGTGACCCATAGGTTGTCGGTGGTACAGCTCCGAGCAAGAATGAGATCAAGCTCTTTGCCAGCCTTGTGAGTCGGTGGAGTCGGGATCTGTCTTAGGTCGAACGAGCGAACCAAAGACAGGAAGTCAGCCGAGCTCGCACTGTCCAAGTGGATGTTCATGTCTCCGAGGACGAGCATGGGACACTCGTGCTCAGGGATTGATGACAGCAGGGTGTCAAGCTCATGTAGGAAGTCACCTAGTTGTCCTGGTGGACGGTAGATGACGACCACATAGGCTTTCACCGGAGCAGTCACCAAGACGGCGTGATATTCAAAGGAGGCAAAGTTGTTTAAAGGCAGCAGTGGATTAAATTTCCATGTGTTGGAAATTAGCAGGCCAGTCCCACCACCACGGCCAGATGGTCTGGATGTGTGGGAGAATGAATAGTTAGTGGAGAGTGCAGCTGGGGTTGCGCTATCTTCCGGTTTAATCCATGTCTCAGTGAGAGCAAGGAGCTCTAAGGAGAGTTGGTTGGCATGACCAGAAATGAAGTCTGCCTTGTTAACTGCAGATCGACAATTCCACAAGCCAACAGAGAAGGAGGTCTTTGCAGAAGATGTTTGCTGCAGGGACCTGAGGTTACCCGGATTGCATCGGCGTATGGTATAACGACGCTTTCTGGGTGACCTTGAAGTTGTAGGGATGCGGTAGTAGCACATTTTGTATGGAGTGAGAGAAAGAAGGCAGGTTTGCCTTGTTCGGTGTCCTTGCTTCGGTTGACGTGCAGAGGTAGACGTGCGTCTTCACACGAGAGCGACTACAAATGGGCCAACGCTTGAAGCTAACGCTTCAAGGGCAGGACCATAAATAGGTGATAGAATACAGCTGCTCGTGTGATTAGGGTTGCACCTGGCTAAGAGCACGCCCACATAAGAGAGGACTTACCTGAATAGGGGGTGTGTCTGGAACACAAGCTTGTTGGCAGATCAGCAAATAGCAGTGAAATGTACAGAGTCAATCCAGTAGTCCAAGTTGCAATATTACAATACGAGCAGTGATACACTACACAGCAACCTCAGCACTAGAGCTCGAGCTTTATAGTCTAGGAGAGGTTGTGTCCCATTCTGAGACTAGCCATGTGATTCGCTGTTGTCTTCAGTAACAGCTGAGAACCTGTTTTAACAAGGAAAGGCATTGAACACTTTTGGTGCAGAGAAAGCATACGTAGAGTGTTTACACAAATGGACCTTTCACGAGATAACGACTAAAACACTTGTGATAGTGGTGTACAGGAATTTAAGATCTACTGAGAAAGAGTCAGGCGTCACCAAACAAACACATGCCTCAGCATTTAGACATCACATGGTGGTAGAATTATATCATTCATTAACATTTATCATTATTTTTCTATCACAGGGTGCAGCATGCAACCCATACAAGGTCATGTGTAAAATCAGTGTGAGATGTGAATCACTCAGACTTGATAGAGATCTATGTGAAGCAGCAAGCCTGCTGCAGACCTCAGAAGTTCATTACCTTAAGAGTAGGATGTGAGCATGCAACCTCCAAGAGCTTATCCTGTTGCGGACCTCGGAGGTCAGCCTCTAGCAAGAGCATGTTGCTGACCGTGGCTATCTCGAACAGCTCTGCGCGGGTGCAAGCATGCAATCGACATGAGGTCCTACTACCTACATTGGTGCAATGAAACCCAGTCAACCACTTCAATTGCAACCTTTTGTTAACACATAAAAGAAACTGGCCATTTCCTCAGCTCATTTGAGCTGAGACTATCTTGTTTACTCTTGGGCAAACATAACATTCGAAGGATGCGGAAGACCACCGGCTTTCAGAGTGGATGTTTGGAACACATCAGCTGTGGCGGTAGCTGCACCGATAGGGAAAGAGTGAGAGATGTACAGCTGGAAAGGTATTCCACATTGTTTGCAGAGGAGACAGATGCTGGTTGTTGACATGGCCTCTCCTTTGTTGGTCAGGAACAGGGGACCGTCTTGCCTTCCACTAGGATGCCATTGCAGGTACCAGGTCATAGAAGATAGAAAACAGACAGAAAGCAGTATTAGTTTAGATGAACCTTTATTTTCCCTGTCTGTTTTAGAATGATTGAGATGGATAGAGTACATATGACTGTCCTTTATTGATGAAATTAACAGAGGCCCGGCAGAACACTATGGTTTTTTTCCTAGACCATAGATTTCCCCAGAGAATGCATGTGACGACAATCGGATACAACTCTTAAGAGTGCAGTATATTGCAGATCCGAGGAAAGAGCAAGCAATCTTTTGGCCAAACATCAGTGAACCATTGATCGTTGTAGTTCCCCCCCCCCAAGACAGATGGAAGGAGCCGCATCGGTAAAGATTTTAGGGTGACTGACGGTCTGCATTGTCATTATAGAAACAGGATATGCCGTTCCAATTATCTCATGTTAATGACCAAAATCTAAGATCAGATCAACATCCTTCGTCTAGAGCGATGAGATCATGAAGTTTATCCACTGTTTTGGAGAGGTCCAACAATCTACAGTTGACATGAATGCTCTACCTTGGGGAATAATTCTCATAGCAAAGTTAATGTGTCATGGACACCTTATCCAACGTGCTTTTTATGGCTTCTCAAATACAAATTAGCTTTCAAGAGGCAGTGATGGTTGCAGCAGGTCATTGTTTAAAGTGATACCTAAGAACTTGATCCCGTTCAATGGACCTTGGGTTTTCTCTGCGTATAGAGGAAAACCCTATTGATTAAAAACATATTTTGATGCACTAATGCATCTATCTTCTTGGGACTGAGAATAATCTACTGCTAGAAAATAATTTAACAGATGAAAAACAAGTGACAATTTGCAGTTATTCAACAGAATCCAACAAAGAACCGCTGAAATTCTCTTGAAAATGCAGGAGCTTCTACGACAGTCAAAGGTTAAACGAACAAAAAAGTATGACAAAAAATCACTCTGCCATTTTACTGCGAAAGGGTGCCACTGTGATTGATGCAGAGGGATGACCGTGAAGGCATCCGTTATACTTGCCTTCCCTAGCCATGTGCCTCTGCCGGCTAACTTGATGAACTAAATTGCATTATCGATGGTTGCATAGAAAAGGGAAAACGGCGTGAGAGGAATAAGGCTATTAAAGGGGACCTACTATTCTCATTTCCAATCTCTATGTTATTGTTCTGGGACTCCACTAGAGTGGTTTTGCATGATTCACTGTTCAAAAAATTCATAAATTATCTTATACTGGCCCTTTAAATTCAGCTCCTGCTGAAACGAGCTGTTTTAGCTCCTGTCTCTTTAAGGCCTCCCTCACTAAAAGCCCACTTACTTCTGATTGGCCTACTTCTGGAAGCGTGCAAAGGTGTGTACTTCTCTGTAATCTTTCGTTGATTTCACCTTATCAGTCCACCAAAATCTGTTTCTGAACATATTTGAGGTGAGACATAAGCAATCAAGTTGCTGAATATTCACTCATATTAGATCTACAAGGCCTGATTTAAAAGTTTGTTCCGACTTTCAGCGCGGTGTCTGGAGCAGCAGGGGATTGGAGCACTAGTGGGATACGACGGGGCTTGGGGCTTTCATTGGAATCATTGTAAAATACAATAATTCATTCATTCACGTTTAAAACATTTTTTTGACCCTTTTGGCTCTGTGTAAAATGGGCATTCAACACTGTAAAATGTATGTATATATTTTTTTACCTGTGCTGTCAGCATGCTGGGCATAAAATACAGTGCATTTGTATGCTATTACATTGAAGACAGAGTTAGTCTGCAAGTGGAGTTCAGCTTCTCAACCTGCAATACCTTTTATTCATTCTTTAATCATCAAGAAATGCTTGCAAAAACTCTGTCCTGTGGACGACCTGTGGGATGACAAATGCACAGCTTTTTGTGAAACAAAACCGCCACCAATCCTTTTCTTCGGAGAACCATCATATCATGTTTTGTTCTTTAAACAACTAATTACTAGTCCTAGTCACTAGTCCTCCAAGCATGTCAAACCCGAATCACTCGCACCCCTCCTGCCCCGCAGACCCTGGTCTGGTGGAGTGTTGTTTGGGGTAAGATTTATCTGCGAGTGTATGTGTTCTAAACTAATATGAGTTGTATTCCAATTGCAGGACAGACAAGAAGCACATCGGGTCAGGAGCATGACAGGCAAGATCGCAGCTGCCTGCCGCATCCCTACCCACATAGCTCGCACCCCATCCATCCAGAAAACCCTAGGCCTATTGTGTGTCGTATGCACTGAGTTTGAGTTCTGGCACTGGGAGAGATAGGCAAAGCACAACCAGATCAACACAGGTGTGCAGCAAGCCGGGCAATGGCCAAGCAGACCCCACCCCCCGTACCCGGAGACACCCAACCCACAGCAACCAGCCACGGGCCCAGAACGGCCCACAATGCACCCCTGCCATGCCCAGCCACGCCGCACCCCCATCAGGCCCCTGACAAGACCCCAGCCACCACACACGTGGACCACAGAACAGTGAGCGGCAGACGGCCCCCCACACACAGCCCACCAGCAAGGAGTGCCCCTCACACTGAGAGCGCTAGAGAATAGGTACCCGGAGCGCCAGGCGACACTTAACATTATATATATGACAGAAAATAAGGAAAAGCATAATAGGTCCCCTTTAAGGTAGGTCCCCATCGAAAAACAACTGAGGGAGAAGGACAGATCCGATTTGAAGTGACAAACAGCCCAATGGTACTGATTGGAACAGCTCTAAATGGCCAAGCTGCAATACCCTCAGGGGAAAGGCAGAGGATGAGATATGGACAGAAACCAAAAGGACAAGCCAGACTGAGGACCTGTGAGGTGCCAGAAACAAGGATAGAGAAGGAAACGAAACTTGCTATGTTACAATTTTAGAAAGCCTGGCCAGGGACTGCAAAGAATCAAAGAAAAATGTAATGGGGGCGATAGCGGGCAGGGACGGCGGGAGAGAGAGCACAGCAGCGAGGACTAATGTTGATGCGGCGACGGAAACGACCACTTAGCGGACCAACCAGGTAGATATATACCAACCACACTACCGGCACCATACAGACCCCACAAACACAAAATGAAAAACATAAAACCTCATGTGTGTATTTTTCCTATGACAACTGCAGCTGCTGAGCTGCCCGAAATTACACTCTTGGTGATGGAACAAAAGTAAACGTTTTTGGTAGATTCTGGGGCAGGGCATTACGGTTGTCTGAACTGACATCCGTCCCGGTCCTGAACGAGCAAACTATTTGCACCATCAGGGCTGAAGGGACCAAGACGGTGGAGCCTTTCACTGTCCCCACTCTCCTGGAGGGCAGGGAGGGAGAGGGCCCCGACCAGTCAGCGTTTTTCCCTCGAAACCTCTGTGATCGAGACGTAATGTCTGCACTAATGATTTTGGTTGTATGTAACGGGGCAGGGGTACATGTGGTTAGGGACATGAACCCCTCTTATCAGATGAACAAATTCAGCTCGGGATCCCGCTTCTTGCATTATTCCTGGGATTTAGAAATGGGTGTTCCAAGGTCAGTTATGACAGAGTTATGACAGGCATGCCTGTAGGGTATGAGGAGATATCATCGTCGCAGTAGATTTACATGTGACGGCATTTTTAGCTGCCAAAGCAGACCCCGAGATGGAGCGCAAATGGTTTGAGAAAGGGAAAGAGACAACGCTGGCTAGGGCTAAATCTCTTTTTTTTTTTCGTACAGAACCACCACCAATCCCCCTCTTTGGTGAACAATTTTACCATGTTTGGGTCTATAAACAACTTATCGCTACTCGAAGAGGGGGAGAATCACCACAGGGGAGACAAATACCATAGAACCAAACAACATGTACATTGTTTAAACATAAACATGTACATAACATGTATCAAAAAAAAACATGTATCGACTTAATAAGGTCCAGGAAAACTGGAACAGAAATTGAGCACATGGCCTCCCCCTGTCATAGGGGGGATGTTAGCCCCTCCCGCCAATACCAGCAAGCTGCCAGATATATGGGCCCTCCACCACCCCTGGCACCCCGGGCACCCGCTGCAGAGAAGCTGCTCAGTGGGAGCAAAGGCCGACAGCCACCCCCTGCATTCCAACCCACACCCACAACAGCCAGCTGCCCCCCAGGGGCCCCGGAAGGCACCCTGCAGTGCTTTCCGCAGCCCCGCCAGGTCACAGCACACCAGAAACCAACAGGTGCAAGCCGCCAGGACTCGAGCCTAGCCGGCAGGGGGCCCACCCGGCTGCCCCCCGGCCAACCACACACCCACACCAACCCACCAGCGCCCCGCCACTCCGGAAAACCCCAGTGCTCAATGTGTGCTGTTGTGAATTGCAGTTAAAATTGAGGGATGTGGGGGCGCAAGTCCTCCAAGCAAGTTGAACCCGAATAACTCGCACCTCTCCTGCCCCGCAGATCCTGGTCTGGTGTTGTTCGGAGTAGGACTTGTGTGCGAGTGTATGTGTATGTGTATGTGTATGTGTGTGTATGTGTTCTAGTGTATGTGTTGAGTGAAATTAAAATTTTGGGATGGACAATAAGCACGTCAGGGCAAAATACCTGTATTGGAATGAGACACGGATGAGGAACAGTTCATGTTTTTTGATGTACCAGGAAGCATGCCCCATGCATCATTACGAAAAGACCCTGCCCAGGATTGCGAGGATCTGGGGAGGTGGGCAGATCGGCTGCATGGACTGGGTGATTGGGAGGCCATGGCCCCGGGAGGACCATGGTGGTCACCCCGTGGTCACCCAGGGGCTGGGCCTACTGACAACCTATGAACTGGGTGTACCTCGCCCCGCTAAGACGTAAACCTGGTGCCAAGTAAACGGGATTATGGCTCCACCACAGGGCCCCTGCAGTGTGCGTTGACAGAAGCTCAAGAGGTGCTCTTGATCTCAGTGGCAGAGCACCTGTGGGCTCAGGACAAACATGATGTGGGCCTGATGGCATAGACCATACAAACCGCAGTACCCTTTGAAAAGGGAGGCTGAGATCGGCATTGCACCCCTTTTTGACTCACTGTTCCCTAATCCCACTACCATACTGGGCCGAGTACCCAGCTACGCAAAAGTGTGATTGATTTGGCAAACGCATTCTTTAGTATACCAGTGGAAGAGCCGTCTCAGCAGTGGTTTGCGTCCAAATTTAAATGTAAATGTTACACCTGGACCCGCATCCCCCAGGGGTACGCAGAGTCCACCACTGTATTCAAGATTCAAGATGTTTATTTGTCAGGATTCAGTGTGGCATTAGGTGAAAACCTCAATAGTTTCACGTTCAAGCATGCTAATCCAAGATGTCAACAATTTACTAATATTTACTAATATACAATTAACAATATGCCCTAACCAACAAGCTTGCGAGGCAGACACAGTGTTATTTCTTAACCCACCAACAAAATGTAAAACCTTGAACCAAACCAGTAATTAAATAATTGGCAAAGCAATGGTCGGGATGCTTCTCAAAGCTTTGGCGAGCTGGGACATTGATAGGTGTAGATGGTTTATTCACTTCTTTTTTACAAGAAGACGAGTGTGGCAGGGACACACGGACCCAGGATGGCCGTCTCCGTAATAATTAAACTTTTTATTTTTCAAATTATTTTTAGAAATCACTTTTCCACTGTTCCCTTGCTCTTGTTTTTTTTGGGGTTTTTTTTGGAGCGAAGTGAGAAGACTGCACGGGCTGAGATTGGTTCATAGTCACAGTTTTTGGGAAAAGGCTGTATGTGTCACTGTATGTGAGAAAGACCCACACACAATGCAGGAGAGGGCCTGTGGAGTGTGCTTATGAGAGCAAGATCAACAATGGACCAGCTATGTACTTCCATTTTTGGATGGTTTAGGAGGTTTACCTGTGTTTGGTGAAACTTATAATACCCTACTAATAAACAAAGCAACTGGAAAATTTCAGTATCTATTCACATTGGCTAGACCCAGAGAGTAAGAGCGGGCCACGTCACTTCCGTAAACTGATCCCAGCAAGTGAGAGCGGGTAGCGTCACTTCCGTAAACTGAGCCGAGGCTTTGAACCGCGCTAACGTTGATCGATCATCTTCCATTTGCTACCCCCATGCCCCCGAACTGTCATTTCCCTGCCCTTAACATCGGGCCAATTACCACAGGTGGCACTGATGGATACCTCCAGTAACCAATAAAACAATATCGCTTAGAACTGTTTATTTTAACTACTTATTCATCAATTTACATTCTACCCTATTTATGATTAAATTGTGTTACTCTTTAATTTAACCATTTTTCTATCTTTATTAAACTAAATTAATTTCAGTTGAATTGCCTTTTAACTTTTAGGAACTTACTTGTTTTAATCCCTTTAATTTACACCGGGCTACACTCTTCCCCTTCTAAAATATTTGATGTCCTCATCAAACTAAGGGTTTAGATAACCTGAATCTGTTGGTACTGACTGGATGTATTTAAACTAAAACAATCAGGACACAATGCCATCGGGCTGCACCAGGCTGTTCGACATGGGTGGCATCTTGAATCTCTGTAGTTGCCACTTCCCAAAAGCACACCGTGGCATAGAACAGTCAATGGCTGGTCAGAGGGTTTTCCCAGCTCATCATAACTCAGTTTAACTACTGGTTTCTTCACTCTCTTTGAGCGTCCAATTAGAAGCTCAACTTCTTCAGCTACTTCATTCTCATTTACCTCTGCTCCCCCTCCTAAATCTCTGTCTACATCTGGAACAGTGGTGGGAGGCAGATCAGCATCTGAAATATCAACAGTCTCTAGACTGCCTGGTTTCTGGCTGGGGAAACAACGTTGACTGCATCCGTGTCTGGACACTGTTGTCTTGTGACGAACTCTGGCCATGACAAAAGACCTCCCGCCGCTACTGTTAGTGGTCTTGGTGGGTCCACATCCTCATAATCAGACTCTGATGAGAGAGGAGCATCTCCATTATTAACACTAGACGTTGGGCGTTGAGTCTGTGGCTGCTGTGTCCTAGTCACAGGCCTCCGTGGCACCTCTGGATCATCATTATCAGCAGGCAGTCTCTCTAGATAGCCAATGGGTAACAGATGATTACGGTGCACTGTTTTTACCACCCCAGTTCCCCTTTCTGGTTTCACTTGGTAGACTGGGAGGCATCCTTCCAACAACGATGAACTTGTTCTTTGACCAGCTTGTCATGTGCTTTTTTGTTTCTCATGTGATTCTTGTCAGCAGCCTCTCTAGCGAGTTGGTAGGCTTTGTGGAGATCTGCTTTCAACTTAGTAACATAATGCTGTTATGTCACACTCTTTTCACTCTCCCCACACACTCCACAACAGATGTCCACAGTTAGGCGGGCTCTCTTCCGAACATCAGCAGATAAGGTGAGTAACCAGTTGCTTCGTTGCGGCTGCCATTGTAGGCGTGCACCAAATGATTGATATTTGGACTCCACTTCTGCTTTTGATTGGGTCCAGAATTCCAAGGATGGATAGGAGGGTGTGGTAAAATCTTTCAGGTTGTGGATCCCCCTGGGGATGGTTAGGTGTTGTCCTCGACTTACGGATCCCCAAAATTCTCAGGAGGTCTTGGATCAGTTTACTCTCAAAATCCCGCCCTTGATCAGAGTGTATACTTGCAGGGGGTCCATAGTGCACAAAGTACCGCTCACAAGAATCTAGGCCACTGTTGAAGCTTTTTGGTCTTTTGCTGGAAAGGCTTGAGCGTATCTGGTAACATTATCGGTCACAACAAGGATATTTGCAAAGCCCTGGGAATCAGGTTCAAGGGACAGAAAATCAATACACACCAGATTGAGTGGGCCTTTACTGGTTATCTGGTTTAAAGGTGCAGCTCTCTGAGGGCTTGTCTTTCGTGCAACACATCTGCCACAATTTTTGATGTACTGTTTCACTTCTGCACCCATCTTAGGCCAGTAGAACCGGTATCTAAGGAGTTCAATTGTCTTGTCCACTCCTAGATGCCCCGACTCATCGTGGAGAGATCTAAGTAAAATGGAAACATACTCCTTAGGAAGTAAAAGTTGTTGTACTTCTCTACCAGATGGCCTCTTGGTTACTCTGTAAAGCAGTTCATTATCCACCAGCAACTTGTTTGCCTCTCTGCAGGAGTGTGACTCTGGGATCCTCGCCCTTAACTGAGTGGAACGAGTGCCCTTCTTTGACTACTGTACTGTGAGTCGGTATCTTGAGCTTTGATAAGATCTTCACGGCTTGTCTGGGTCAGACAACCTAAATCCAAACGTGTAGGAAACACGTAACACTTAGGGATGGCATCAGGGGAAATCCATAATGACTCTGCGCAGCTGAGGAACTCTCCACCTGATTTTCCACATTTGATTGGTTTACAGAGAGATTTGACAGATTCAGGTAGAATGTTTTACCACTCAGCATCATTGTTTGGTAGGGGGCTGCGTGACAATGAGTCGGCATCAATGTTTGTACTTCAGGGTCAGTACTGGAGGGTGAAGTTGTATGTTGACAGCGCCACAAGCCAACGATGATCAGTTGCATTTAGCTTGGCTGTTGTGAGGATATATGTAAGGGGGTTGTTATCTGTCCTCACAGTAAAGCCTGCTCCATACAGATAATCATAATATTTATCGACCGCAGCACATTTAAGTGCCAGGAATTCGAACTGATGCACTGGGTAGTTCCTCTCCGAAGAACTCAGTTTCCTGGCAAAGGCGACTGGCCTCAGCCCTTCTGGATGTTCTTGGTTGAGCACAGCCCCTAAGCCCTTAAAACTGGCATCTATGTGTAACACATAGGGCTTTGTTGGGTCAGCGAATGCTAGGACAGTTGCGTTGGTGAGGCAGTGAATGATCTTCTTGAAGCCCTCTGTGCATGACTGATCCCACCTGTCCCCAAAGGGTTCACTCACTTTGTAATACGTCTTATCTGGCACCTTGGTTACTTTCCTATTCTTTTGGGTCGGGGGGTAACCCATACAGAGTTCCGATAGATGTAGGACTATGATAGAGCATTTTTTGATGAAGCGCCGGTAGTACCCAGAGAATCCTAAGAAGGACTGCAAAGATGGAAGATCAGTGGGCTGTTTCCAGTGGTTTACTGCTTCAACTTTGGCAGGGTCTGTGGTGATTCCCTTCTCTGACACAATTTGTCCCACGGAGATTTTTGTGTCCGGCAGAACTGGCATTTGTCTATTGACGACTTCAAACCAGTCTCTGTCGATCACATTGAAGAGTCTTTGTTCATGCTCTTCTAGGGTTTCCCCGAATATAATCAGATCGTCCAAGTACACGATGACCTCAAGCATGTGCATGTCCACGACCACCCTCTCCATAAGCCTTTGAAAGGGCCCCCGTGATCCCCTGTGGCATCCTCTCGAAGTGATAAAACCCCAGCGGACATATGAAGGCGGTTTTCTCTTTATCCTCCTCTGCCATCGGGATTTGAAAGTAACCACTGCGCAAATCCAATACTGAGAACCACTTGCATCCAGACCAACAGTCCAATGCATTATCAATACGTGGCACTGTGTGCTGATCAGGGATGGTTCTTTGGTTCAGTGTTCGATAATCCACACACATATGCAACTGTCAAGATTTTTTCTTGCCAGGACAATGGGCGAAGCATAGGGACTTCTCAATTCCTTTATTATCACGGCTGCCAGCAGTCCCTAAAGGTGGCGTCGAAGATCATCAAGGTCGCCTGGCGTTATCGGCCGCGACCCTTCTCTGAATGAGGTATCGTCATTTAGCCGTATATGATGTTCCACTCTCTTCATTAATCCAATGTCCCATTCTTCAGTTGCGAACGCGTTGGGCCTCTCAGCGAGTTTGTCTTAGTCGTTCTTTCCACTCATTTGAAATGGGGGAATCTCCAAAATCAAACAGTGACGCATCAAGCTTTGGGAGAATCTCTGACCTTGGACTTGGGACCTCGGTCACCATATCTGCTACATGTAGGTGTGCAATCATTGTGCCCATGGGAATGGAGGTGGCCTTTAATGACTCATTCTGCAACAGCACTAGAAACTTGTTCTTGTCCATGCTTTTTGAGAGAGAGCAGGGGAGGGAGCAAGTTCTGTGATGAGGATACTGTCTTCCAAAATGTGATTCTCTTTGACTTTGCCAGCTATATAGTGGCTGCCAGCAGGAATGATGAGGGGACCAGGGCCGAGCCACTTCACTTCAGCTACGGGACTGTCATCACGATTGACATTGGGAGGCTTTGTGGCAAGTAAGGGTTGGACTTTCTGCTCTGGAACACATACTCTCACTGACCGGATGTTGTCTGACTTTGCCACTTCCTTGCTTGAAGTGAATGGTCGGACCTTGTGAACATTGGTGCCAATCAGGATAGGAATGTTGTCTGAACAACGGAGATCTGGGCACACCAAGGCAACGGGTGTCTTCTCTGGAAGCTCTAATTCAATTTGGATGTAGCCTCTGTAAGGATAGCTGCCCTCTGATTCTCAAAGACCCCAGATGGTTAAACCACTGACTAGATGAGGTGGTACATGTGACAGGTGCTTGCCATACCAGCTGTCAAAGATTATTGTCACTTGTGATACGCTATCAAGGAGAGCAGTGCAGGTTTTGCCCTCAACTTTTACAGAGGCGGTGGAGGGTGGCCCTATTAGTCCTTCTGGCAGACGGCTAGTCTTGACTTTCACAGAACTTCTCCTTATACCAACATTATAGTGGTTCCCTGCAGTTGAAGCGACACTTTGTCCTCTCTGACTCGCCCTCAGCTGTCGTTGAGTACGGATTAGTTTCTGTATCAATTTTTGGTAGTGGTCTGGAGCACTACATTCAGTGGCAACATGCCCATCCTCACCACAACGGTAGCAGAAGAAGTCACTCAAGTCTCTTTGCGATGAGGCTCTCTGTCGACTTTGGATGTGTGGAGAATCTTGACTGGGTTGTGCTTCTCTGGATACTGTGGTTGGTTTGGCGGACTGAGACCTGTTGCCTCAGCTTTCTAACCTCTTTCTTTAATGCTGGGAGGTCTTTACCTTCCCCTGGAACTTCTGCCTCAGTAGTGACTGCAGGCTCTTTGGCAGGGGATGGATGAGACGGAGCTTTTAACCAGGCTGCAAGCTCGGTGACTTGTGATTTCAATTCGTGGATCTCAGCTCTGATATCTTTTATTTCCGCCACAGCTGGTATCGTAACAGTCTTAACATGCACTGATTTGGTTGGGTTCAACTTGCGGCGGGAGGCTTCATACTCCTCTTCAATGCGGATCTCATTTAACAGCTGCAAAAATGTAAGTGGTTTATCCCTTCGCTCCCTAACCTGAGGGTTAGGAGCATCATGTCAGATCTGGTGGCTCCTTTAATGAGTTGGTCAAGACGTGTTATATCTATGGAGGCATGTTACAAGCCTCCCTTTTGGACTACTTTGTTCATAACTCTCCATTCTTCTCAAAAATGCTGAAAGCTTTTCACCTTGGTGTTGACACAGCATTCTAAAGGCAAAGTAGAGCTCTTCACCTGCTGAATGTGTGCTCAACCACCTCAATGTACTCTTTAGGAGTTGCGTCTGGGTTGTTGAATCAAACGGCTTGCAAGATCTCTAATGCAGGACCCTTTACACTTTCCATTATTTTCATTGTTTTTTCTCTGTCTGGTCAATCACACTCCTCTATCATTAGTCACGCTTGCTCTATCCAGTTTTCCAACTGCTCTTCTCCAGGAGTTGTGGAGATGACACCAGAGAAGGTTCGTAACCTCCTATATGAGTTACTGTAGGCCTAGTCGTTCTCTGCATTATATCTCCCACTGCTCTAATGATACCTTCAGGTGTGGACACTTAGAGTGGAAAAGCAGAATGAGGTCCTCGTTGCTGCTCCTGTGCAGCATCCCTTATTTGTTCATCAGTGGATACAATTTCCTCTTTGGAGGGTCCAATAATCCTCCATGGGGAGTCACTTCCTTCTGGTAACACATCCAGAGAAATGGCTTTCGTGGTGACTTTCTCTCTGCATTCACATAGTACAGTGAGGCCTTGACATTGAGGATCATACATCCTTCCTCTGACCCTGACAGGTCCAAGAGCTTTTATGGACTGCAGGGTTTTTTCGATGATGCTAATCTCTGTCTTCGGGGACATCTTTTACCAATATGGCATATGCAGGGTTAATGTCTTCACCTTTGCACCAGTGCGGTAGTTGTGCCATAGTGCCCTAGATTTGATAACTGGCCGATACTATTTCACTGAACCTACGTTGCTCTAAGCTTTGGTAGTGTAAGCTAACTAAAAATCTCTATTAACATTAAGCTAATAACTGAAATGAAATGTTTTGTTTTTTTACTTAATAGCCCTATGACCTAAATGATATAGCAGCTCTCACTTATTCTCTATTAACTGTTCAGCTTATCTCATTTCACTAATGAAGTTGTCTGGGTCAGGAACTAACATGAAACTAAATAAATCCCAGTGGTGCCTCCATTTTATGTAGTGTCCCAACACAATGTTGGGGTGTTTGGGTTTGGTTTCGAAGGTAGCTACCACGAAGGTTAACCTGTGTTTGGTGAAACTTATAATACCCTACTCATAAAGAAAGCGAATGCAAAACTTCAGTCTCTATTCACATTGGCTAGACTTCTTCTTTTAAATAACTGACCAGACAACTCTTTTGAATTAAAAAAATTAACATTTTACTGACTGCTATCATATGTACAAATAATAAATACCCTTTTAATTGAAAAAAAACAAAACATCAATAACGCAATACAGACCCCTTTTAGAACAGTTCACAAAACTTAAATCCCTTTTCTTTACACCTTTTACCCAATATCAAACAGGTCAATTTAACAACCTAGCACGACATTAACCAAAACTGTGGGCCCAACCACACACACTCACTCACTCACTCGCACACACATGTAGATGGATACCGTTGCAGGCCTGTGCGTCGCTGGGGCGTGGTGCTGCCGAAAAACAGTCCAACTCACAATTCCAAAGTAAACCCTGTAAAACAGGTTGTGGTCCGAAAAAATTAGACCATGGCGGAGGTAAAATCCTCGTTAGGAATCACTTGAAAAAGCCCTTCACAAGTCCGTCGGCACCTTAATACACCTGTTTATTTTAACTACTTATTCACCAATTTACATTCTACCCTATTTATGATTAAATTGTCTTACTCTTTCATTTAATCATTTTTCTATCTTTATTAAACTAAATTAATTTTAGTTTAATTGCCTTTCAACTTTTAGGAACTAACTTGTTTTAATCCCTTTAACTTACACCAGGCTACATGTGTCCAGTTCAGATCTACGTTGTGGAAAGACTTCACATAGAGTGTTTCTGTAGAAGCCGAAGGCAACATTAAACTCAGCCATGGTCGAACTATTTTCCACAGTGAATAAAAGGTCTGTCATATATTTCGGCTGAACACAACATCATTTTTATCACATTAATGTTGTTATACCTTCAATGATTTGATTCCTGATGTGAGAAGAAACTGCAGCAGCAGGAGGAATGAATGGAACTCCTGTCAAAGCTGCGGGATGACGGTTCCCAGCGTTCTGTCCGGTGTGACGTCAATTGGGACAGCTGCGACATCTGCAGAGGTTGTAGCTGTAGTAGACGATAGCGCTGAAGTGAAGCTTGTGGAAAGCGGTCACAGCAAGTTTCCAGAACTTGGAGGTGTACATTCATCTCAGGTCTTCATCCTGGAGGTCGGCCATTGGTTCAGCCTGATCTTGATCCTGAGTGTTTGTAATGAAAAACTGAAAAAGTTCTTCATGACTGGCCCCCAGAGAAGTGGAGAACTTGCGGCTATACAGAACTCAGAGGATCGGCGAACACTACAGCTCTCTTCGTACCTTTCCTTGATCCCTTCCTCATCGTCAGGCTGGTATCTTTCTTGGGTTTCAAAGATACAATCCTCTTTTCTGCCTGATCTATTGTCCGGCTCGATATGAGACATGACAAACACAGAAATGGTGAGTAAAGCGAACAGCTACCTTGATTTAATGCTTTGCCAGCAGCAGCAGTGAGAGAAATTTGAGAAAATTGTGAGAAATGGTGAGAACATTTTTAAATCAGCAGCGACAGCTGGTTACGGCTGAGGTGTATGACTTCCGTGTCCCGCATGAATTTACACTGTAGTTTATTTTACATCCAATTAAGTTTATATAACTATAGCTTCCATTTTGTGTTAATTTTATGTCACAAATGTGGTGATGTATTTAAGAATCAAGAATGGAGAATCATCCACTGAAATTTTTGAGCTACATTTCATTTTACAGTGGAGCTGGATGCACAGAGGATGTGCCGGTGCCAAAATTACTGAACGACTTGGCATCCCAAATAAATACCAAAGCAACCGACAAGTTTAACATCAATCGATCGGCTGGTCTGGATGGGGCCATACTGTATGAGGTCATCTTACATCCTACTCAATGTTTGAAGGTGTAGAAGAGCGACAGAATTTCGCACTTGATTCACATGATAAATGCATTTCAATCAGAGACTAGATGGAAAAAACAGACATTTAAAGACATGATTTGGCAATGGGACTCCATGAAGCTGCACAGCTCGAACAAAAATGAACATAGAGCTGAGGAGGGATCTCTGAGACATCTTTCCCCTCATGGAGTCCTGACGCTGGTGTCCTGGAGAGTCTGACAAGGCTGCTACTGGGTGGGGTGGAGGTAGGGCGCTTGAGCGTGGCATCTGAAATGACAGAGAGAGAAGAGAGCGAGTCGCTGAAGAAAATACTGGTGGGGAGCACAGAGATTGGCAGATACCTTCTGTCCCTTACTCTGCCACAACACAAGAAAAGTCACAACAGACAACCTGGCTGACTTCTTTCACATTCGCTTCTCAGACTCTGGGAGCAACAGGCGGATGGCAAAGAGTGGAGCCATTGCATTCTGGCGGGACTGCCTGGTCCTGAATGAGTTCCCGCCTTCTGGATTCTGGACTTACCCCTTTGCCTGCCCATTTAAATCGTTAGCTGTACAGACTGATCTCCTGGTTTTGATCCTGGCCTATTTTTTGCAATATACCCTTGATCCTTTGCACCTACTCCTGAGCCTGCATTTGGGTTTACCAGACAGCACTCGTGATAGTCTTGGGACAGTTATTATTGCAGTATTAACTGAAGTTATCTATCACATTATTAGCGTGGTGCTAGATCTTTCAATTAAATACCATTTTGTGGGTAATGAAGATAATATGTGTGTTCTCTTAGATGAGGAAGGACCTACGAAGCTGGGGAAGATTATAACATTTTCAACAGGAGCACAGCCACCCATTGAGTTCGTCCATGATAAACACACACAAGTTTTCAACTCCTCACATGGTGTCTTAGCTCCATCTTAACTGCTCCCCGGGCGCCGCTATATGGCAGCCCACTGCTCCTAGATACGTCGGTTCTAGGATGGGTAAAATGCAGAGAAATGCATTTCGTTGACTCTGTATGACAATTAGTTGAATCTAATCCAATCTAATGTTTCCCGGCTACCAATACCTGTGTAAATTGTTTGCGCTTTCCACTGCACAGTGTCTACAAAGCTTTCAAGACCAACATGGATTTTGCTATAGCCAACACACAATGATTTGGTAAGCACTAAGGAGCGCCTTGAAAATAGCCAGTTTGATTCAAGCTTTAATCCTTTCTAATAGTAGAAAGAGGCAATATGTTCATTTAGACTTGCTAAAATGTAGCAATGATCTATGTTACAAGATATATTGTTTTTTGCATCTAATTTCATTTAATTTGTGTCCTTTAAGAAAATTAAGAAGGGTTGAAAACAAATTAATGCCATGGTTACCATCGTCTTTAAATGGGTTGAATAACTGTTGAATGATATCCATGTTTATATTAGCGTGGGAGTACCGACCCACAGAAGTGTACGTGACATAAAGGAATTGCCTTCGTCGGTCAGGATTTCCTTCGGAATCCTGATTCAAGATGACCTGAAACACCGCCTGTGCCACACTTTTGGCCATAATACTGCACAGGGGCACTGCTTGGGGGTACTGGGTTGCGTAATCCACTAGGGCTAATACAAAACGATACCCGTGAACTGCGATCTAATGGCCCGATGAGGTCAATAGCGAACTTTCAAACGGGACCTTGACTAGTGGAAGGGACCTCAACGGCGCTTTTGGCGTAGCCAGACCGTTGACCAATTAGCACTCAGGACACGCGATCCACCACTTGTGTATATATCCTGTCTCGGCGCAGGAGGATTGACACTCCACTCTGGCTCCTGCTCGGCTGACCTTGTGCGCTGATCCCTCTCTGCAAGACAGACGAACATTAAGAAAAATCCCTGTCCCAAATTGGACAAATCAGCACCGCGCCGGCACTTATTCTGCCAATTTGGCATCTGTGCAGCCGTGGGAAGGAAGCCACGCTGCTGTCTCCAGCCACAGTTTAACCACGCCCCTTTATCCACCACAATCATTAATAAAAATGGTATTCTTTGGAATATCCGCATTATTTGTTCTTTTGTCAGTTCCTGAAGTTGATGTGCTGGAACCAGGAAAGATGGCCAAGCATAAGGATCTCAGCAACTTTGAAAAGGGAAAAATGGCTAGATGACTCGGTAAGAGTCTGTCTGTGTCTGGATTCACTTCCCTGCCACTGCACACATGTCCCCAGTCAACCATCTCACCACCTGTCTTCACCTTCCTCGTCGCTCCAATGGTATTTAACCAGTCCCCATTCACTTTGTCGGTGTCAGATCATTGTGTGTCCTTGTGTGTGGCCTGTCTACGATCCTGATTCCCTGCTTGTTCCTGGTCCTGATTCCCTGCCTGTTCCTGTACCCTGATTCCCAGCCTGATCCTGTTCCTGATCCTGATTCCTGGCCTGTTCCTGGTCCTGATTCCCAGCCTGTTCCCCGATCCTTTTCCTCGACCCTGATTCCCTGTCTGTTCCTGATCCTGATTCCCTGCCTGTTCCTGGTCCTAATTCCTGATCCTGATCCTCTGCCTGTTCCTGTTCCTGATTCCTGGCATTCATGTTGGTTTTACTTTGACACATACCACCTACCTAAACATTGTTGCAGACCAAGTATACCCCTTCATTGCAACGGTATTCCGTGATGGCAGTGGCCTTTTTCAGATGGATAATGTGCCCTGCCACACGTGTGTTGACTTGGCCTCCAAATTCCCCAGATTTCAATTCGATCGACCGATCTGTGGGATGTGCTGGAACAACTAACCCGATCCATGGGGGCCCCACCTTGCAACTTACAGGACTTAAAGGATCTGCTGCTAATGTCTTGGTGCCAGATACAAGTGCCAGATACACGAGGTCTTGTGGAGTCCATGCCTCGACGGATCAGAGCTGTTTTGGCGGTATGAGGGGGAGCTACACAATTGGCGGTGGTTTTATTGTTGTGGTTGACTGATGTATAGTGCAGGAAAAATATGTGAAGTTCACTTAGGGAATTACAAAATCCCTTGGCCCTCCATAAAGATGAAAAGATTGCTATAGTGGAAAGATACCTCACGATTTAGTTCCGCCCAAAGCCTCTCTCTCCTTTGATTGTGTACGCTATGCCCTGCAATGACAGTTTTTCTGTCTATTCCGCTCCTCTCCAGCATAAATCTGGTCCCCATTACATTTTCCATCCCATGGTCGCGCTGGATGGTAAATCAAAATGTTGTACTCCCTCTTGAAAAAGGCACAGAACATTTGCCATCCCAGGTCTAAACACCTGAGATACATGTTGGTCCTACAGTACCTATCCACAGAGCCATGAAACACCATTTGCCATCTCGCTAATTTATGGTTTCCATCCAAATGCCTGTGAATAAAAATCTTAGTTTAGCCGTGGACATTTTTTTTCCTCAAATAAATTGTACACAGTTGTTATTGTTATCTATCTATCTATCTATCTATCTATCTATCTATCTATCTATCTAACTATCTATCTATCTATCTATCTATCTATCTATCTATCTATCTATCTATCTATCTATCTATCTATCTATCTATCTATCTATATTATTAGATTCAAATACTAGATAGAATTTGGGTTTTGGAGTCGATTAGGGCGAAATTTCTCAAAATTACCATATCAGTCGAGATATCAGCTCTCTCTAAATAACTACTCCAGGGTGCTTTGTCATGTGAGTTTCATGCCACTTTTTTCATGCAGACTAGACAGCGCTCCTAAAATACATCACTGTCAAAGGTCGAAGCATTGTCGGAAACATTTCCTGTCCGAAATATATTTCCCTTCTATGAGCCAAACCACCCTTTAATGTATGTTTTGATCAATAGCTCTGCCTACAGTTTCCTTCTCAGAAGCACATTTATTAAATCACACCCATAAATGGAACAGTAAGCAAAAAGCCAATTTTGTTATACTGTAGATTAGAATTTTCTCACACTCTAAATGCAGATTTGATTCGAGTCAGCACTATATGTGGAGTGGTGGGGTCTGTGCCTCCAAATCACTGAAACAATTTCACCTATTTCTATTCATTCTCTGAGAGAGAACTTTTGAGTCACAAAAAGGTGTTCTGGGGAACGGATAAATCAGTACACTAGTTGCTACTGTGTGCCTGTGCTGCGCTGGGATTCAAATCACCGAAAAATCTCCGCTATTGTGTATCACAGCCCAGGTGCAGGCAGCATAATGTCAATAGCTGGGATATGATAACAGATTTATTTGAATAGTGTCTAGTTGAAAATACTTTTCAACCCACATTTAAAGGGACCAATCATGGCAAACTCACTTTTTCAGTGCTTGTGCACATAAATTACTAACATTGTGAGATAAGACAACTCAGTCAGTTTTTTTCAGTTGTCTATTTCAGAAAACATGTCCTGAAACAAGCAGTTAAGCTTGGTGTCCCAGTACTAGGTAGAATTAGAACCCTCCATCTGAGTAACTCCACCCATGGCTGGAGTGTGACCGCACCAGCTAGCATCGAAGCTAAGCACTAATCATGTGAAGTGCTGTGTTGTCGACAGAGGCCAGCACAAATCTTTAAAAAAAAGAGGAATAGATACCAACTGTCCGTGACAAAACTGCAGACAAGGGAAATGTAAGTATTTGCTGTATGTTGCTGAGTGTTTCTTTCTGTGTGTGTGTGTGTGTGTGTGTGTGTGTGTGTGTGTGCGTGCGTGCGGGCGTGTGTTTGTGTGTGTGTGTCCAAGGTAGGACACTGTAGGCTGCGGTGCGCGATCCGCTCTGCGTTTCTCTAAACAAAACCGTAGATGTATTTATTTTATTTATATTATTTTCCGATGTTCCGGTTATTGAATGAAACAAAAAAGCCCTAAGCCTCATCATATTCCGCAGTGCTCCAAGCTCCATGCTGCTCCAGACATGGCAGTGAAAGTCGGAACTAACTTTAGAATTTGTTCAGAAACAGATTTTGGTGGACTGATAAGGTGAAATCAGTGAAGGTTTACGGAGTAAATACAGAGCAGAACGCGGAAGCCATGCTCAAACGCCATTGGCTCACAGAACTAGGCCTCAGGAGGGTGACTCCTCCCACTGAAATATTCCATTTTCAGACAGGGTGGATTTGATGCATGTTAGAATTGCTGGATTGCATAATCTGAATGGTATTTTCAGCAAAAAAAACTAAAAAAACCTATTTTGGGAACCTCAGAGACCATATATTGACTCGGTGAAAAGGAGCATAATAGGTCCCCTTTAAGGCAAAGGGAAACACGTATACTTACTGTACAATAGTATGAACAATTGTCGACACCAGAAATGCAGAATGACAAACAAAAACTTGTGTTTTCATTTCTTGGTCTATTTTACTTACCAAGCTGAAGAAGTAAAACACCACAGAGGGCCCCTTAGTATTATTTCCAACCAGGCTTTAAAAGCTTGAAAGTATTCCAGCAATTACCTCCTGATTTTGTTAGAGACGTGAGTAAATGAGGCTATAATCATTCTAAATGATAACGCATGCCACTGGGTGGGATCCCCCCGTGAAATCTCATGCGGCAATTTATGGTACGCCAGCCTGGCAGAGCCGTAATAACATGACCACAATTACAGAGCCATTACTTCAAGGTGCGATTAGGCTGGGGTACTACAGCAAGCGAGAATGGTCAAATGAAAGATGACTGTATCTCTGTGGCTTGGTGCATGTAGTACTCGTAAATCTCTTCAGTGATCTTGAGTTTCAGACCAGGCCCGAATGATAGAATCCCTATTGGGGGTCGCTCGATTGGTTCAATTCTTTCCAGTGCATTGAAATTACCATGGATTCCACCTACCTTCCAATATTTTGGCTGGTTTTTATACGAGTAACTGCCAATTGCTCCTGTTTTTCCGAACCACCACTTCTATTCTTCACAGACAAATTCTAGCCCTGAAGGAAAGTCCAGGTAGCTCTTTGTGATAGCAGACAACGGGGCTTGTGGGGCAAGTGATGTTTCCCAGAATAGTTATTCCGCTCAGCTAAATGAAAGTAATTTTCAACTAAACGTCAGTCCAAAGATGGAAATAAACTGAAAAGTTAAGACTGTCTATAATCAGAGAACCTGACTTGTGTTTCGGCCTCTGGTGGAGTATTAGAACTTTTATGAGATGATTCAAAATCGTTTAAATCCACCCTCATAATCTAAATGTTCCTTACTGGAATATCATTTTGAAATGAACGATGCCCTGCGGTCATTCAGTTAGTAATGATCCGACCAAAATAGTAGATTCCACAAATTTTTTTGCAAGCGCGTAAGCCAATAGTGTGTTGTAAAGATAGACATAGACATTTTACGATGAAGCTACATTTACTATTTCCTCTCTATCTGTGGGAATTTGGACAATTATGTGTCACCGACAGTGATAACAGCTGAACCAAACTGTCTGGCTCCACCAGAGCAACACAATCTCGACACGGACGTTATCGCTCTCAAACACGTTGTTTCCGTTCTCTCTCTCTTTCTCTCTCTCTCTCTCTCTATCCCTCACTCTGTATGGCGACTATCTCTACATCGGGCAGATCGGTTGAAATTCCCTCACCTTTCACGCCATTTTGGTTCAACGCGGACATTTAAAGCTGGGCCCGTGCCAATCCAAACAGAAACTGCGGCGTCGGACTTATCCGAATGAAGATGAAACCCGATAGCCTGCGCGTTAACAGAATGGTGATCGAGAAGATGCATTAGTGGTGGAGGTGAGCGGCTGATATGGCCACGTCTCATTCTTGGTGGGGGGGTAGCACGTAGAAGGCAATTCAGAGACCGCTATAAATATTTTCGCTTCCCCGACACCTCCAATGGCACTAGGCACAGCCAAAAACCTGACGAGACTGACAATATAATTTCAACACCGGCTCGCGGGGGAAATCCCAATAATAGGCCGCGGGCTTGATTTTCTGGGGGGGAGGATAACCATTTGTAATGAAGATGTCAACGTTGGATTTGAATAAATGGCAGTCTGAGGTGTTAGACATTTGATTGTGTACACATTGTGATACAGAACCATTCATTCATCGAGACAGATGCGATCATAATACGCTACAGAGTTTTTCTGGGCCAACACAAAATTTTCTTTGTTTAAATCGCTAACCAAACCATTAACCTGCTATTGTTTTTTACATTTCTGTCCAAATTTCCCAGTTGCTCTTTATTGGTGTGATTTGCTGTGTTTTTAGGGCGAGAGAGAACAGACAGAAAAGCATGATTTAACTTCACACCCGTAGAAGACCGCAGCTAGAAGGGATCCAAAAGATAATGTAATATTCAAAACCGCAATCCAATCTCACATTAACCAGCACCTATGTATGGTAATTTCAAAACCAAATTAAAATAACATTTAAATTCACTAATCCCATTTGTATTCGACACCTAATGGTCTTATGGAAATCTACTGTAGATGGAGTGTAATTCGACATTGCATTCGAACTGAGAATTGCATGCTTTATTGCCGTACACTTCATTCAAACTAAACATTGAATTGGAAAATTTAATTTCAATGTCATTAATACGTTTTTAATAATGCATTCCCGCACCTAATACATACTCATAATAAACATCTCATCTGAATTCATAAAGTGCAACTGCGGTTTCAGTGTTTTGAAGAATGAAGATGAAAATTAAAAAAGGGGTTTTTCACATTTACAAACGGCAACAGCTTTTTTCAAAACAGCCCGTAAGTTTATTCCGGTGAGTCCCTGTATTTGTCTAAGAATGCTGTAACCTTGTACAAAAGCCTCATTAGGTGCGTTCTTCAGTCGAGCCGGGAAAGTTACTCGCAGATAATAGCAATGTGCAATATTTAATCTTTAACAAAATGCTTTTGTCCAAGAGATTTAATTACTGTAAACTCAGTTCCAGACTCCCGGGGCCAATGTTTTAAGTACAAGGACGTTTTAAATGATCAGGACATATTAAATGAGTAGTGGAAATGTGAAGCATTTCTCTTTATGTCTACACTCCAGCATCAGGCCTCAGCGGGTTGTTTGGCTGACTTGGTGTAAAAAGAAAAAGTAGAGTTTAAAGTGGATATAATAACCATGTGTGTCTAGGATAGGGTTTTTCAACCGTTCAAATGAAATGTTTTATAATATTCCGCGATCCAAAAGATATGGAAAAAAACGCTCTTGTGTGTCTAATTCATCGGTTCCAGATAGAAAAGCGGCTCCAGCTGTTTTCTTATTTTTTTTGTCACGTTCGGTCGCCGTTCAAAAGTTCCTTTTTCTCCCTCCGTTTTTTTTCTTCATATGACATTGTTTATAAGCGCACTTATACCACATTTCCAACAATGAAGACCAGAGCCAATGGGGGAGGTGCTTCTTGCTTTTGAACAGACGTTTGAATTGTAACAGCTGTGTAGCACGGTGTGTCTTTTGAAAAATGGAAAGATGGGTGCTTTTGTGGGAAAGTATGAATAAAAATTGACTGGTGACTTTTTTTTACCTTCTGACACCATTATTTCATACATGAAATGATAAGATGTAATTTAGAGAATTGATTCAAACTTTGCATTGTTTATCACAGCGTGAAAACCCTTTAAAAATTTACAAATAAACAGACCAAAAATAAAGATATATCATACGATATGGTAATTTTACTCACTTATTTCTGAGAAAGAACATTGGTATAGAAATGTACTGCTAACAAATTTGTACAGTTGGTTATTTTAGCACATTTACTGCAGACTGAAATGGACTATTAGATTAAAATTTGAGGATCCAATTTGTGATATAGCTAGTCAAACCGCATGCAATTATCAGTTAAAATGTAACGCCAAATAATATAACATTTACATTTTCAGACACTCAAAGTGTCAAATGTAAATGGGATAATTTCATTAGAATTTGAATTTTGAGTCAAAAATGACAAAACATCAGGGTGGCACTTGCAAATTCTAATGGAAGACTGCATTGCCATTTCAAACATTACATTTAAATTTGGAATTTTGTGAACCACAGACTTCCATTAACACCTATCTGTACTGCGAGTCACAACATAACCCGGGGCCTTGGATTTTTTTTTTATATTGAACCATTTCAGTTTGAAATAGCTATCTGCCTTGCAGCGCGAAGTTTGATTTGGTTAGGCCCAAAGAGACAACACTCAGGATAGAACCATGAATAAATATATCAAACAGGTCCATTCTCCTTCAAAGCTAAAAGTGTCCTCTTAAAATATTCATCAAAATGTTTTGGCAAATGCAAACAGCTTACGCAAGTCTCTCTCTCTCTCTCTCTCTCTCTCTCCCTCTCTCTCTCTATCTCTCTCCAGTTGCGAAAAGGTGGAATTCTCCGGCCTTCCATTGCTTTCTCTTGTCATTTTTTTCCCTTCTTTCTAATTGTTGACGACCCTCTGGAGTATAACAATCCATGTTGTTAAAAACAACCGACAGGCATCCCAACAGGCGAAAGTAATAGGGTAAGAAGCCTTTTCTTTTCTGTTTTAGCAACTTGAGCCGCTGATCGGGAGCTGTGCATGGTCCCCTGCCACGCCTCCCCCACAAACTCACACCTGAATTCCATGCGCTCGCTGACACTGTAGATAGATAGATAGATAGATAGGTAGACAGATATACAGTACGGACAGATACTGTAAGACAGACAGACAGATACTGTGGACAGACAAACATACACTGTAGATAGATAGACACTGTAGACAGACAGACAGACAGACACTATAGATAGAAACTGTAGATAGACAGACAGAGTGATAGATAGAAAGACAGAGAGACAGACACTGTAGATAGATACTTTAGATAGACACTGTAGATAGACAGACAGAGAGACAGACAGACAGACAGACAGATGACACCCAAGTAGCGTGTTCAGGGACCTCTGGCACAGAGACACAGAAGACGGGTTGTAATCACCAGTTTATTGTAGAGAGTGGGCCAGCTGCAATTAGCCAGAAGCAGATAGACACGTGTCACTACACAGGCTCTTATCCTGAGTGTGTGTGTGTGTGTGTGTGTGTGTGTGTGTGTGTGTGGGGATGGGGGTTTCACCTGCTGCCCGTCAGACCAACCAATGTACAACAGGTATGCAGCCACTCTGATCCTGGGTTCCAATTATCTACATCCAGGTTAGGTGTGGATGCTCAAACCACACCATCCCCACACATCTGACAGATAGATAGATAGATAGATAGATAGATGGATAGATAGATAGATAGATAGATAGATAGATAGATAGATAGACAGACAGACAGATAGATAGATAGACAGATAGATAGATCGATAGATAGATAGATAGATAGATAGACAGACAGACAGACAGACAGATAGATAGATAGATAGATAGACAGACAGACAGACAGACAGACAGACAGACAGACAGACAGACAGACAGACAGACAGACAGACAGACAGACAGACAGATATAGAGATTGTTCAAAAGAAAGACACTGTAGATAGATAGATACTGTAGATAGACAGACAGACAGATCGGCAGACAGACAGACAGATACTGTAGATAGACAGAGAGAGAGATAGGTACTGTTGATAGACAGACATACAGACAGTTGGATACTGTAGATAGATAGATAGATAGATAGATAGATAGATAGATAGATACTGAAGATAGATATACTATAGACAGACAAACAGAGAGATAGACAGAGAAATATACAGACAGACATATAGACAGACAGACAGACAGACAGACACTGTAGATATAGATACTGTAGATAGACAGATAGAGAGATACTGTAGATAGACACTGTAGATAGATACTGTAGACAGACAGATAGATAGATAGAGAGATAGAGAGATACATAGATAGATAGATAGATAGATAGATAGATAGATAGATATAGATAGATAGATAGATAGAGAGATAGAGAGATAAATAGATAGATAGATAGATAGATAGATAGATAGATAGATAGATAGATAGAGAGATAGAGAGATAGAGAGATAGAGAGATAAATAGATAGATAGATAGATAGATAGATAGATAGATAGATAGATAGATAAGTGTTGGATGTAGTATGGCGCTTAAAATGGCGGCTGTTAGAAATAATATGGCACTTGCTTAAAATGGCGCCTCTGGTTGGAAAACAGTTCTTTGTGACCAGTCACACACATATTGCTCCTGTACTTTTCCTATTGCGTGCATGTTGCTCATGCTTTATTGCACGTACACAGTTCTTTGTGATCCATATATCCTTTTGTGATGACTTGCTTAGGAGAGACTTTATAAGGGTTGTCGTCTTTGTCGTCATTGCCTTTTCGTCCTGTTACGTTGGTCTTGTCATCGTCGAGACTTTACGAACGGACCCTACTGCAGTAGCACCAATTAAAGAGGCTTATTTTGCATCGCACCCGTCTCCGTCTAATTGAAGAAGCTCCACACATCAACCAACCTGGGAGGGATCATGTTTAGCATTTTCAGGATCCCAACAATAGATAGATTGATAGATAAATAGATTGAAAGATAGATACTGTAGATATACAGGTAGATAGATACTATAGACAGATAGAGAGATACTAGAGACAGACAGATACATCCAGTGTGAGCTCACATCAAAATAAGCAACAGAATAAAAAACGAAAAAATAAAGGGCAATACACAATATTGGGATTTTATGACTTTCTAATACAATTAAAAGTCAGTGTTATTCAAATTATAGAGTGTGGTGCCTGTAAGGATGAAAATTCCCCCTGTAGATTGTAACTCTCCCCTTTCTGCTTTTCGCTGCATCCATCTTTTGATATACTTGTATTTTCTCTACATATACAGTCTGCGTCACATTCATGGACAAACATGGGCACACCTTCACGCTCCACGTGCGACAGACGAGATTAGGCTGGTGTGTGGTATAGATGGTAGCAATCTCAGCCCAACCGATGGATGGATGGATGGATGAATGGAACACATGGGACCGAAGGAAATTCTGTGGCGTGCCGACCGGGCATTTGAGTGACTTTTCTTGCTCCAGGGTTCCTTTGTTCCATCTCCTCCTCCTCTGCCATTGACCCACTGCCGCCACCATCCCCTCTCCGATGCCATTGATCAAAATACATTCGTTCGTCATTGGGGAAACACAGAGCACTGTATTACAAACGGCGGCGAGCCTGTGCACCCCCCCACTCCCACCCCTCCCAATGGCTGCCAACATGGGATTGTTGGTCCAAACGAATATCAGTTGTCAGTTCTTGTCAGTTCTTCACTGAGCCACTGGAAACACGCCCGTAGACACAAAGTCCATCGTACGCACTGCCAACGTGCTCCTTGGATGCCACCCGGTGGCACCGAGGCCTCATCGCACTTTGGACACATTTATTTTCAAGATTCAAGATTCAAGATTTTTATTTGTCACATACATATACATACTTCCATACATATATGCAGTGAAATGTAATGCAACGCACCCGGTGATAGCACACAATAAGTCCTAGGAAGAAGTACAAAAATAAAATAAAATAAAAAGTAGAAAATTCCTTTCTAATAGACCGACTAACTGACTCCTAAAACGTAATACAGTAAGTGGAATACTTATAGAATAAGATAAAAAATATATAGAATAAAATACAATAAAAAATAAATTGAAATAAAATGGAATAGGTTGAAGGAATATGGCTATGTATATACAGATATTTGTTGCTTGTTTGCAGGTGGCCGTGCAAGGCAAATTGCAAGAGTATCAGAATGCTGAAAGCCAGGTCCAAGGCCTTGTCATCATCACCTCAACCTGTGTGTAACACCTCCAAATTAGCCACGGCGAAGACTATATGAGATGAAGGTTTATGTATATTCTCCTTTCATTATGTCCTCATAGTGGATAAAATGATAATGATGCTGTCCATTCATTGTGCACTAAATGTCTGTTTTATGTTGCCTAAACCAGCACTTAGTGCTGTGGGGACCCAGAGGTAGGGACCACCATCTTCAAGTCTCTCCTCAAATGATTTGCTATTCTTTTCCTACGTACGTTTCCATTTGGGTTTCCATCCCTATTCCCTTCCACGCTCGTCTCCAGTTTCTTCCGGTTGTACAGGCCCTTGAGGCCCAAAGGCTTGTTGTGCAGGCCTATAACGCCATGATAAGCGACCACATGAATAAACTTATCGTGATCACGAATGAGAGAGGTCAACATCTAATGTTTCCAACGAGAATGTTTAGCGTCTTGGGTTTCAAATGTCCATCAATGCAATTCCTCACTCGCTCGGCAACGAGGAGGAACAGAAAGTAATTTACGCCGGTTGGTTAACCCCCATCAAGGAGCTCCCCGATGCCAAAGAAACAAAGAATATTGCTTCTGACCCTGTTGTCACCCAGTGCAGCGTTATTTCTATTCTGGAATGAATCACCAAACTATCATTGTTTTCCATATTAATCATTTGTTGCCACGTATTGTTGTTTTAAACAGTTGAGGATGACCAGGGCCTGGCCAAGAACCAAAATAAACACAGAGGCCATCAGGCTTTTTTTTCTGGTACTGCAACACTGTCTATCAGACTAATATTTTAAAATAATTCTCAAACTATGCTACATCAAATCGACATCAAATCAAACAGCAGACTCAATGGGGAGAAAAAAATGAACTAACTAAAAAAAAATCTCTATATAAAAAAGCTATGGTTCTCTTTACTCTTACTTTTCTATCAGTGCCGGTCATCTCTTATTCGCCTCTTACTTGGTCCAATTTCCAAACCTTAGCTTTGGTCTTTTTGGTTTTCACTTTATTGACAAGGGAAGCTGCTATCCTACTGAGAATTGAGAAAATGTAGGCTTTATATCATCAATATTTCCATTCAAAGAAATGTGCTGTATAACTCCAAAACACTTACATTAGTGAATATCTTCTACATTATTCTTTCCTTGATCAAAAATCCACTGGAAGAATAAACTAAAAAAAAGCCCCCAGGTCATAGAAACACACTAACGTGACACTTTGCTGTGTTTACCTGAGTAAATAGCTCTCTCTGCTGGAGAACTACTGTGGTGCTGCATCAGGTCCTGCAGTAATGCAGAGCTGCATAGGTGGAAAATGGGAAAGGGATCTTCTGTTGACCTTTAATCAAAACCCACACGCGTGCACATCCCCGCCCCGCGCACAGAATGACAAAATGTCTTTGGAGCCGTCGTGAGGGGAGACCGTCCTCTTTAAAACCAATCAAAAAAGAATTAGTGACAAAGTGTTGGCATTTGGATGCGTATGCGATCTGTTACACCACCGGTTCGATTCTGAGAGAGGGGCTTAACCTGGTACATGGAGTAAGAATTTCAGGTTATTGTTATGCCTTTGCGGAGTCACATACCTTAATCTTTTTTTTTTTCCTTCCTTCACTTTCATTGGCTTTTGTGAAACTTTGTTAACTTTGTTGACACGTTTGTTCATTGACCTTAGATTCTCCCCTTCTAGAGTAGGGGTTCCCAACCCTTTGTCCTCAAATCAAACTTCAATGTGAGTGACACACAATTTAAAATCTGTGCCACTTTTTGCATGTATTTCTTGGTGGTCGACAGTTTTTGTCTAAATTGGTTCTGTTTTTATGGTAGAAAGACAGAAAGAGAATTTATACTCACAGATTTTGTAATCAATATTTCACTATCAAACATATGCCTTGAGTTGTCCAAGGGCCTCGCGAATCCATCTCTCTATCTCTTTCTCTCTCTCTTTCTCTCACACACACACAAACACATAATCAGCAAATATGGCCGCTCTCTCCTGCTTCCTTTGCCGCATTTCTATCTTATACTCCTCTTTCTCATTCCTCTCTTTTTCCCCTCCACCTCCCTCGAGCAAACAAAGCCATCTATCCTGTTCGCCAACCCCCCCCCCGTTCCTTCTCCCCCAACTCTCTCACACAGACACACACATACACACACACACACACACACACACACACACACACACACACACACACACACACACACACACACACACACACACACACACACACACACACACACACACACACACAAACACAAACAAACACACACCAACCCTGCCAGACGTTCAGAGAAGAACTTGCTTCTTTCTTTCCTCTATGTTGAAATGCAGCTAATAAGTGTCAGATGGGCTATTTCATGTGAGTTCTCCCTGACAAGAAAAGGCCCTGAGGAAACCGCACCAGTACCTATTTTTTTATTTAGATGTGGAACGATGTGTACAGCTCGATCCCCCTAGTCGTCTGAAAGGACTCAAATCAATGAATATTTGTTAATAATCATTTATATCACATATTATTATTGTTTCTTTTGTGATTCCTATTTTAAATCCTGTAGAGCCGGGCCAACTATGAACCCTTTCACATAGGTGTTTCTTTCGGATGGTATTACTATGTCAATGAGCATGCACCTCTTTTCCTTCCTGTCCTTGATAACGATGTGAGTCTTGTTGGCTTTTATCTTTCCCAGAGGATGGTGACATCACTCCTCTCAGTGACTGTGTTCGGCTGATGTTTATAGCACTTCTCAGTCGGCTTGATCTTGTAACTCCTGTAGAACTTCCATTGCAGGTATGCCGCTGCCTTGTTGTGCATATGGATGTACTCGGTCTTTGCCAGTTCTGGGCAGACAGACACAATGTGATCGACGGTCTCTTTGTACTTTCCACAGATTCTGCATGATGGGTCTGTTCCATCTTTGAATTTGATCTTTGAGTGCAATGGTGATAGGATCTGGTTGCGAGATTCAGGTTTTGTGTAGCTATTATCAGACCCTCCATCTCTGCTTTCAATCCGGTGCTCCTCAGCCACTGGTATGTCTTCTGTCGGTCCATGTCTGCCTCTTTCATCCTTTTCGGGTAGTTCTCGCTGGCAATGGTGTTTTGCCTTCGGCTTCACTCGTTTGGCGTAGATAGTAATCACCTAATTTTCTCTTGGTGGGGTTTCATCAAGACATTAAGCTCTTTCATGAATTGTTCAGCTTCTTTCTTGATGAGGTAGATCTGATAATGGCCTGATAGTGGTAGTCTTGAAGGTCTTGGACTTGTCCTCCTGAAGCTGTTGGTAGGCACAGTCTGTCTGCTTACAGGTGGTGCATCTTCTCCATGGTCAGCATCTTTCTTGTCTTGACGTCCAGTCTCTTGATGTCGTTCAGTTTCAAGTTGTTGATATTGATGACGCTGAAGCTGTATGTCACTATGGGTATCGCTAGGGTGTTGATAGCTTTAAATCTGTTAGCTGCATTGAGTTTGCTCTTCAGTACCATACGTTCTTTCCTGTAGTACTCTTTCTGGAGTTTCTCCTTCATGGTTCAGTGTTATATGCCATCTCCTTTGTTCACTCCTAGGTACTTCTACATGCCATCTTGGTCCAGCTCCTTGATTATGGTGTCAATATTAAGGTCTAAGTCTGCAGTCTTGGTCAGTCTTCCTTTCTTGAAAGTGGCTTTGGCGCACTTGTCAATTCCAAATTCCATCTTGATGTCATTGCTGAAGGTCTTGATGATGGTGAGCAGACCCTTCTGCTGGTTGTCATCCTTGGGAAATGTCTTGAAGTCGTCAATGTACAGCAGGTGGTTCAGTTTGCCGCTCTGTGATTCGTACCATTAGCCGCTCAGTAGGTTGCTGAATGGTGCAAGTGCAAGGCAGAAAAGCAGTGGTTATAATGAGTCCCCTTGGAAGATTTGCCTCCTGATGTTGAGCGGTCTCGATGTTAACGATCCGTCTGCATGGTGAAGATTCAGGGTGGTCTTCGAGGTCTTTATGCTCTTCGTGATGAATTTGATAGTTGTTGGGCAGACTATGTATATCTTGAGGCTCTTCTCTAAACAGGAGTGTGGCACGCTGTGAAACGCCTTCCTGTAGTCAATCCATGCTGTTGACAAGTTATTTTTCTTCGATTCTTCGATCTTGCACACTGTTGGTAGGCAGGAGATGGCTCTGTAATTCTTCGGGTTGCCTTCGGCTTGATCTTGTAACCCGTCTCTTCTGTCTGCGGGAGCAGGTACATGGTTCCTCAAGTGAGACATTTAGGGCATTCCTCTGGATTCTTGATGATGTCATTGTAGGCCCATGCAAGGTTTTAGTGGATGTGGGGCAGGTACTTGATCCAGAAGTTGCCAATTCTGTCTATCCCCAGTGCCTTCCAGTTGTGGTCTTGTTGATGGCAGAAGTGGTCTCAGTGGTGATGCTGTCTGACCACTCTTGGTTCCCTATGTGTTTGTATTGGTCCTGCTGTTGCTGGATCCATGTAGCTTGCTTGTTGTGTCTTTTGTTGTTGTCCCAGATCTAAGACCTTGCTTCTCTTGTCAAATCTCCTGAGTATTTGTGCCTTTGCTTGAATCTGTTGCTTCAGTGTCTCTTTAATTATTGGTACACATCATCCATCATCATGTTTGACGTTAAGCTTTCATTCCAGTTGTTTCCCTTTTCTCTCTTCGATGTTGGAGGTTTTTTTCGACTTCACTCAGGAGTGATAGTCATCTCTGTAGCTTCCTTATAGGCTTCTATTTTCTTCTTACAGACTGGTTATTTTTTCTTCCTTTTTTTTCATTGTCTTGGTCATTTTTCTACTGTGTCTGCGATGGCTGAAGCGTACACGAGCAGGTTGATTTCTGTTAAGTTCATT
>NC_137192.1:5686431-5811431 GCF_960531495.2 Zeus faber
ACTTCCGCACTTCGAGCAGCTGTACAACAGAACATACGCTCTTCTGTAATTTGAACCGACAGAATATTCCTTCTGCCTTGCATGTGATCAGAGTTGATGTATAATCTATATTAAACCTTTAGATTAGAATTTAGAATGATATTTAATAGCCCGGTCCCTTTATTATAGCTATAATCACACACTATCTCCATTACTGCCAATCAGCCGTGACTTTATTTTCCGTTAATGCTTTCAGTATGTTTTTATTGATTTTCTGTTACTTCATTCTTATTTATAATTTATTTGCATTACACTGTCTTACCAAGTATTTTAGATAATAAATAAATGCTTATTCTATTATTAAGGACATTGTTTTGTGATATTTAGCTCCCGTCAGTGCTGCAATCACTGAAAGAGAAACAAACTGCACACTTTAGACATGATATTGACTGATCGAGCTTGATGACTGATTTACATAAATTAAATACATTTGTTTCCTTTGACTAAACAAAATGATTAATTATTGATTATTGATTGAATTATTAATTTTGAATTAATTATTAAATATTAAATACCAAACTGGGGTAACGCTACACATAGACATTTTCTTCATTTCAAGGATAAAGTGGTTTGTGGACTGCCCCATAACATATTTTTTCTTTTTAAATATATATTTCTATTGAAATATATATTTTTTATATTTTATATAATATTCATAATTTGGCTAATTATTTTCAATGTTATTGTTTTTTTACAGTGCAGCAATAGTTTTCAAAGTAAAGTAATTTCCCCTTGGGATTATTAAAGTATTTCTGATTCTGATTCTGATTAGTTTCTGTCAAGACATCATAATCATAATAATTTCAGTATTTTTAGTTCCTGATGAGATCATGCGGCAGCAGCATGCGCACATAAAGAAAGACATCAGATTAGCTGCAAATTTGTTTTCAGTGACTATATTTCCAACAATTTTCCACTTTATATTACATTCCATGGCTTGTGTAGATGAATAGTCTGTCTGTGGGTTTGGATGTGTGTGAAGTTGAGTCGCTGTGTATGTGTGTGGGGGTGTGTGCGCGAGTGCAACATAACAGAAGAAGAAGTAATTATCTTTACTGCATGAGGAGCCTGACAGCTGGAAGAGCCCGGGAGAACTTCTATAATAAACCTCAAGTCGCACACGACTGTAATTACAGAAGTTGGAGCGCAAGAGAGAGAGAGAGAGAGAGAGAGAGAGAGAGAGAGAGAGAGAGAGAGAGAAGCAATGCCACTTCCAGCGGACCTGCTCGTGTTCCACTCTTCAGTGTGTTTGACCGGCCATCTGTCTGTCGGCCAGATGTGCATTTTCCGCCTTAGTGCCTGTCTGGACGTTTCCTCCTGATGGTATACAACTGCACATCAAAGCTGTCAAATTTGAGTTTGAGTTTTGGTTTGCGCCAAATTTGACATTTCCTGTTAAATAAATAAAACTGACGAACTGCGTCGTGAAAGACTTGCCCTGATGTGTATGGAACAAGAAGCCTGCTTCTATAAAACAGTGTCAAGCAAAGTAAAGGCTGACAACATTGTTCTAGCTTTAACAACATAGAGTGGTCTTCAGGAAGCAATTGGCTTAGATAGGATTTTGAAGACCTCTAGTGAGATTTGCATATTATAACTCATGTCAAATCACGGCTGAGTGTTGAAGCAAATGCTGAAGTGCTTTAAACTGCAGTTCAGCTGCTGGCCACTAGATGCTGGCCTCCAACTGAATCGAAGTCAATGGAAAAAGAAGAAACGTCTCACGAGAAATACAAAATTAATCAAGACTTTGGGGTCTCAAAAGCTAAGTTTTACTTATTCTGATGAGTGTCTTAATAAGGATTGAGTGAATTGATGACTTTTTTTTAATGTTTTGCTAAATAAAAAATTCTTACATCATCCGACAGGCCGGATTAGACCCCTTCCTTTTCACACTCCATGTTTCACCTGTATCACCTCCCAGATATCAAAAGTGTGCCCATTGTGTTTGTGGAGCAGCATTGTGGAGCAGATGAACATGGATGATTGCAAATTACAGTTTCTTGAACATCATGATGTGTCACATCTGCCCGGCCTCCTCCCCTGTGATCCCCCTGTGCGCTGGTGTGTGGTTTTCCTTTTTTTCCCCCCCGTTTTTCAGTATTGTTGTGAATGACAGATTTTGGTAGGTTTTTGTCTGCCCCCCCCCCCACCTCTCCATATCTCCATCCTCTGCTCAGGTCCTGGTTCCACAGCTGTTGGCCATCAGTAATCTGGCTCACTCCACTCTGGGAACAGTAGCTGCCAGCAATTAAAGACCTGCATTTAAGGTCCCTACCTCTGGTGTTCGATTGTTTTGACTATTGACTACGCTTCTAGCCTGCCTGTTCTGGTCCCTACCGGTCACATGTTCTAGTGTAACCATTTCCAGTGTACCTGTTCCGGGGTAACCTGTTCGGGGGTAATCTGTTCCGGGGTTACCTGTTCCGTGTTTTGAATCTACCGGTCCGTCCACCTCCAGTTTGTCAGCCACTAGCTTCCTCTGCCAGCCTGCCTGTTTTACCTGGATTCACCTGAGCGTGGACCATTCCCCAGTCTGTATTAAGAACTTCCATCTGCCTCCCGTGTCCACATTTTGGTTAAATTGCCATTATACACTATGGCTGTTTCACAAGTTAGACCAAAAAAAGATCAACTGAGTTGTAATTGACTGAAGATCAAATGCAAAGTAATAGAAGATATGAGATGATGGATGAGAAAAGAGATGGTAAGGGTATGATATTGGTGCTTTGGCATGCGATGAAGGATAGAACACCAGGAGGCTTGACTCCTGGTGTTGGTAGGGAAAAGAGTCCTAGGCCTTGTCCACATGTATGTGGGTATTTTTAAAAACACAATTTTCCCTCTCTTTATTCAAAATATTTCCTGTCCACACCAGTGTTTTTGAAAATATTTCTACAAGAGACGGCATGTAGTGATAATGAGGTGAACTTGGATGTCATGGGAGGAGGGTCGAGGGGGGCAGGATAGAGCAGAAAGAAAAGATTGTCCTGCCGTGAATGGCTGGCCAGTTAGCGCCGGCTGGGCATGCATGTGTGTGGGGAATGGTTGGTGCGGGCACGAAACTGAAAAGAGGGGGATGAAGAGTTTGAAAATCAGACATAGAGGGAGGAGGCACGTATACGACCTGGGCTTCCGATATCGCTGGAGCAGAGGCCTTTGGAGCTGTAGCGGAAGTGGTGATGTCACAGGAAACAGCAGTCAGTGTGATGTCATTGCGTAGGGACCCGGAAGTGCTGCAATGTTAGAAGAGGAGAGAATTAGTTCACAGATGGAGGTTGCGACAGGTGAAGGGCGAGACGCTGAGGTATGGCGAATTCCGTGGGGTAGCTGTAGCCAGGGTGTATGGGAAGTTTGGAGAGGTGGTGCGGTCTCTGCTGGGAGAAGGTTAGCATGTTGAGAAAAGATATGGGGATGCTGGGGGTGTGGGTGGGGAGGGGAAGGGTCGAAGCGGAACAGGATAGAGCAGGAAGAAATGATCAGGGGGACCTGTCGCCCTGTCATGGTTGGCTGGCCGAGGGGAAGCCATTTGGCGGCCCCTGGGATAATGGGGGGGCTGCATTAGCCGCAGCGGTAAGGGGTTGGCTGAAAAAGGGATAGAGGGGTGGAGATTGGGGGATTCATGTACGTGGGGAATGGTTGGTTCAGCCTGCTGGCACAGGGATGAAATTAGTGAGCTGAAGAGTTAGAAGAATATCCTCGTCGTGAGGCGGCTCGATGAGATGTCCTCATCGTGAGGTGGATCGCTGAGATGTCCTCATCGTGATGCAGATCGGGTGAAATGCCAAACCCATCTTCGTCTGAAGAAGCGTTGCACTTCAGGAAGGCGGTGAGTTGGCTGTAGTGCAAAAGCTCAGACAACCAATTGACAGGTCCTGTAGATCTGACAGCTACAGTATATGTATGTAAAGTTGTTTGGTAGTAGGTGTGGTTGGGGTGTGGTCTCTGCTCCTGAACCTCAGTTAATTCTAACCCCATGAAGGAAGGATGTTTCCCTGGATTTCATGAATCCCTGGCACTAGATTCTGGGCTGTTCCCTCAAGAGGTACATCAGTGCTTGAGCTATAGCGTTGTCACTTTGCCTTTGCCAGAATGAGGAGAGCTCGTAAAGGTCCAAGTCGAAACCCTGCAAAGCCTGTCCTTCCCAAACTGCTTTAGGGAGTTAAAACTTGGACCACCTACAGAAGAGTCATAACAGCACTGCAGCAGGACCACCAGGACGGAAGAGCCTTATCCTCAGGATGAACATACCAACAGAGGTGTAGTTCAAGATGACAGTAAACATGGCATCATCACCCTTGTGCGACAACTTTGACGGAAAGTTTTCTAGAACACTATTGTAGAATACCCGACTCAAGGATTGTCAGGAGATAGGTTAACGACCTGCTCTAGCCTCCCATAGAGACCCTCTAAATCATCATGGCAACATTTCCATGACATTTACCCTCTTGTTCTGTAATTTAACTTGTCTACTCATTCTGCATAAACACTTTTTTTTCTCGATGGTCAACTTTTCATGAATGTCCATTGTTTTGTTTGTTTTACTCTTTTAGTCTTTTAACGCCCTTGCCCCCCCCCCCCCCCCCGCCCCCAGTTCTAACTCATCAATAATCTTCAAATATTAAAATTAATTGTAATTATTTGTAAATGTAAATTAATTTAATACTAAATCCATTTAGTATGTAGCAGTGGAATGTTAACCTAACATTCAAACCTTAAACAAAACGTTGAACAGTTGGAGCTAACTCGTCCGTATATTGCCATCAGTCCATCAGTCATTCACTTGGAAGCTCAGAGGGGTCTACTGTAGCTCGCGCTCGTCCAAATTTCTATTCAGCGTATTCACACACAGTGTATATATAATAGTGTAAACCGACAGCACATCAAAATGGCGGTGGCCTTTTTACTAGCTGTTTAATAGTCATTCTTTGTAGTCTCCCACCCCCTTCACCTGAACCCACTCTGCTCTCGTTCCCCTTTCATCTTACCTTCTCTAAAGCCTCACTGTATTACCATTATTCAAAACAGGCTCAGCCGAGAATTCAATAAGTTCCAAATAGGGGCAGGCAATAAAGAACAGTCACAGAATCCACTTGATTTTATTTTCTGTTAAATAAAGGAAAGCTGTACTCGTCAAGGTTGAAAAGACAACTATCTCACCCCGGAAGTGTGTATACAGAGATAATTCACAGAGGCCAATGCAACATGTTTTAGATCATGTACCCATGCTCAACGAAAACTGATGAAATGTTTGAAAATCACCCCAGTGTTGTGTCAAATGCCTTTCATTCAGGGGGGTTTCAGTTCTTCACCTGACATTTGCTTTTCTGCATTTTTGTATAGGAACAAATTATCTCAAAAAGTAAAGAAAGAAGAGAGTGGATTTTCATAAGGACTTCATATTCTGATGGCACCATGCAACTTCATCACGCACTTCAATAACCAATATACTGTATATACTGTATATATTTTTGAAATTGGAATGGGAAACAAGAGCATATACAAGGTGGAGTGCAATGAAATTAGATTAAAAAGGCAGAAAATATATGCTGCTGCAAACTAGTTTGCTAGAATTATGTGAAGCATTTGGGGGTTTTCCAATCAGCAAGAAAAGCAAGGGCTCTTAGAAGATGAAAGAAAATCGATCGCTGGTTGGAATTCCACATCTACAGTATTAACTTAAAATTTGGTAGACATCTGTCTATGGTTAAATATATACATCAACTGATGCACTTAGACCCATCGGCAGTGATGGAACCTGGGGTCATTGGGTGTTTCGGGTCAAACCTGACTGGGTCACCCAGGCGACCCAGTCAGGTTTGATTGAGTCCCAACTTGTGTCTAAGTAGCATGTACCCACGGATCAACCTCTTGTTCCACAGCCACCTTGAGGCTTTCTCAGCTGCCTCTGTGGTGTTTTTGATGGCCTTTCTCCAGCGCGCACCTGTGATGCACGGCAGGCTGTATGCTTTGCAGAGAGACCGAGGTGTGAAACCTCTACAGCCCACCTCTATTGACACACACCGTGCCCGCCACCCCAGCCTGCGGCACTCCTCCACTAAGTCAGCGTACTTGACGCGCTTCCTCTCATTGGCCTCTTCCATCCTCTCCCTCAGGGAATGGTCATCTCAAGCAGGACCATCTTTTGATAAATCTGAGAACAGCACTATGTCTGATCTCAAGGTGGTTTCTGCGATGTGCTCTGGGAAGGCAGCAAGGCAGGCAATCGCCTGCCTTGCTGGTCGGAGAGGCTTGCTCTGGGTGATGCCGTTGGATGGCTTCTGCTATTGCCTTCAGCACTTGTTTATGGTGCCAGGTGTAGTGTCCTTCTCCCAGGGCTTTTGGGCAACAGCTGAGGATGTGCACTAGCGTTCCTCTTCTGAGACACAAAGGACATGATGGTGTGTCAACCTTGCCCCAACCGAAGGTTGAATGGGCTGGCTAGGACGTCATAGACGGACATGAAGAACTTGATCCGGTAAGGCTCAGCTTTCCAAAGCTCGGACCAGGAGCTTTGCGGTTCATAGCTTGTTCCCATTTCATCCATGCGCCTTGCTGTCGCATCCCCGCCATCTGGGTAGCACGCAATTCCTCCAAACCAGCTCTCACCTGGTCTTTGCCCAGGGCTTTGTCGTAGCGCATGGTTAGAATGCTACCAAGCCCTGCTCGTCTAGATGCCACTGGGCCGACCAGCACGCTGTGACGCAAGCATGACTCACCCTGCTCGACTGCCTCCACACCCTCCACTTCCTCCCAGTCCTGACTACTATGCCAGCCTGGGAGACTCTCGGGTCACTTGATTCCCTGTACTGCAGCACCTTTCCTGCATAGGTAACCATAAACTCCTCATTCAGGCTGCTAATGGGGAGCTTAGGTTTGATTTTCTGCCTGTCCAGAGCGATGCTACTCAGGCTTCGTGGCAGGCCCAGCCATCTGCGGAGGTAATGGCTGATTCTCCTCTCAAAGCCCTCTACAGTCGATATCGGGAACTAGACTAGCAGGGGCCACAGAATCTGAACACTCTGCTGATGAATCCAGGCCTTGACTTAAACAGGCAGTCCCGATTTGTCCACTGCTGTCAGCCATGCTTCCAGCTCCAGATTTGTGGCCTTGATGGATGCAGCATCCTTTAGGGTGCAATCAAATGACTTGTCAAGGCAAACTGGTAGTTTTCCACCTCACAAAGGGGGAGAAGAGACCACAATGTTTGTGTCACAATGAGAGCTCCAGTGTGTTGTATTAGGTACACAGCCTTTTTGCCAAACTCAACAGTGTATGGGAGTTTTGGTGAGGTATGGGTGGGTAGGCCTGATCTCCCATTGAATGAAGGTGTGGTAAAGACGCCCAGTAGCATCTTGGGTCCATATATCCAATTTTCTTACTGGATGATTATGGTCCTGGACCAGTCGCTTTGGGTTTGGGTTCAAGAAATGAACATAGGTCAGCCCGACAATGTCAAACCCAGTTCAAAAGATTCCCTGACGCTATCCATTACCGCTTGTTACAGGCGTGGTTGGCGTGGATAAGAATGGCTTGCTCATTCTCGTTTATCCCCCAACAATTTTGCCTAAATAGGGGTTTCTTTCATACCACATTAAGGGTGTATACATCATGTTAAAGATGATTGACAGTCCATTCGGGTCAAGCTTTGCATCACACAAGATTGGATTGGGCCGCATTTCTCCTGGGATTGGTGGGGTGATGTCAATGGCTTGACTTGTAGGGATGGGCATCGAGGATATGTGGGAATCAATATTTTAGATAAAGCCATATCCTTATCTATCTAATCTCTGGATCCGTTTTTTTTGTTGTTTGTCCTCCGAGTGGCTGACGTAATGGGAAGAGACTGCCAAGTATCAGACAATAGCAAGGTTAGTAGATATTTACATTGATTATTTTCTATGGGTATCTGCCTGAAAATTAACAGAGAGAATAAGAAGAGCCAGGTAAGGAGACACAAGGTGCTGTTCACAAACTGTCCCAGGGGCCTTTCTACCAGGAGCTGCTGTGTCTCCTGGAGTGAGCTGTGATGAAGCTGGGGATTCCATGGGCAGACCTCGAACCCACTGCTCCCCCCATTTTGGCCGGTGTGTATTTTACAGGCTCGTCCTCCCTACAGTATCGTCCTCCCTGCCCGCATCACCGTCCGGTGCTGGAGAATTTTACCAAGGAGGTGAGGTCGTTGTGGGGCACTCCAAACAAGACGCGCTCCCCCATCCAGTTGTCCAACCAAAGGTCGACCCTGGACACCGAGTCAGAGTTGGCATACCTAGCTATGTCCCCTACTAAGCATAGCCGCAGGTTTGAGATTTGCTAATTTTCTTTCCATTTGGTTTCTCTCTGGCCCCCAAAATATTCAATATTTGTGCGGAGGCAGCTATTGAGAATAAAGGTTCTGTCATATCTGGATGATCTATTGATAATAGCAGGGTTGAGGGAGTTGGTACTCTCCCACACCGGGGTGCTTCTTGACCATCTCCGACCACCTCTGGATTTTCTGGTGAATTAGAAAAAGAGCACTCTGGTTCCAGCCCAGCACACTGTGTTCTTAGGTCTCGATCTGGACTCATAGTCGATGCGTGTACAACTCCGACGAGGAGGTTGGCTGCGGTCCCTGCAGCTTGCACACTGGCCCTCCGGTTATGGTCCTGCTGGGGTTGATGGTGGCTCCCACCACTCCAGTCTCACTGGGTCTGTTCAGAATGAGACCCCTGCAATGCTGGTTTATAAAACAGTGGGTGCATCCATCCAGGGACCTCGAGTGTCGCCAGTGTCGAGATGGCTTGAGGTTTTGGCTGAAACCACCTAAAAGGGGTTCAGCAGGGTCCATTTGGTGATCCCTGGTGATAAAAAACGATGCCTCCCTGTACGGCTGGGCTGCTGTTTGCAAGGGCCGGATGGTCAGCAGGCACTCTGGGGGCCTCGAGGCCGAGGGGAGAACAGTCCGGTTGGCTCTGTTGCACCTTGCACTACGGGGAGGGGACACCACACACTGATACGTTCTGACAACATCGCGACGATTGCTTATATCAATCGTTAGGGTGGATTCCACTCCCTAGCCATGCAACAATATCCACAAGCAGTGGATTGGTGCTTTATCTGCTCGTTATGGACATGATATGGCATTGATTCTGCCGAACAGAAGTACATTTGTTCGCTTCATGAGATGCGGCTCCTTGTCCTCTATGGTACTCCATTCCGACCGACGACCCCCCATTGGGCCACGATGCACTGGTGGCCTCGGGGTCGCTTGTATGCATTCTCTTCCCTCCCACTGCGGCAGCAGTTGCTGGACAATTCGAGGGGAGACGGGGGAGACGGGGAGGTGGAAACTGCAGTGCTGGCCTCTGAGAGCCGAGAAAAAAGCCAAACCGATTCCGTCTACCTTTCTGTCTAACATAAAGGACAGGGTTGTAGATAAAATAGACAAAGATAAACATAGAACATTGCAGAGTTAGACATAGATATAGTGACAGACTGAACAGAGTGAGAGTGATGGGAGAAGTAGGGAGGGAAGGATTAGGAAGGTGAGATGATGAGAGAAGTAGGGAGGGAGGGATTAGGAAGGTGAGATGATGAGAGTGAGCAATATTTTCAGTCCTGACATAGAGAGGATGCTCATTTCTACATCTTTCTACATCAGTGGTGGAGGAGTCTCGGAATAACAGACCATCTTGATAAAGTTTATAAACAACCAGTGATACCCGTTTACCCTTCTGTTGGTTTTCCTTCAGGCTGGGGTACAGCACCTTCTGTCGCTCGTTGATCTCCTGGGGGAATTGGTTTTTCATACTCAGCATGGTTCCTTTCAGTTCTCCTCTTTTGCTTTTAACCAGCTCCTTGTGCCTGAAGTGTTCAAACTTTGCTATAATGGATCGGGGAAGTTTCCCCATGCAGTGTCCCAGTCGGTGAGCCCGGTGGAAGGTGATCTGCTACACGGTGTCCGTGGAGAGTTTCCGTGCGGTATGGAGGAAGTCTTTCACCATATTTTCTGGGGACTCTGTGTTGTTCTCTGGGGTCCCAGAAAAGATGAGGTTGTCCCGCATACTTCTGGATTGGATATCCAGGATAGTCTCCTTCATTATTTGATTTCTTTTTATAAAACCTTCATCTCCGTTGTGAGACACTTCGCGAGGCTTTTAGATCCACGTTGTCTTTTTGCATCTTGCCGACCATGCGGTGCAGGAAATCAAGGCTGGCTTTGATCTCGGAAATGTCTCAGACAAGCGGACCAAGCATGTCCAGCTTCTTGCAACCTCTACAGCGCTGCATATTAGATCGTCTGTGTTGGTTGCGAGTCTGTCTTCTCCCTTTTTGCTGGATTGTTCCAGTCTTGGTCCTGTTCCATTATGTACTCGTTATAATAATAATCAATATAATCCTTGAGGTCCTCCACTTTGGTTTCACGCAGTGTTTGTTATTCTTTATATATATACTGTATATAACAAGTGAAATAACAAGCGAATTGGAATATATATACATACATATATATATACATACATTCATACATATATTCTGTATATTGCAATTCGCTGGTTATTTGTTTGAGTTGGAGCAGATTGTCGGTGTTCTGTGCAGCTGGGTTCCGTCATGTTCAATCTGTACACACTTGCTCCCGTGAGTGTGCTAGTTCATCGTAGTGTCCATTGTGGGGTTCTGTTATTTCAATCCATGAATGCAGTTGCCAACCAGGTCTTCCCGAACTTTTCTCATGTATAAAAAACAGCATTGTTTCCTATTAGCTGTACTCACTGATGGGCCACGCGGTCTTGTTAATGTGTCGGTAATTAATTCTGCTTTTCCCTCTGTCGAAAGCAAAAATATAAATAAATACAAAACAAAAGATCCTCTGTCGGCATGAAAGCCGAAAGGTTACAGCCGTGTTCCTAAAGGACCCCTTCCCAAGCCCGCTGTACTATGGGAGGGGTCCATAATAAATTTTAAATTTGCCCCTACTGTCATTTTGTCAGATACATTTAATGGTTGTTTCTATTGTAAATAACGGAAGTGGTGGTGGTGGTATGGGGATCTAGCATTTTTTTACAGACTACATTTTTTGAGTATTATTATGAATTTGAGGAGACTATGTTTATTATTTTTCAGTAATTGATTAATTGACTGTATAACCTGTAACATTTAATGGGATCAATGGTTCTTTTTTGTTTATATGTATTTTGTTTTACCACGTCACTTCGTCACATTGATATCGAGTTATCCAAGGTTGGCACAAGCTGGCCCCTGTATCTTAGCTCCTCCCCACCTTCATTTGATTATTTTTTTTATTTTGAAGGACATTTAATATATCCTTTTTCTGATGGAGACTCTCGACTTCATACAACGGTTGCTTCACACTTTGAGTTGCTCGGGTGTCCCCTCGCATAGTCTGGGGTGTGTTTGTGTGTTGTGCCTCTGGGACTGTAACTGTTCAAACAAACAGCCTTTGGACCCACACGTGGTGAGTTGTAGAAAAAAGAAGTGGAGCGGCATGGAATGAAGTGAGAGAGAGAGAGAGAGAGAGAGAGAGAGTGTGTGTGTGTGTGTGTGTGTGTGTGTGTGTGTGTGTGTGTGTGTGTGTGTGTGTGTGTGTGTGTGTGTGTGTGTGTGTGTGTGTGTGTGTGAGAGAAAGAGGGGTGAATTACCGACAAAATTTAGAAGAAGACACTCAGCTCATGTGTTTCTTCGCTGTGTGGAAGTGTGGAACAGTCTGTGTGGTGCCGGTGGGATTGTGATTACATTTTCTGTCATGCTTTGTCCTTGTGGTGTGTTTGTGTGAGTGTGTACGTTTTGAAATGGTACAGAAGGACAAGGCAATCTAATCACAGGAGGGAGAGAGAGAGCGAGAGCGAGAGAGAGAGAATTCCAGTAGATTATTTTGTCCTAAAGAAGTGTGTGTGCACTTTCATTCTTAGTATTGCACGTATGCTCAGGTATATCCAATGCCGCTCTCAAAGCCCAACTTATCTTGTGTCAACTTTTCATGGTGATGGTGGACATGAGTCACAGCCCTGGATCACATGATAAAAACACTGGATTTTGTACAGTTAAAAAAAAAGGAGAGAGGGAGAGATACTCAGAATTAGAGCAGAGATAAGCGGTACAACAGACACTATTCCTGCCATAGATAGACAAAGCGTACTGATCCAGTATCATTAATACAAAATTGTCCATGCAAAGTGAACTGAGGAGGAGAGGAATTCCTCAAAATGGGTAGGAGCCATAACCCAGAAAGGATTTCTCTTAGCTCTTTGGCAAACCAATTAATCCTTTCGTCGAGAATTATTTAAGGAGGTTGCATTTTTTGTTCATTTTTTATTTGCTTTCTTTCCTACTCTCATTTCCAGGCTAGAAAATCTGGTGCCTTTTTCCCACTCAGTTCCTTATCAGTATTCAGCAAAACTTTGTTAAGGACCACCTGCACGTGGCCTCTACTTGCATTTAATCAATAATTATGTAGGAATGCTACAGCCCTTAGACCAGCTCTAAGATATCTTTATTTTATTTAACCTTTACAAAATCTCTTTTAACAAGAGAGACCTGGCCAAGAGAGCAGCAGACAATGCTACATGAAAACACAACACAATAAAAGGGAGTGCAATACATAAGATAACATTTACACCTTGTGAGAAGTATGAATCTAGCAGGTAAAACAATTACAAACATCAGCTTCATTACCCAGAGTTTTAGCCCTCAAAGAGACAAACTCCTGAGGTTTTGGGTGTTTTGGATCTCGTTCCAAGCTGTCGGCTCAGAGAACTGAAAATCTTTTTGTTTTGACAAACTCTGTTCTTAACTTGGGGACTTCAAACAAACTGTTCGACCATAGGCCATAGATGAGCTTTGGACCAAATAGCTACAAAGTAGCTACATCTGACTTTTTAACAATGCAAGGGAGAAGCTGTCCACAGGCATTCATCTCAAGAAATAGACATCTGAAGTATTGCCATTTAATTTGCATGAAACATTTGAAAGAATCCACTTACAAATGAAAGCCATTCAGCCTACTTGTTGGAGCAAATTAAAACCCCTGGACAAGAGAGATATGGAACGCCACTTCCAATATTAAATAAATAAATATGCCTATGAAAATGCCTATGCCTAATACCTATGTGAAAATATGACATTTATTTATTTCATGGCACTTTTATTTCATAATGCCACATTTCCAATCCTTATATGCAAATGAATGGGACGTGGTTATCCCACAGATTCAGAGCCGGCGGAGGGACGGGGCAGACAGCGCTGCTATTGGCGATCTCCTACGCAGAAGTGGTGGTTTTTGGAGCTGGTCCATAGCTCCCGATACCTACATGGTTGGAGCCAGGGGCCGGTAGAGAGCGAGCCGGTCACAGTGGAGGGCCACCGCTTGACCAGCTGCACCCTGTACACCACGTCTGACAGCTGTTCCAGTACGGTGCAAGGGGGCAGCCCACTGGCTCAACAGCTTGGGGTAGAGGCCCTTCTTTCTCTCCGAACAGTAGACCCATACTGAGTCCTGGGTGCAAAGTCCGTTCCCCGGGAGTCGTAGGCCCAGATGGAAGACACATGCATACTACCTTCACCCCTGCCCTCACCTGTCATGAGACACACACACACACACACACACACACACACACACACACACACACACTAGAGGGCCAATGAACACACTTCATCCATCATTCTCTCTGCTTTCTCCGGATACCTTGAGTCAAGGTCCTCCCTCATCATCCCCTTCTTCTTGCTGATCAGTGGTGGGTCTTCCTTGGTCTGCACCAGGATCTTGATTTTGATGTGCTCCAGGAGGCAGAAAGTGCATCTGTGAACTGGCTAAGATGCCTAAGGAGCTCACACACTCCACAAGCTCCACGACAGTGATTAGATATTATCACATACTGATTTCCCCGATAATGGAAATTCACCACAATGAAATTATCTTGAGTGTTTTTTATCGCGATAAAATCGTATAATGTCCAATCGCTAGCCCAGATGCCAACATCAAACAATCCTAAATAATTTAAGATCATTTTAAATTATCTGTCAGAACTTGTATTTCATCTCCTAATCCTGTGTTGAATCCTTTGAACTGTTGGTACTTAGACATTTCCTTTTACATACTTTTGTAACCTTTACGCAATTCCATCCAAAGTGGAAAAAAACCCCCACTTCTTAGCCAGCTGGCTACGCTGGTTTGGTGGAATGACTGGGGGAGACAGATTCGGAGACGGTTCACCAGCTTGCCGGGTTTTATCCAGGTGCTTCAACAGAAATCATGCTCAAATGCGGAAGTAATGGTAATGATAATAGTAATAAAAGTGGTAGTCAGGATAAACAAAAGACGGAGGTTTTCACAACGCCAGTTAGCAAGCGCTCTGCTCCAAGCACTCTCTCAGGCTCTAACTTTCTCCCGCTGAAAGACAAACACAAACATTAAGAAACCTCTCCCCAGACGCCGCTGGCCATACAGCTTAATTTGCCACAGCCGGTATCGACGCCGAACCCAGGGGAGCCGGCCTACCAATCCGGCTTCCCCTTGCATCCAGTCAACGGCTCGACCACGCCCCTCCATCTGCCACATACCCCCACCGCCTGACTGAGGCCGGGTAGCTGTCCGGCCGACAGTCAGACAGGCATCGGGTATGTGTCGAATTTTGACACCTCATTCACCTTCCGGTAGTCCGAATAGATCCATCAGGCTTGATAACCAGCACGATGGGGCTACACCAGTCACTGGAAGACCCCTCTTCAATTCTGCCTAGACGGTTATGTGCTTACGGCCGGGCAGGTGATAGGCCGGGTGTGTATTTTCACCCCCAGGGTTGTTTCTACGTAGCGGTGAGCGAAGTGCGGCCTGGCAGGGGAGAGGACGCCTCAGCAAACGGCTGCTGTAAAGCGGCTATGTCCCCACCCTGGCTCAGCGAGGGATGGTTACCAGAAAGGGTTGGAGTCTGATTGGTCGCTTTTTGAAACTTGACCAAACTCATCTCTCTCTATCACCGAGGTGGCCAGAGAAATGGAGGCCCCCTCCCTCCATGCTTTTCGGAGGTTGAGGTGATAAACCTGAGTCGTCCCACCCCTGTCAGTCCGTTCGACCTCATAATCAACCTCCCTGCCGTGTCACTACGAAGGGCCCTTGACACCTGGTGAGTAATTTAGAGCTGGGTGTAGGGTGCAAAACCAGCACATTGTCTCCCCTTGGTAAAAATGATCTCTGTCACGCCCCTCTGACATACAGCCGACGCTTAGGTTCCTGAGCCTGGAGCAAATTCTCCCGTGACAGGTGGACCAGTGTCTGGTGTTTTGCTTGCTGGCCCATAACGTACTGAATTTCATTTTATTGGTGCTATGACCTTCCTCCCAGTTTTCTTTAATTAGGTCCAGCACCCCCCTGGGTCTCCTGCTGAACAGACGTACAAAGGAAGAAAATCCCGTGGAGGCCTGGGGTACCTTCCGCACTGCAGACAACAGAGGGTCCAACCACTTATCCCAATTTCAGCTATTGTCCTGCATGAACTTACGAACCATGTTTTTCAGTGTTTTATTGAACCGCTCCACCAGGCTGTCGGTCTGGGGGTGGTAGATGCTGGTCAGAATTGAGCACATAGCCAACAGCTCTTATAGCTCCTGAAGTGTACGTGACATGAATAAAGTGCCCTGGTCACTTTTTTTCTAAGATACTGCGCAATGGCACTGCTTCGGTTTATCGTTTTGCGTAATCTACCAGAAGTAGCACAAAGTGATACCCGCGTGCCCTCCCTTCTAATGGCCTCATGAGGTCCATACCCTGCCATTCAAATGGTACCTCGACCAAGGGAAGGGGCCTTAATGGTGCTTTGGCATGGCCGGGGAATTAACCACTGGAAATTCGGGACATGCAGCGCACCATTTACTGTACGCACATCCGCCCAAATGCCTGGCCAATAGATGCGGGCCATTACCCGCTGTGGTGTTTTTATTCGTGATCGAGATAACCGGCCATTGTGTTTTGGTGAGCCGCCTGGAAAAGCATTTCCTGGCGGCTTTTTGGCACCAACAACCGGGTGATTTCCTCCTTTGACTGAGTGCCATGGCTCACCTGATACAATCTACAATTCTCTAGTGCGGTATAGGGGTGGGGTGTCCTGTGGCACCGATGGGCCCGGCTAATACCCAGCTGCCTTTCTCCGGGGTGCCAGGCTTGGGTCCAGCTGAATGCCTGGGACGGACGCGGGGCAGGTTGCCCTGCCGGCTCAGTTTTAGGCAATGGTGTGGCTGTATGCTGTGCTGTGGTCCTACACCAAGGTGAGGCTGTGTACTGGACCCAGTTGGCCGTGCAGGAGGAAAGGCCCTCCTGGGAACGGTCTAGCACCATAGAAGACCTGGTCTGCCGTCCTGGCCTCTGGCTGCAACCACCGCCAGGCTGCGTCCCTCCGCTGCTAGGTGTAGGGGACACCTCCATACTCCAACCTCTGGAAGCGCCCCAGACGCTCCATGTCGGCCTTGACTCACCACCACACAACCACAATCACGGCTTGTTTTTTTGAGTCTGAAAGAATGTTAGAGATGAAAAAAGGAAGTAAAAACCTCATTGAGGATGAAAAACAAAACAGAGGATTGATATGAAAATAACACAATGCTCTGGGTAATTAGTCACATAAGTCATAGCTTCCACCCCTTCTCGAACAGGAACATCCTGCAGTTCAGTCTAAACTGAGAGTTTGAATAGTGGAACCAGGCTAAAAAAAAGCACGTTTTTAAACACCCCATTACAAAACGTTATCAAAAATGTCACCTATTCAGGAAGGCAACTTGATTTTCTTTATGCTGTCTTTTTCCCCCCCTTGATTTTCTTGATTTGAATAGTTGTAATAATAGTAATAATAGCATAACTTGAATAGTGTAAGTTAATTCTCATGTTACTTGCAGTCTTAAGTCTACACTGTTTGGTAAAAGTAATGGATAGGTGTCGCACTCTATCGAGCCCAACACAAAGTACCGTCATAAAAAGCCATTGTACTCTTTGCTTGCGTTATAAAAAACGCCTTTTGACTGTGACAGAAAAAAAAAAAAGTTGTAGGCCTATGCAGTACACTTTTTCCTGCATATCTGACCCCTAAATATTCTGACAGGTGAGTCACTCCATTAGCAATACTTAAGTACAACAAAAGAGAGTTGGCAACCTAAAATGCTGGCGTAGCTACATTAACACAAAACTACACATACGCACACACACTTATATAGACGAGCACAAACTCATGCTGCTTTTGAGAATATCACATTAATAGCACAGGCATACTGTGTCATTTGTTTTTGAAAATTTGTTGGCTGATCTAAGCTATCTGTCTATCTATCTATCTATCTGTCTGTCTGTCTGTCTGTCTGTCTGTCTGTCTGTCTGTCTGTCTGTCTGTCTGTCATCTATCTATCTATCTATCTATCTATCTATCTATCTATCTATCTATCTATCTATCTATGTCTGTCTGTCTGTCATCTATCTATCTATCTATCTATCTATCTATGTCTGTCTGTCTGTCTGTCTGTCATCTATCTGTCTGTCTGTCTGTCTGTCATCTATCTATCTATCTATCTATCTATCTATCTATCTATGACTGATTCGATTTGAATTACACCAAAATAAATAATTTTGATAGAAATCTTAATATTTTTCAAACCCACTCTTGACATTATTCCGCCGAAATCAATTTTGAAGAATTAAGAACGAAATGACTCCTGTGAGAGTTCCATTCACAACTCACAGCCGAACCGACTCTTCTGACTCTTTCTGTCCTGCCCCCGGTCACCGTGCCTGCGTCACACCAACCGAATCAAACGAAAATCGAACCGCTCTCCCCCCCCCCCCCCCCCCCCCCGCTGAGCCACTCGTCAGGTACCGAATCCCGAAAGACGAGCGGAATCGTTCCTCGCAGGGTACGGCCGACCGGAGGAGGGGTGGGGGGGGGTGGGGGGGGGGGCGCGCTGTGATTGGCCGTTGCCGTAACAACAGGGGCGGGACAGGGGCGCGAGAAGGGGCGGGGACGCGCGTGGCGCACAGAACGCCTCTGCGCAGCGCCTCCTCCTCCGGCGCGTGCGCGTGTGTGCAGTGCGCGCGGTGCTCTTTGCGACACTTACGCTGTGGCGTACCTTCGCTGCGCGCGCCGCCGCTTGGAAGGGCATCGCTCGGCGGCACCCAGCTGTCACGTCGTGGTCGCGTCGTCCGCTGCCGGCCGGCTGTCAGCCTCGTTCCTCCTCCCCCTACTCCTTCTCTCCTTCTCTTCCTCCCCCTTCTCTTCCTCCTTCTTCATCCCCTCTTCCTCCGCTTTAACGGTGCCTGTCGCCGCCGCCGCCGCCGCCGCCGCCGCAGCTGGGGATTACTTCGCTCAGACCGCCGCATGGGAGGGCTGCAGAGCGACGGATAGAGAGACAGAAAGACAGCGGGGAAGAGAGAAGGCGAGAGAGTGAGAGGGAGAAGGAGAGAGGGAGAGGAGCCTGCCGCCCCCCTGCGTGGATGACCCCTTCACCCCCGTACTGTAAGTTAGTAGCACCTTGGTTTGCCGCCAGTTGGAAAACGCAACTCACCGCCCAGCGAGTAACTCTATCTGCCTGTTTTCAGTTCGACTGACAGCCTTACCCTGTCTGTCTGTCTGTCTGTCTGTCTGTGTGTGCATATGGTTTAAAAGGACAACACACCTAAATACCCACCAGCAGTAATAGGACAGTCCTCCTTATTAATCTGATAATTTTTCCCTCATAATCTTGAGACTTTAATGCCGTTTTAATTATCCTCTAATGTTGTGTGTGTGTGTGTGTGTGTGTGTGTGTGTGTGTGTTGGGGGGGGGGGGGGGGGTTACAGGTGTGCAAACTCAGTAGGTGTAAATTGAATATAGGAAAATGTGTCTTTTCTGGAAAATTAAGTGCACGCAAGCCCTCCATGTATCTGGTTTCGCCACCCCCCACACCTAATGAGGGGCACGCATCAGTGCTCAGGTGTAAACTGAGTTAGAGTGAGTGGCGAGACAGCAAGGACACTCTGAAACAGTAGTCTAATCCAGCACACAGAGAGAGAGAGAGAGAGAGAGAGAGAGAGAGAGAGAGAGAGAGAGAGAGAGAGAGAGAGAGAGAGAGAGAGAGAGAGAGAGAGAGAGAGAGAGAGAGAGAGAGAGAGATATCGCCTTAAGTATATTGTACATCCTGTTCATCTTGGCCTGTTTTGCAGGGCTAGGCTGGTTTGCTCAAACAAAACTTCCCTTTATCCGTGTGTGGGTGTGTGTGTGTGTCTGTGTGTGTGTGTGTGTGTGTGTGTCTGTGTGTGTGTGTGTCACATCAGGAAAGAATGGAATCCGATTTTTACAGTTGATTGTCATGTTTCATAAACAGAACAAGGACGGACCTGACATTCACAGGATGTCTGGAGGTCCTTAAGACATCCTAAATTCAGTTAAAAACCAAACAAATGTTAGGCCTTTAAAGTCACTACATCTGAATTAATAAGGTTTTAATTTCAACATAAGAAAATTATCTTGATTTTAGGTATTAGATAGATTATTCATACATTTTCTTGTATGAACATCACTGAAGATTCTCTGCATCAGAGACAAAATTTCTGATGTTATAAAACCCTCAACCTACTGCTGAAGCTAATACTCTACCTCTAGACCTGCTACACTATACCGCCTCTACAAAAAAAGGTTATGTTAGATTTATTCAAGCACTTCATCACCTACCTTTCTATCTAACATAAAGGACAGGGTTATGATATAACAGTTTATAGAATCATCCAGTTCAGTGGTTCCTAAACCTATGACAGTCTTCACACATTCAACCTCAAGCTGCGTACCCCCTCTAGCACCAGGGTCAGCGCACCCCACCCCCCACACATACATACACACTATATAGGATACATATATAATAGCCTAGACAGTGTGAGTTATGGAAATTTTTGCTCCTTATTTAGCCATCTCACATACCCTATTTGTGCACCAGCTCACGCATATAGTGAAAATGTGAATAGTGAAGTTTCAGTCTTAAATTGTTTTCCATTTAGTTTATTCAAGCGAGTAAAACATCACGTGGATGTATCGAACAGTTAGAAAATTTTAATGGACTGAAATAGACTGGCTCAGAATAGTCCCAGGCTAATTATTTTCACCGCCGTCAAAAAACTGTTTTTACCATCCCTAGTGATTCTTGGCATGAATGCAAAACAATTCAAAAGATTAGGAAATAAACAATTGTATTCTTATATAAATATTTGCTCTCATGCATGCATGTTGACTGAAAGTATACTTTATTTTACCAATATAAGGCTAGACCAATTAGATGACCATAAAATCACTGACATTCAAATTAACTCATTTTCCTTGGAATTCTATTTATACTACTTTTTTATTAAGTTTGGGGATCATATCAAGTCATCTGGATATTGTATGCCATAAGGAAGTTATCTCCATGTTAACAGTTTGTGTTAACACTGGCAAGCCAATGGCAGCCACACATAACTTAGTGATGCACAGAACTTAGTGATGCATAGAACTTAGTCTGGCGAACGACTGTTTTTATTGAGTGAATCGTCAGGAACCGAGGCGCAAAAAATATCTCTCTAAAAACAGACATCTGCTGCAGTCACAGTGATAGATGCGCACTCTGCACAATTTGTCATTTGCCAGTTGATGGGAAATTGTTTTGTTTAAAATTGTAATTCATTTTTACAAAAATGTTCCCGGGTCACAAGTCTCGAGCCCTCATTTTTTTGAAAATGCAAATCACATTTATTTTTTGGGCCTAACCTGACATCAGTCTTAATGTTCTTAAAATTCTTCTTAAAATTGTCTTAAAAAGTATTCAATTTAACTCTCTGATCCTCACAGACATGCTGATTCAGCCCGTTTGGCACCCACTTTGTCGAAAGTTCGAAGTTACAGTTGGTGCTAGACGTCAAGTGCACATCAATTATATACTGTTCACTCAGTTATTAAACCTGACTCATGGGATAATAGAGCAGTTGGTCAGCAAAAGGAAACTTATGCAAACAGGTTAAAGGGGCTTGTGGTGGGACAGAGCCTTCAGGGAGTTAATGTAAGTTGAGTTAATTGTGCTGTTTATGTTAGTAGAAACTATAAAGATAGGTTGATCTCTCCGCAAGACAACAATGTTTCCGCCACCATAAACAACAAGGGATTACTTTTACCTTGGTGGTCACTTCCTTCACTCTAGTCTTTTTCACATACTATACCTAGTGTAGAGCCTCACTAATAGTGAGGCTCTGAGTCCCATTCTAAAGCTTGCCAGTAGTCAAATTCACTGGTGGTAATTACATATATAAAAATGACTCACCTTTCAACCGATCAAAACTGTCTGGAATTGAAAACAATCTTCATGGAACATGATTACTGAATTTAAAACATAAGATGTTGTAGTCACTGTGTTATAAGCCATTTACTTCATTCTGGTGAAAAAAGCCTCTCTCTCCGATGGGGTTTATTGTGATTAAAAGAAAGCCACATTTTGTGGACAAAATGATAATCAGGGCGCTATAGATTATTCATTTTCAAAATCTGTAATACGATGCTACAGGAAAGTGAACTTTTGTTGCAGTATGCCTTTTTTCCACTAATGGCTACAACACTGGTTTGCATTATCCGTATGCCTGCACATACGTACATGTGCCTCAGACTCTTCTGTTTAAAGGTCTCCAGTGTCATCCTTGCATCAATAAAAATGTGCCACAAAATTTTTGTCAGTCAGGTACAAGTCAAGGGTAAAACCCTTTTACTTGGTTTGTTACGTAATTGTGTTTGAAAGCCTGTACTGTTTCTACGCTTGATGTAGCTTCAGCAAAGGGCCACATGCCTCTTGATTAACTTTAATAGAGGCTTTGTTATTTGACTTTGTAGGACTGCCTAACCCAGCGAGACCACTGAAACTTAATATTTCTAAGAAGTGTGTAATTGGACATGAGTTTTCAATGTGGAAGAACCACTGTACAATTTTAGGATTATGCTTAAAGATCATCTCCAGTCAATTTCTTGATATTGGTCGCCACCAGTGTTACTCAAAAAAGTAATTTATTACTCATTACTCTTCAAAAGTATTATTTTTACTTTACTTACCTGCCAACGGTAATTCGTTACACTACTCGTTATGTTACTTTTCCGTTATACCCCACAAAATTAGTAATTGCCTAATTTCTCCTCAATGTATTTTAGAGTATTTCTCAATAAAGATAGCATAAAGAGATTTGTCTTTGAAAGGTTGTAGTTGCTTTCTGGCAGAGACACAGAAGTGAGAAAAAAAGGTTTTATTTCACAGTGAGCAGGCATGTCACCTTGGATGATAATACCACACCATTAATTTTGAGGTTTTGGTACTTGTGGGTGTCTCTGCTCACAGGTAGGGGTTTAGGGAGGGAGACGGAGTCCTTTTTGCCGTGGGTCGCCAACATGGCGTGAGTTTTTATATCGAGCAACAAAGGGCTTGCTGGCCAGAAGTATAAATAAAAATCTCTAATAATAAGCACTCTGGCTCCTGGTCATTGACAAGCCTTTGCACCAATCCCCTCTGCAAGACAGACAGACAAACATTAAGAAAGCTCCCTGCCCCGAGTCGGACCAATCAGCGCCGCGTGGACGCTGATTCAGCCGATGCGAGGCAGCATGCTGTCGTCTGCAGCCGGTGCTTGACCAAGCCCAATGATCAGTTAGTTGTCAATTGTTTGCTGGTGATCTTGGAATTGATGTAGCAGGGAGTACAATAGAAAAACATTAGCTCAAACATGCAAAAAATACTGGTGGTGGCATTTTAAGGCTTAACTGGTCTCACTTAGGACTCCCAACTTTTAGAATAAGACTTTGATTCGAGATAAGACTTTGAGAGCAACAATCAGGTTGAAATTCAGGCATGACTATTGGCATATGAAACTAGTGTTAGACCTTGTACCTAGTGATGTTGTCATTTTGAGTACCATTTTTAGCAGGGGAGCAGTGAATGGGTTGGAAACCCAAATGTAGATTACTACCCTTGTATTTCTGATGTGGAGTAATGTTTATAATATGTCGAGTTGTATATCATTGAGCTCTGTAGTGACTGATGGTATTTGTCATACACTATCATATCTGCCACTTGGGTCCAGTTAGTTATACAGTCCTCATGTTTCTCTGTGTTTGTGTTTGTGCTTACTGGTAACATCATGAAGCCGATAAAATGACATTCTTACAAAACAGAGCACCCTATTCTACTTAACTGTAAAAAAAGATTACTTCTCTTCATCCATAGGCTGATTGCCTCCCATAGGTTATACCTTGTCAAAAGCACAAAACCATTTGGAAGCATAAAAGTGCTCCATTATCAAATCCCTTTAATTGTTCACTCAATATTTTCCCTCCAAAGATTCCTCGCATGTAGGCTGCTTGTGCATTCACAGCTAATCTCCCCATCTAATCTGAAAAAAATAAACACGGCCTTTACCTGAAGCAGCCGACGATATACAGTATATTAAAACACGGATCTTGGGCCTACCGAGCCCCTCACCAAGCACTCACAACGTGACAGGCCTGTCTGGTTAGGTGGTGGGCGCTGAACTTTGACTGCAAGGTCGTTGGCAGCTCGGCGCTGACAGGTCACTAATGCCTCACTGTTCTTGTCTCGTCATGCGGGACCTGCTGAGGTGTGGAGGAGCTTTCAGGTAATTGCAGCCTTTTCTCTCCCATGACTTCACGTATCTCGTGGTTGCTGCTGTCCACGATGGCTTATTACGAGGCCGGCGCCGGCCTGCGCTGACACAGAGGAAGGGCCACCTTGAGGAACGGTGTGTGTCCTGCATGCATGTGCGTGCACTTTGTCAGTGTGTGAGGCAAGTGAGTCACTGAGCTGAAACCCCGGAGGAGGATTTCACTTGACCAACATGCACGTCAAAATGATAGAACATAAACACTGTGATTGTGACAAAACACAAGCCGACAGATATAAAGGTCTAAAGCTGTGATATTGGGCTAAAATATATTTAAAGCTGTATTAGGAGATTTTTCTGTTAAGGAAATTGAATGAGAAGAAATGAATCTACCTCTATCTATCTCATCTATCAATCTCCTGACTAGGGGCCTTTCTGTGTAGAGTTTGCATGTTCTCCCAATGCTCACATGGGGTTTCCTCCTTGTAACATCAATAAAGACCCCCACCAAAAACATGCAGAACATCGTCGTCTGACCGGCAATGGATACTTGTAATTGGTGCCCGGGCACCTCGCTGTATGCTGCTCACTGCTCCTGGCTGCCCCTCAGAGGAAGGACAAGCCAGGATGCGTTAAAAGCAGAGAACTCATTTACCGGCCACCATTTGAAGCATGTGTGTGTTAGTCGCCGTTATCGCATGAGTGCATTTTGTGGTGTGTGTGCCGTGTTATAAATAAAGTCAACTTTGAATGTATTTATAAATGCATTCTGATCAATGAAGTACAATCTTATCTTAAATGCCGAAACAGAAGCCACATAGAGAGACATTTTTGCTCTTCTGTTGTCAGGAGGTGATTTTGTGGCAGATATATTGGTATTTTCAGCTCAGGAAGCTGCTGTTTTTGCATTACGATTCATCACAACAGTGTTCCCCAAGAAACTATAGAAAGCCTTCTTCCAATGATGTCGAGCAGATGTAGCCGACTGGATATGTACAGTGTGAGTCTAACAGTGTGTGTGAGTGTGCACTATTTACATGCATGGATGTTATGTTTTGCCTTATTCATAGGCCTCATAATGTGTTTGTAGTGTTAGTCCTGTGAAGTCCTTTGCCCTCTTCCATGTCATGTGTTTGAAAGGGATGCATTTCATCTCCTCAACACGAGATCATGGAAAGGAATTACGTTCAAAGGCAAACCTTTATACATGGCCTGTGGAGTGTTGTGTTGCTTGTGTTGTAGCCTGCTGTTTCTTCAAGCAACCGATAACTGTGCCTGATCTTATAACTTCCTGTCATGTATTGAAAAAATGTGTAAATCTTAATAATGTAATAATTAGTAACAGAATAAAAATATAAAAAAATGCACAAATAAATAAAAAAGTTAATTAATTAATGATTTACTCAATTATAATGACTGTAACATTAATCTCTTTTCACCATCCTATTGTTCTGTAACTTGAGTCATAGAATTGTAATTACAGTAGTATACCTGCACATAGAGAAGTAAAGCAGTAAGCACCTATTGCAAGTGGAAAGAGGATTTGTTGCATTTCCTTCATATCCAGTTTGCAGTTTTCTGGTTATTGCCTGTTCTTCACAACATGTTTGACATTGTGTCTTACAAGTTGAACAAAGCCTTCTTGATATCAAAGATGTACACCTTATTCTCTTTGAGCCACTTGGCTTTACTTTTATTGTACTTGTAACATCAGAAACCTTACCTGTCGCACAGGGTACAGACCTAGCAGCACCACAGTCAGAACTTGAATCTTTCAACCTACTGTACGAGTGATTGCTTAGGATTTACATTTGGCCATTGAAGCAGCACTAGTTGCCAAATGAGGGCATTAACCAGTTACGTTAAATCAGCTTAGTGTTTGCATGTTCTCACTTCAGTAGTTACATCCACCTCTCTTCATTTATTCATTTATTCATTCATGTATTTATCCATCTATCTATCTATCTATTTATTTATTTATTTATTCAGTAGTTAAGTTAGTGTACATTTTGTGACTTTTAACCTGCAAGTTTTTTGTCATTTGTGACACTTTGCGTCTCAATAGAGCAGGTAGATCCTGAATGCTCTACATTGCCATCAAAGACACACACACACACACACACACACACACACACACACACACACACACACACACACACACACACACACACACACACACACACACACACACACACACACACACAAGGAAGCTTTCCAAGATTCAAGAGGTTTACTTTTCACATACATATACATACGTTCATACATATATGCAGTAAAATGACTAAACCGAACATAATAGCTTAACGTATTCCTACCGAGCTAACTAACTAAAACAAACTGATTCCTAAAACCTAATGCAGTTAGTGAATAGAATAATATTAACAAAATAAAATTTAAATAAAATAACACTCAAAACGATAATACAGAGTGGGGGTACAAAATAGAAGTGAAGGGAATAGAGTTATGTATATGGGATTTGGGCTATTTGTATATACAGATATGTGCATGTGAATAAAGTGAGTATGGAGATATACAGTACAGTATACAACTGTACGATGGAGATATACAGTACAGTATACAACTGTACTACACAGCAATACAGTAACACCGAACAGAACAGCAATACAGTGCAGTGTACAGTAACCCAGAATAGTGATACAGTATGTAGTACAGTATGCTACATACAGTACAGTAAGGCAGTGGGGCCTGTGTGAGTGTCTCAGTGCTTTTTTTTAGGACCCCTGGTGAGTTCAGCCTTGACAGTCCTTATGGCTTGCGGGAAGAAACTCCTTCTCAGTCTCTCTGTTCTCACTGTGTGACTGCGGAGGCGCTTGTTTTGTGCTTCTTTCACAGTTTTGTTAGTGTACAAGTGATTAGTCAAAAGCTAAAGGAGTGATAAGACATACTCTAAATAAGGCAGACTGAATGATAAAGGGTGAATGGGTTAAGTCAGCCAGGGTGAGCCTATTTTATGTACTACTCTACTGTATTTGGCACCAAGACCAGCGCAATGTGAAGTCAAAGCAGTCCCTTCTAAGCTAAAGCATAGAAGGATTTTTCCTCTGTACCGCAGGCATTAGTGGAAGATATTACTGTTTCTGACATCAGTCCCAGTCTCTTAACAGCTTCATCAGGGATCTTGTCAGCTTTGAGCTGCCCGGACGCGCTGACTGTCACTTAGCTGCCCTTTAACTAGACTGTTGTTCATCCAACCAGTTACCAGCTTGGCGAAGCAAAGTCAAAATACAGAAAGCTCAAAGAGGTTGTGGTCAGATGTACTGCGATAAAGAGTCTGGCTGCAGCATAAAAGGGCTTATACAAGAGCAGCAAACAGAAAAGTGTTCATGCACATGGAATCAGGCTGTATGCAAGGAGGCTATGAATGCAAATTGTGAATGGTGATTCTTATGAAAGGTGCTAACCTCCAAAGTAGGGATTCACAATATATTAATCTTGTATATGTGATATGAAAATGCTAAATATACACATTGAAAAAGCCTGTTCAATTTGCTCAAGCTGAGCTGGGAATCGAAGCAGCCGAGCAGAAACCTAAATGTTTAGTTTTAAGCCTCAATGAAATATGAATGCTACTCTCAAAATAGTATTATATTTGTATTTGAATCTGGGCCCTTAGTTGTGTTAGTAGAAAAGTTTTGAATTTCTTCCTCCAAGAGGAAGTGGATTTAACATACTGTATTACTATATTCAATAAAGCCAATAAAGCCAATTGAACACATCAACATTACACGCACATAATAGAATTACACACAATCAATGTGTAACGATAATGCTTTTATTGCAACCTGTGTGCAGTCAACGTCTCCAATGACATCTGGGAACCTGACAATGGAATGGAATCATTTGTCAGTTGTTTGTGAAGGACCAGCGCACAGAGCGAAAAGAGAGTGGCGCGTTGTTGACGCTCAAACTACATCATAAAAGCACTGGATTTATCCAAGGTTTCTCAGAGACAGTCTTTTAAAGACTAAGTGTTGCAAGTTGTCGAGTCTGCAGTCTCTTTATAGGCGAGGTAAATGAAGTAAATAGCTGCTACTACCGGCATTGTGCTGCCTAATTGCGCTATTGGCAGTGTTTTCCTTTTACAGAATGTAGGGAGCAGCCATTACTGCTGGCTCATACCTCATAGGACAGATTTTCTTTTTCATCATCTTGTAGTTTTTGATACCGAATTTCTATATAGTGAGCAGGGCTAATATTTACCTCATCTGAAGGGGGTACCAGGCCCTTATTGGAAGCAGGCTTAACATTTGCAAGTTATATCAATAAGTTGCCGTACTTGACGGGTCACAAGTGAATTGGATCATTTTCACTTTTGGCTCCCAAATGGCTCTTCATTCAATACCATTTCTGGGTTTTATAATTCAGCCAAGTTTAGCAATATTTTGACCTTTGATTGGTATGTGTGCACATCTATCACTTAAATTATTTAATGTCATTATACTAGACCTTATCATTTGCAGAATACCTTAATTAATATAAAACAACATTTTTACATTTATATTTAAATGGCGCACCATACAAAGGTCTCACAATGCTTTGCTCTGACTGTAATGTTAGTACCAAAGTGAAACAAATAAGAAAAAAATAAACTGACCCTCAGATGCCAGGCAGCTCCCATCGTCCACAGGAGCCGACTCATAGAACCAACACATCACTGTGCAGAAAGGATCTCCAGTACACCACACGAACAGTGACGGGCACCAAGCCGCCACAAGTGATGAAATATATACATAGAATTTTATAAAAAAGCTAGTTTACTTATTTTGGAGAGAGAAACTGATCCTTTTTTGGTATCGACCCTATTGATGCTAGAATCGATCTTCAAAACGAGACCTAGTATCGAAACTCTTGATATCGATCTGCCCACCTCTATTAAATATTTAACTTGTGCCAAGACGGGTCATGAATATTCTTGTATGCACAAACCAGCTCAGCGAGATTTGCCTCAAACTTCTCTTTTTTGAAATGAAATGAAACGAGGAGAAACCCTCCTAACACCGTCACAAAATGTCAGGGGTGCAGGATGTCACGTAGGTCCCAACACCCTCCGTTTAATAAGTATATTTGATCCTATTTTAGTATGAATTTTAAATAAACCTTCCGTCTGGGTGCCATGCCATGCAAACAAATGTGTGGTGAAAATAAGTGATCTGCTACGCAGCAGTAGGAAATGGAGTAAATTAAAAACATCTACAATGAAAACACAATGTTTTATTTGCTTTGTTTGGGAGCGGAGCTCCGTACTGGAACAGCGCCGCAGCTCTGAGCAGTTTTCCCCCGGTCTTTTTTTTTAGGCATGCTTGTATTTGTTAGTGTAGACCATGCCCCCAGCATTTATTAGAGGCCCGTTTTTTATTTGACTATCGGTTTTGGAAATCCGGATTTGACCTTCGCCAAGTATTTTCTTTTAAGTGCACCACTAATCACAGATTCTTTTCCATCTAGTGTAGCCCTCATACAACCAACAATAACAACCGCAACACAAGTGGCCCATAATGCACATGGTTGTGGCTTGGAGAACAATAGACTAGTCTGCTGCTGACCCAACAGCGGGAGGTGTTTGCTCTTCTCTCATAGCCCTTGGTGTACAGTAGATCCACTGTGCACACACAGACATGGAGAGGGTCGCATGGGATGGGATGGCATGGGGAGGGAAAGGGGTGGAAAAAACAGTGTGAGTCCACACTTGAGTGAGAGTGGGAGACAGAAAGACAGAGGGATTATATTGTTACTGTCTATGACTATGACAGTAACACTTTAGGCTCAATTGAAAACCACTGCACCCCACCCAAAAAACAGGGCATGCTGTCTGCATGCTGCAGATGCAAACTGCATGTGGATAAGAGAGCAAGAGATAGGGAGGGAGAGGGACAAAGACAACACAATGAAAGAAAGAAGGGAGCATTTGTTGTCTTGTGAAGCTCGTCTCTGGCCGCTGGCAAGCGAGATGGTGGGAATAAATCAAAAAGTTTTTTTTATCACGGTTGCCTCCTGTTGACTAGGGGTGGTAAGATTTGGGGTGCGACCACAAGGAGAGAAACATGACATGATGTGAGTATGCCATGACAGAACGTGATACAAAGGATACAAGGCTTTTCCATACATTTTTTTTCATTATTAATTTAAAAAAATAAAAATAAAATTGTATGATAAGTTTGAGGATAAACAAGGATTATTAAAACATGGAGAGCCAAATGACAAATGTTTTCGTAGCTGGGATTTCTGGAAAATCTTTTCACATTTAATTTTCTTCTATGTAGTTGATTCGCAAAACATATCATATCAATTAAATAGGCATCCAAACCAAAACAGTATTTGAACACTTTGTAATTACAAGTTTGACCTTTTTCAGGTGCAATATACTGTAATACTTTACCAACTCAACCAACTTACAGAATTTATGGATCACCTTTCTTTGTGATGAAAACAAAACCAACGCCAAAAAAGCATTTAAAATATGTGCACAATATAATTAGAGATGATTACAGATGTGAGAAAACAAGGCCATCTCAAAGGCACTGAACAAACCTCAGAGCTCAGTGTAGTCCAACATACAGATGTGGAAAAAATATGAAGCTACAGCCACACCGCCCTTAGTTAGGCCACCGTCTAAAGTTAGTCACCGAACAGGGATGACACTTGTTAGAGTGGCTGCTGCGACGGTAACTGTCACTCCGACTGAGCTGCACTAGTCGGTAGCTGAGATTGAACATGATGTTGATGTCTTAACATTCTCCAAGGCACTGCACAAAAAATGGCCTTAATGGAAGAGTGGTAAGAGTGGGAGAAGCCTGGCTGAAAAAAGAAAAAATGTCCTTGCCCGTAAAGAATTTGCAAAATGACTTGCAAAGATGTGGCAGGAAGTCTTGTGGTTTGAAGTGGAACTTTTTGGCTTGAACACTACAGTAAGTGGTATGTATCAGCCATATCAGGCAGGTAACACCTCCCCACTGTAAAATATGGTGATGGTAACATTATTTTATGGGGATGGGACTGGCAGTCGGGTCAGGATTGATGGGAAGATGATTGGTGCTCAGTACAGAGAGATCCTGGATAAAAACCTCTTCCCCTACACCAGAAAGCTTCAACTGGGGAGGAAGTTTCTCTTTCAGAAGGACAACGACCCAAAACACACTACCAGAGCAAGGCTGGAGTGGGTTAAAATGAAAAAAATGTATGTCCTTGTAGGATCCAGTTGTCCAGGGACAGCTTGAGTAATTTTGCGAGGAGGAATGGGCAAATCATGCTCCATTGCATTTGAGACTAATCCAAATAGACGCGTGGAAAAAAATAGATGATTACTCGAATAAAAAATTGGGGGGGCTTAAACAAACCCACCTGTTTCGTGGTTAGAGCCATACTGTGGTGCTCGTTTGTGGTTTTTTTTTAACTAACACTGTCACTGTGTGTGTGTGCGCTACTATCGCAGATGGTAATGTAATGATCCCGAAGAAAAAGGTGGTGTCAAGCTACTTTTGTTGTTTTTCCTGATGTCTTTAGATATCTTCAGGTTAAAAACACCTGCAATACAGCTAATTTAACACTGTGGGTGGTTTGACAAGAAGGTAGCCACTGTTTCCTCTGTTTCTCTAAAATTACCCATCAGACAGACATACAGTATGTGCTCTGTAACCTGCTGCGCCTTTGGCACTGTCTCCTTCGTTCTAACTCTTGTGCCTCACAATTGACAGGTCACACTCTCTATCAGTGCTGGAAATTGCTTTAGTGTTTACTTTTGCTGCCTCTCTGCCTCGGTAACCTCTCTTTGCTTTTGACGCCGTCAGGGAGAAGTTGCGAAAGCCACACTTTCAGAGATAGCTGGGAAATTCTCGGAGTAAGAATCAAACAATTACCGTTTAAGCAAATAGCCTTCAAAAAAGCATGCAAAAAAAAGTCAGCATTCAAGCCCATGGCACATTCAGACATCTTTTGTACGGCACCATAAAGTCATTCTCGCATCATTATCAGACATGTTATCATATGTTACAAAGGAATTGCGCAGTTGCAATATCGGCTCGAAGACAGATTAGATGGGATGTGCAGACTGATACCATCCCGTTTTTGATAAGGCTAAAGTCCTGGCTGGTACTGTACAAGGGCGCGTTTGAGTATGGCCTGGCTTGAAAATAAAAAACACAATACAGAACCCATCCTTTATGGCTCATCTGAACACTTTTAACCAGCCAGCTAGGTCGTTCAAATATTCAATTTCAATGAATAGAAAGGATGAAAGAGCAAACAAGCTAAATTGAGTGCTACAGAGTGAGGGAGGGTGAGAGACAGAGAGTGGGGAAAATTAATGGTCTGTGTATGCACGTACACACAACACACGTGCATCGTGTGTTTTGAGCATGGGCTACTGGATATGTATGTCATATTTCTGATGACTGTGACCACTGACCTGTAAAAATAAATAGAGGCTAAACTAGCCCTGCATACTTTTCTATTGGCTGGCCCCATTCTGAATAAGCACCCACAGCCGACAGCACATTGCTATATTTCCATGTTGTCAAGGCTGGCATCTGTCAAATGACAGATAAAAAAAAAAGAAGCCGCCCCACTATGATACTATTCTATGTTTTTAGAGGCAGTCCGACACTCTCAAACTCTCGGAAATACCTTTTTAATGCTTCATCAAATTAGGGCGTACAACCAACTGTTCTCTTGGATGCAGACAGTCATGAGCAGTACAAAATTGTCACTGAAGTCTGGAATCAGAGCATATAAAAAACCCAGAACTCCTGGTTCGAGAGGAACTTCCACATGTGTGCTGTGGCAGCTGCTTTGCTGTCAAATGGCACAATCAACGACACCAGAATTAAGAACAAGCGTGTTGGCTTGCATGATGCCTCCGATACATAGTGATGAAGGGAGTTCATGCAGTCATGAATTCATGTACTGTACATTCTGCACTCCTGATACTAAACTGCATTATGGAAGAAGAACTGGAACAATTTTGCTCGTCTGGTCATGGATATTGGTCCAAAACAGTCAGAGAAAAATAACACACAACGTCTGTACAGGTTACACTCATAGTGCCCAACTTATTAGCACACTCCTAGTTTACGAATTCAAATGTTCAAGTTCAAGTTCAAGAGAGATTATTTGTCACATACATATACATACGGTCATACATATATGCAGTAAAATGTCATGACACCCGGTGAAAATGTGTGTGCACATTTGCATATGCGTCTATTGATAGGTGCATGACAGTGTTTAAATTGTTATGGCAGGTTAAGGTTGTGATAACTGAAACACATCTTGTTGAAATTAAAAAAGAAAGAGATACTATGGGAAGAGAATGGGAGAGGGATGGGTGAGATCGAAGAAAAAATAGGCAGAAAGGAGAGTCTGGGTGCTGTTGTAAGCAGTGTTTCCCATATCCAGTAATTGCTGGTATTTGACCAGGAAAAGTCAGACATAGTTAAATCTGTCGGTAAAAATAATTCCCTCCAAGTACAATATGAATTAGTGCTGGGTGGATCACTTGATAATAAAATGTCCACAGATCTGTTCATTTCCGCGCTCGGCAAGTTGCATCGGGAAGCCAATCAGTTTGGACGATCTAAAGCTGATCTGAAAGCTTCACCTCTGACCAATCACGTTGGGGATATTTAAGTTCGGACCCAAAGCAGACGGTAAATATTCATGATATGGAATATGTCGACGTGACGTCCCGACGAAGAAGGACAACTCCACAAACCTTATTTTTTTATTAAGACCCACTTGCCATATTTCATTTGTTTTTGATTTGATCAAAATTTTATTTTTGTGAAATGATAATTAAAGCAGCCGCACTTGCTACTTATTGTTCACGAACGGATATTTCAAGAAGTAATATTCATAATTTTAAATTATTTATTTTTAAAATAGCTTAACTGACGGGACTTATTTTATTTTGAATATTCAATAAAAAATATCATACATCAACATGCCTTTATGATCTCATTCTCTGCTTATCAATTGTTTTTATACCCAATAAACACATTTAATATTTGACCGGAATCGCTCCCATTTGTCGGGGCAATTGATATCTTCCAGGACATGTTGACCAGCACCAATTTTTTCTCAAGGAAACTGGTTGCAAGTTTGTTATTGTCCGGGGAGGATCGCGACGATGCTGTAAACTGAGGCAAGCTGGCACCTTGCTTTTCAACAGAGTGGGTACGGTGGCACACTGCAGTGGGTACAGTGGCACAGTGCATTGCACTGCCGCCTCTCAGCAAGAAGGTCCTGGGTTATCTCCTGATTAGGGGCCTTCCTGTGTGGAGTTTGCATGTTCTCCCCATGTTCTCCCCCCTGTTTCCTCCATGTAACGTCAGTAAGGACCCACCAAAAACATGCAGAACATCGTTGTCTGACCAGCGATGGACATTTGTAACCAGGTCCCCAGGTGCTTCGCTGTATGCTGCCCACTGCTCCTGTCCTTCCCCAAGAGGAAGGACAAGCCTGGATGGGTCAAATGCAGAGAACTAATTTCACCCGCCACCATTTGAAAGATGTGTGTGTTGGTTGCTGTCACTGCATGAATGCTTGTTGTGTGTGACAAATAAAGATTCTTTTTCTTAAGATGCAGCTCTGAAATTGTGTAGTAACACACAACCTTGGGCCAACCACAGCCTGCCATTGAGAGAGAGAGAGCACCAAAAACATTTTATGATTGGCTGGACGTGCTAGGGCCCCAGAATGCACCCTTATCCAAACAGAAGAGTCTGTTGTCTCTAAACAAGATAAATGGACCAATTTGCTATTCAGAGGGCATGCGTGTGCACATGCAATGGGCACGCACTTGTAGATTCTGGCAAAAGGACACACAATTAGCAATTTTCTCCATAAAGAAACATGCACTTAAGTTGTACTGGCAGGGTGGATAAAGCAAGAGACCTGTAGTTCAATTCCAGGCACCGAGGCAGGGTAATGGAAAAGTGAGGAGAGGAAGACACTTTTTTATCAGGGTCACATCCATCCTGAGCAAAGCCCAAAGGCTTTGTGCAGCCCTAGTTGGCAAGAATACGAGCACTTACTGAAAGGTGAGTTAATGATTTGGTGACAAAGACACCACAGCTAATTTTTACCCGCATTTGGCAGGTTGGCGGGTGTTAATATCAAGCCCTGTGTATCATGACTGATTTGATAATTGTAGATGTCCAGGCTTAAAATAACCATAGTGGAATGAAAAAGGTTGGGCACCCCAAAATGCTTGTTTCAATGATGAATGAATGTTTTGATGGTCCCAGACCGTAACACAGTTTCCAGTAAAGTTGCCCATGTTTTTTGTTCGCTCTGCTTTATAGAAACAATTATACGTAGCTAATGTAGAAGAACTGGAGGGACTGTCCCGGGACTTCGCTTGTGGTTGATGTACCAGTGGCCTCTTTCATTTTCATTGTGCCTGATGCTAGCCAACTATCCATTTTGATTATCACTGCAAGTTCAAAATGTACAGATACATGTCAGTCGTGGTCCGGCTTGGATGTAGTACACCCTAACATAAGTTCCTATCTATCAGTGATGGTACATTTTTGAAGGTTTTAAAGAAAACATACCATGAAATTATTATTTCTTTTTACATTTAAGAACGTTTTTGTATTTAATATATATATATATATTTTTTTCAATAGATTCTATGTGTTTTGCCCATGATTTGGCAGCCCACTTGTGGGCTGCAGCCCATAGGTTGGGAATTGCTGCCCTAGGTCTTTGTCTTGCTGAAATACCCAGCCCAGTGTCTTCACTGAGTCTTGAACATCAGCCTCTAGAATCTCTTGATATTTGATGGAATCCATTCTTCCTTCCATGCCTACCATATTTCCTGTGCACCCAGCTGCCTCTCCACATCATAAAACTGTAGCTCCACTGCCATGCTTGACAGTTGGTAAGATGTGCATCTCTACAAATGCTTCACCCCTTTTTCCCCAAAGATGCCTTCTTAAGGTGCGACTAACAATATAATGTTGGTACTGACTTTTGTCAGTCAGTTCATTGTTCCAGGCTTCAGGCTTCAGACTTCAGACAAGGCTTCAGAGTTCTCAAGGTTTTCTTTTGCATACTTCAGACACTTGATTTTGTGATGACGTTATTGGGAAGGCTGGCAACTCTGCAATGGATATCTTGGCTCAATATTTTATAAAAATTTGAAATAAGAAATGTCCGCTGCTGTCTTCTGCAGCTCTTTTGCAGTAATGTGTGGGTTAATCTGAGCATTTCTCACCAGGTTTTGGGTCAATGTATCTGTCTTCCAAGAAAGATTCCATTTATCTTAATTTATCTGTTCCATTTATCTTCCATTTTATGAGGATGTTTTTGGCTAAAAAACAAAAACAGACTGATAGCTGACCCTAGTCAACCAATCATTAACCGTTATCAGACAAGATTAATATATTAGGGCACAGTCCCAAAAAAAAAATGTACAGTCTTTTTTATTGGACTTTACAAATTGTGATTATAAATAAGGGGAATCATAAATACAGTGGGGGAAATCATTATTTGATCCCTCAGTGATTTTGTAAGTTTTCCCACTGACAAAGAAATGAATGGTCTATCATTTTAGTGGTAATTTTTGGTAGGTTTATTATAACAGTGAGAGACAGAAAATCCAGAAAATCACATAAAAAAAAAAAGATATAAATTATTTTGCATTTCATTGAGTGAAATAAGTATTTGATCCCCTACCAACCAGGCTCTGGCTCCCACAGATTAGTCCTCTTGCTTTAAGAAAGTACTCCTAATCTCAACTTGTTACCTGTATAAAAGACATCTGTCTCAGCTTGTTACCTGTATAAAAGACACCTGTCTCAACTTGTTACCTGTATAAAAGACACCTGTCCACAGAATCAATCAATCAGACTCCAACCTCTCCATCATGGGCAAGACCAAAGAGTTGTCTAAGGACATCAGGGACAAGATTGTAGACCTGCACAAGGCCGGAATGGGCTACAAGACCATTGGCAAGAAGCTGGGTGAGAAGGATACAACCGTTGGCGTGATTATTCGAAAAAGGAAGAAACACAAAATGACCGTCAATCTCCCTCGGTCTGGGGCTCAACGCAAGATCTCACCTTGTGGGGTATCAATGATCATGAGAAAGGTGAGGGATCAGCCCAGAACTACACAGGGGGAGCTTGTTAATGATCTCAAGGCAGCTGGGACCACAGTCACCAAGAACACCATTGGTAACACACTACGCTGTAATGGATTAAAATCTTGCAGCGCCCGTAAGGTCCCCCTGCTCAAGAAGGGACATGTACACGCCCGTCTGAAGTTTGCCAATGAACACCTGATGATTCAGAGAATGCTTGTGAGAAGGTGATGTGGTCAGATGAGACCAAAATCGAGCTCTTTGGTATCAATGCGACTCACCGTGTTTGGAGGAAGAGGAATTCCGACTACGACCCCAAGATCACCATCCCCACCGTCAAGCATGGAGGTGGAAGCATTATGCTTTGGAGGTGTTTATGTGCTCAGAGGACAAGTCGACTTCACCGCATCGAGAGAAAGATGGATGGGGCCATGTACCGTGAAATCCTGGGTGACAACCTCCTTCTCTCAGCCAGGACACTAAAAATGGGTGGTGGATGGGTTTGAGATGTGTGCAAACCTGGTAATCAACTACAAGAAACGTCTGACCTCTCTACTTGCCAACAAGGGTTTGCTGGATTTTCTGGATTTTCTTTTTGATATCTGTCTCTCACTGTTATAATAAACCTACCAAAAATTACCGCTAAAATTATCGACTGTTCATTTCTTTGCCAGTGGGCAAACTTAAAAAATCAGTGAGGGATCAAATAATTATTTCCCCCACTGTATATTTTTATATTGGAACACAGCTCTCCGTGCCCCCTGATCTTGGAGCCGCGCCCCATTCCTCCTAATCAAATAAAAACTGTATTTTTTTTTAGTTGTTTTATTTGGAGGAACGGGGGCAGGGGACTGAGGAACTCGTACCCCGTTCCTCTGTATGCCCTTGAGCCCGCATTACAATTATAAATAAGGGGAATCATAAATATATTTTTATACGCAAACACGGTTCATCATGCGCCCATATCACGGATAACCACGCCCCGTTCCTCCAAATAAAACCAGTGTGTTTTTTGTTTTATTTGGAGGAATGGGGATGGGGCGCAGAGAAACTCATGCCCTGTTCCTTTGTTCTGTTTAATTTTTGATAATAAACGGTTGATAATAAACGGTTTAGGTGATAGTATTAATTGGTCGAAATTCTTAATGTTGGTTAATGGTTAAACTGTTCATTCAATTTTTGTGCCGTTTACCCTGGTCCGGGTCGCAGAGGCAGTGGAAGTATTGGAGTAACATTTAAATGTTTGGAGAATTTTTTTATAGCCTTGTCCTTGGGCTCGGTTACACTTGTCATTTCAATGCAACTTTTGTGATCGGCACCAGATCGGCTCACAGACCTAGCGTTCTGACTTGAATGTAAGCTCTATTATTATTATTACTTTGTGGTTAATATGATGCTGGGTGCCATGGAACCCTTTTGTTATTTTAAAGTATATTTAGTGGTAGGTCCCGGACCAGACGTGCAATTTTAAAGTTAGCGTAGCGAAGGCGATCAGTGTACTTGTGCATAACAATGCTGAGTGCGATCTTGGTTCCCGTCCAGAGAGTTGTATGTGAGCGCGCATATTGTAAACAGGCCCTTCACCAACACCAACTGGATGCTGAACTTCCAAATGGGAAAAGATTCCTTTGAGCAACATCATATGATTCTACCTAAGCATCTCTAGTGCCAGCACACTCACCTCTGCGCACCCTTTTCTGTGCACCCATCCGGTGACTTTCCTGTGAGTTTTGTTTGCGGTGGGATCAGTGGGGTTTGAGGGAATGGGCCGTGGTTTGCTGATGTAGCCAGTGATCTGTTCACTGTACTTCTATGAAATCCTATCACAATGCGAGCCAGACCACCTTGAGATGAGGTCTGGCTGAACGCATCTCAGATGATGTCAGATCCGATCTGATACTGTCCAGACCTGACAGTTAATGCGGTCTGTCCTGATCAGATCACAAAAGTTGATGCAACAAGTGTTAAGGAGCCGTTGTTGGTGGAAGTGAACTATTTTGATTCTGACATCCTTGGACAACTCATTAACTCTAGACAGAACAGCCACTGCAGTCTTTTATTTTATAAGGCATGGAATGACCTTAGAATAAAAAACAATAATATTTAACTGACACTAAAGCCCTAAGGAATAAATTACCTGGGCAGTCTGGTATTCATAAAACTCATTCTAAAAGGTAAGAGTAATTTAGAAGGCTTCCCAAACCTTTGCAAAGGGCATTTTTCATTTTTTTTTACATGTGGAAACAAAAAAAAAAAAAAGTAGTCATGCTTTTAGTTTTGAGTAAAGGTGTCATATTGATATTAATTGTAGAATACATTTTGACCTGACTGTAAAATCAGTTTGGGAACATGAAACATGTACTGCACATTCCTGAAATCAATGTCTGTTTCATCCTGTTTCATTCACAGGACACTATACTTAAATGAGACACACGTTACGACCATATGATCAGAATAATCATTTGTTTGTGCGTTTGCATTGAGGAGGTTTGCGGGGGCATCAATTTACATGCATGCTTGAATCCATTCACACGGTCAGCAGTCTGGAGGTGTTACAGGTGCTGTGCCTGGGCAAGTGATCCACCAAAGCCTGCTGATTGTTCTGAGACCCAGTAATACCCTGAGGGGTTATCAAGTCATAAAAATAGCAAGGGGATGGGTATTCGGGAGTCTCCTGGCAGGCACACTAAATACTCAGGTATCGAAATAATGAGGGTGGACATGCTCATGCTGATGCACACACGCAGACCTTCCATGAGAGAGAGAGAGAGAGAGAGAGAGAGAGAGAGAGAGAGTAAACACATCGGGGCGGGCTACCGGTTATGTAATCTGTGGAGCGAGCAGCGGTCCATGTCATAAATGAGCAGACCATTGATCAGCCTCCATCCCACGGTTATTGCCTCATTAGAAAGAGAGAGAGAGAGAGCGCGCAAGCAGCCTTCATGGAGACATCACGAGCTGCCTCAATGTGTACTCCTATTGTGTGGGCGGCTTTCCTAGTGCTCGGTACTACTGTAGGTTTACAGTATGATCACCAATTTACAGTGGCCTAGGGGACTCTGTAGTGGCTAGTTTGATTGTAGGTGGCGTAAGATTTTATTCATTTTTTGCTTTTCAAATTAAGCAACTACATTCATGGGGGAAAGTTCTCTCTTTACTTATTTTTTGTGGCGTCAAAAACAAGAAAAAAAACAATAAAATAAGGCGCTGGAAAGCTTTTTCCATTTTGGGATTGGGCTACTGTCAGTTGGCGATGGCTGACCTTGTGAATGGGTCTGGATGAATGTGTGAAATCAAGGGAGAAATAGACATGCAGACAGATGGATGCATTGATGGATAGATAGTAGGATTAGAGGATCAGTACATGTATTATTCAATAGACAGTGATGGAGCAGTGATAAAAAATGTGTCCTGGCATTCATAACTGTTCCCGCCCGAACTAAAGGAACCATGAAGTGTTTTGAATAGAGGCACTGTACTGTTTATGCGCAGTGTGAAACCTGTGCGCTCTCTCTGTTTTTATTTCCCTTGGCATCATCGCCTAACCACCTCCCTCCCACTCACCCTCTCTCTGTCCAGACCCTGCTCCTTGGCACCATGAACAAAATGAAGAACTTCAAAAGGCGTTTCTCTCTCTCCGTCCCACGCACAGAGACCATCGAGGAGAACGAGTTTACCGAGCAGATTAACCAGCTCAACATCCGACACACTCAGGGTAAGTGTGACATTGGTGCCAACTCTCCTCTCACGTTCTCTGAACTTCCACTTACCTAACATACCTCAACACACACATTAAGAACCAGCTAAATTACCAGAGGGTGGGTGGGTTGAAGTTGTCCAATGTTGTTAAAGCAGTTGCTCTCTTTGGATTTTCCTCATAGTTTTAATCGTATGCTTGTTCATTTTACCACTCTTAATTTCCAAATCAGAGACACTCATATAAGATCATCCAAGAAAGTTAACGTTAATTTAAGGTTCAGTGACAATAAGACATTAAACTATATACCCAAGTAAGGTGAACAGTTAGTAAAAACCTCAGGCAGGAAGTGCCTGAACTGTGACTGCACAACGACTTAATGTGCCCTTTAAATAGCGTTGTGTGATCGTGTGATCTGGCACATCGTAGGGTCGCTGAACAGTTTGTTAGGAACACCTGTACACCTACTTATTCATGCAATTATCTAATCAGCCAATTGTGTGGCAACAGTGCAATGCATAAAATCATGCAGATACAGGTCAGCAGCTTCAGTTAAAGTTCACATCTACCATCGGAATGGGGAAAAAATGTGATCTCGGTGTTTTCAACCCTGGCTTGATTGTTGGTGCCGGACGGGCTGGTTTGAGTATTTCTGTAACTGGTGATCTCCTGGGATTTCCACACAACTGTCTGTTAAAGTTTACTCAGAATGGTGTGAAAAACAAAAAACATCCAGCGAGCGGCAGATCTGCAGACGGAAATCGCCTTGTTGATGGTAACAGAGAAACAGAGAATGGCCGTAAGAGTGGGCCAAAGAAAAGAAAAGTCCACAGTGAGTGCCGAGTGTTTAATAAGGGATGGACAACTAAATACTTTTTTACCTAGGTCTGGTCAAAGGCTGTATGTCTTATTTGCCAAGAAACGATTGCGGTTTTAAAGGAATACATCAGCCCTCACTTTTTTACCAAGCGTGCTAATTACGCTAACAACCAATCAACGCATACCGCTCAGAGGTTGGCAGCTGGCTTGCAGGCTTGGCAAAACACCTTTATCCGACAAACTGCCATCCAAGAATCAAGCACGATTTGCTGGCATTCAAATTAGCAAAAGCCAGCAAGCCTTTCTCCGAAAGGGAGTTTCTCAAAGAGTGCTTGGTAGAGACAGCGGGTATCTTGTGTCCTGGGAGCAAGAACAAATTTAAAAAAATTAGCTTATCACGCAGGACAGTGACTCGCCGTGTTGAATTAATTGACGAAGCTAGCTAGAAAGCTAAACAAAAAAGCGGAGTCATTTACATTATATTCTTTGGCACTGGACGAAAGTAATGACATAAAGGACACCGCTCAGCTTTTAATTTTTATCAGAGGGATTAATGACAATTTTGAGAAAAATTAGGAGTTTTTGGCTATGGAATCCCTAAAAGGGAAAACACGGGGAGAGGACTTGTATGACAGTGTGTCGGCGGTCATCAAGCTACCTTGGAGAACGCTCGCCAACGTTACCACAGATGGATCGCCAAATCTGACGGGAAAAAAAGTTGGACTGCTCAAAAGAATCCAGGAGGGGGCGAAAGAGGACAACCCTGAGCAGGAGGTAATTTTCCTCGACTGCATAATTCACCAGGAAGCACTGTGTAAATCCGTATTGCAGCTTGACCACGTGGTGAAGCCAGTTGTAAAACTTGTTAACCTTATTCGAGCGAGGGGACTTCCACATTGTCAGTTTATTAAGTTTCTTGAAGAAACTGACACTGATCACAGGGACTTGCTTTACCATTCTAATGTCCGCTGGTTGAGTTTGGGGAAAGTATGTCAACGAGTGTGGGAGCTCAAACAGGAGATTATCTCATTTTTGGAGCTACTTGAACGCTTACAAGTTTCCTGAGCTGAGTGACACAGATTGGATTTGTGATTTAGCTTTTTTGCTGTGGACATACTGACACACATGAATGAGCTGAAATGAAATACATTTACGTTTGTATGCATGAAATGCATACAAGTGTCGGAGCCTTCAAAACCAAGCTAGCTTTATTCTCAAAGCAAATGCCAAACAAGTCATTCGCTCATTTCCCCACACTGGCTACGTTGAAAGAGGCCCCGCAACATGTGAAAAAATACAGGAAATCACTGGATGACCTGCGTGAAGAATTCTGCCGTCGGTTCTCTGATTTTGGAAAAATTGACAAGTCACTTCAGCTGGTGTCATGTCCCTTTTCACAAGACCCTGAAACGGCGCCACAGGAGTTGCAGTTGGAACTGATTGATCTCCAATGTGACACCGTCTTAAAGGAGAAGTTCAACTCTCTTAAACTGGATGAGTTTTATGCTTCATTAAGTGCAGCCAAATTTCCAAACATCCAGAAGATGGCACAGAGGATGCTGGTGTTGTTTGGCTCTACGTTTGTGTGTGAACAGACTTTTAGTGTGATTAACACCAACAAAGCACCCCACAGATCCCAGTTGAGTGATGAACACCTCAGATCTGTTCTGAGAATTGCCACAGCAAACTAACACCAGATTTGGATGCGCTGGCAAAAATGGGTGATCAACAACACTGTTCCCACTAAAAGGTAAGTGTATTAACACTGTAATGTTTTTTTTATTTTTATGTTTGATATGTATGCATCTTGTGCTGACCCGGCCCGTCTGTCAAATTTTAAAAGTCAATGTGGCCCCTGAGCCAAAAAGTTTGCCCACCCCTGGGCTACGGTTACTCGGATAACCACTCTGTAGAATTGTGGTGAGCAGAAAAACATTGCAGAATGCACAACACGCTAAACCTTGAGGTGGATGGGCTACAACAGTCAAAGACCACATCGGGTTCCACGTCTGTCAGCCAAGAACAGAAAGCTGAGGCTGCAGTGGGTACAGGCTCACCAAAACTGGACAGTTGAAGATTGTAAAAACATAGCCTGGTCTGATGAATCTCAATTTCTGCTGAGGCACACAAATGGCAGGATCAGAAATTGGCGCCAACAGCATGAATCCATGGTCCCAACCTACCTGTTACCAACATCTTCCATCCATGCCAAGAAGGGATAAGGCTGCCCTATCCAGTATTAGTATAGTGTATCTAATAAAGTGTTCAGTGAGTATAATTCTCAATGGAAGCTCTTCATCTTAAGGTAAATGTATAAATGTTTTGAAGAACATTTGGCTGAATATGTTCCTTACCTCAATGCACTCATTTTGAGGTTGGATAGTGAGTATTGATGATTTTCTTTTTTTGCGCTTTCTCTTGAATTCCATTGCTTACACAAACCAACATAAATTTGGGTAAATATGAGGCAGGTAGAACTGTCCCATACAGGTATATCAAAAGTAGTATTCCCTGAATCAATACAATTTCTGAGTTTGTGTGTTCTTAACATTTTTAATGAAAAAGGAAATCCTACCTTGCAGGGGAGTAGAGTAGCCGTGATTAAAATATCTTAAAATCTTTAAGAAATACAATATCAGGTGGCCCTTTGGGTTTAAAAGAAAAAAGCTAAACATTTAAGGCTGTTAGCAGCTGCATCAAAGAGAGACAAAAAGCAAAAGAGGAACAAAAGTCAATCAGACTGGGTTCACATAGCATGATGCATGTATCGTAGGTATCAGCATCCCCTTAGGACGGCTGTCAACCGTCAGCGTGCACAATAAATTATGTTATTCATTGGGTCTAATCTAGTGGGACATCCCAAAAATCAGCTTAGACTCACATAAGCCTAACTGGCCAAAAAAAATGGTAAATGAATGTTCTTGCCGTGTGTGTTTGTGTGTATAGCCTACGTCCTGTGAGCCAACCCAACAGCCCCCCCACCACACACACACACACACATACACACACACAGACACACATAAACACATATACACACACACACACACACACAGACACACACACTCTCTACATTCGACCGCTTTTCTGCATATTGATTCGGATGTGGAGCATGACGACACCCCCCCCCTTGCCTCTGACACGAGTCAGTTAAAATTCACTTATCTTGGTCCCCGAAATCAACATGCCAAAGCAATGTCCCCTATTTTGTTGCAATCTCCGCTGACAAATGTTCACTTTTAAAATGTGTAATATAAGCAGAGCTCCAAATAATCTTTATAATAATCTTGATTCTTAATGTTCTTCTTCTTCTTCTTGTTATTACTATTTGTAATGGTATTATTGACATTAACACAGAATATTAGTATTACTGCAGAATTGTCAGTATGACATAAAAAAAAATGCTAAACTGTGTAGTCCCAAGTAGAAGTCTCAAGAATGGACAGCAAAGATGTACATGGTACTCTGCCATGTGAGACCTGGTATTTTAACCCTTCTCTTGACTATGCTGTCAAGACACACACACACACACACACACACACACACACACACACACACACACACACACACACACACACACACACACACACACACACACACACACACAGTCAGGAGTCCTTTATGAAGTGGAGATGTGAGGCGCTTATCTTGATCGGTGGATGTTGTACAATGGACATGGCCTCGTAGCAGCTTCAGATGGGCCTCATCATCCTGTCTCTTGACCTGGAGACTGGGTGGCATCTAAATGGCCTCCTAGAAACCTTCGGCTCAGATAAGCCAAATCGATCATCAAAGAGTGATCCTCCATGCTTTTCATTAACGGTATTACTTACAATCCCTGTAATATCAATTTTCATAGACGTGAAGTGAAAGACCTGAAACCGAGCATGGCCCAAGCCCCCAGGGTGGCTTGTTGAGCCAGGTCACTTTTTGGTGCAGCTCACTGGCCGCGTTCAGGCATGGACGCAACACTTGCTGACCTCTCTGCTGCTGCTCTCACATTTTGTTATGGTCCGCTTTGTCTCCCATGTCTCCTGTATCCCCTTCCATCCTGCTGGAAGGATTTACAGACCTGCCAACCTGCATGCATTTTGTGTACCAACCATGCAATTCTTGGTCAAAATACACAGGTACAAAATGCCAGCTGAAACAACGCAATAAATAAATAAATAAATACGTACATATATAACATATATTTAGTATTGTAATTTAGAAAACAATCAATCGATACAAAACAGTACCGTACATTTATTTGGTATTTAAACTACATCCCTTTATTATCCACCGAGGCGTAACGCTTCATTGCGGAGGTAAAATGTGAAGTGGGGGAATAATAATCAAGTACAAAAATGTGACCGTAATGTTAACATATAAAACGTAAGATGCACCGATTGATCGGCCAGTGACCAGAATTGGCGTGTTTTCAGCTTGATTAGCTGTTTTTTTGTTGGTTTTTGATTGTCCGGTGACCGGCCAATCAGTGTCAGATATATAAGATTCTGTGGCAGTCAAATTTACACGCCCGATACAGTGCTCATATACTCGTACTCGTAAAAATGCTGCGATACCGAACCCGATATCATCGTAATGTAACATAGTTGACGCTCAAAAAAAAGAGCGAAAGAAAGAAATGTCAGCTGTTTTGAGGTACTTCAAGGTAAACGAAGAAGATTATAGAATTTTTTTATCTATTGCCTGACAATATTCCATAATTATGCAGACTGCGTATCTATCGCTGTCACTAAAGCAGAGTGTCTGCTCTGGTTGTTCGTCGAGCACGTCACGAGCTCTGCTCGTGATGAAGGGTTCAACTCTTATTTGAGACTGTTCTTGACAAGTCACTCAGTAAAACGAGTCGTTCGATTTGGTTGTTGGTTTAATGCACGGTGAGCGAAAGATGACTTCCATTGAACGAGAGTGAAAAAAGTCGGCCATTTATTATTATTTTATTTATTATTTATTATTTTTTTTGCATTATTGCAATTTATTTTGGAATGGAATATACCATATAAATATAATTGGAAGGTATATTTGCACTTAAAAGTGAGAGGGACTGGAACTGAACTGGAAATTTCCATATTAGTTATACTGTATGTTGTGTCCTACTGTAACTCAATGAGAGTTACAGGTTGCATTATACTAAAAGTTATGACAGTCCAATATTTATTTTATTCAACTCCGTGACCGTTCCTTGTTGTATTTTATGGGAACTCATGGACAGTTTCATATTTTATTATTTTCCCATGGTGAATAATGAACAATAATAAACAGTGTCAAAATCAGCAATCTCACTATTGTGGTAATTGAAAATTGCAGCAGTAGTCCGTATGTGCAGCTGTCCAATCACGTGAGCGTGATCTAGATAATGAGACCAAATGATAATAAAATTTGATTTCTTCGATCACGGAGAAACTCAGAATGATTGCATGACAATTTAAAATATATTTAGTAGTCAATGGTTTATAATGAACATACAATTAAATGAAAATTGCAATCGGTGTATCTCTAGTGGGTAATCATGTTCTCTCTCATGGTAACTTCATGAGATGATGCATTTCAAGGGGTATATCCTAATAACATCATTAATATACAGTATACTGTAGTAGCCCGCATACGATGTGATTAGGTTCGTTACAAGATGGCTATGGTGTGAACAACTGATGGAGTACTTCCCTGTTACACTATTGTGGTACTTAAAATATTTTCCCAAGGTTGGCAGGTCTGGATTTAGAGGACATAGAACAGAAAAAAGATAATCTCTGGAGACACAAAACATCATCACAAATGTATGGGTGACTAGAATGTATTTCTATTACGCGTGTATAGATTATTTCTCTCTCCCTTCCTCTGTACCTCTAACCACGGTAATCCTGGATGAAAAGGTTGCAAAGACATCATGCTGTTCTTTCTGTTCGATTGTCCTTTCAGATACAGCCTTGTCAGGTACTTTCATGTATGTGTGTCAGGAATGACCCTTTGTTCACCATGAAGAGAGTCAGGTGCATGGCGTTGCCTTAGCAATGCAATGCCTGCGTTTTGCATTGGAGGGCTGGTGCCGCTACATGACTCTTCATTTATATCGAAGGATATACTAAATACATATGCCAAATATACCAAAATTTGTGAACTAATTTGCACAGGCAACTAGTCTTTTGCGACCCATCACTCTTAACGACCAAAGGGGAGCGCCATAGTGGCTGTGATATTCAAAACCAGAAACTGAACCAGTACCAGAATCTCACTTCCTGAATATGTCAAATAGAAGATCATAATCAAATATTATGCAAAATCTATGAAAATAAACTAATAGACAATTGCATCTCTTCTTTGTCTGTATGCTTATAATGATATTATGATTTTTAGGCTAAACCCATGAGTATTTCCTCTTTGCTAAATCTAATTGAAAAGTATAATTTGACACATGCATCTACTGCAGGCATGAATACAAGCACGAGAAGTAACTTGTTGTTGTGCACAGAAAGTGCCGGAAAGCTTAGCGCAATGCAAGAAACAATCTGGCAGAGAACAAAGGGAAGTGAACTGGTATTTATATTGAGGGACTAACATGGGAATGAACTGCAGGCGGGGGAAACCAGGTGAAGGCAAGGGAGTGACAGCAAAGCAAAAGGGATTTGCCAGATCTGAAATGACATGGAGGTTAGTGACATGGCATGAGGAAATGACCAGATGAAAATAAAACATGACAGCAAAAATAAACACTGGGAGATCAGGGAGGATTCATGACACCTACAGTATGTACATTCGAGAATTGCAACTTTTATCTGACTTTCATCTTGAATAATATCAGAATTTTTTAAATGTACACATTTTTTCTTGCAGTATTACACCTCCCCCTCCCAGTGTGTAAAAAAAAGTTAGTGTCCCTAAAAATTAAGTGTAGTACAGATATCATGATATATAATTCCATAAGATTCCAGATGATTAAGATTGTGTGTGTGCGTGTGGGTTTATGGATCCAAACTGATTAAATGTTTAAGCGTGTGTGTGTGTGTGTGTGTGTGTGTGTGTGTGTGTGTGTGTGTGTGTGTGTGTGTGTGTGTGTGTGTGTGTGTGTGTGTGTGTGTGTGTGTGTGTGTGTGTGTGTGTGTGTGTGTGTGTGTGTGTGTGTGTGTGTGCGCGCTATACCCAGGCCTGGTGGTCCCGGACACCCTTGGCCCCCCTTCCCAGGATGCCAGCCCAGTGAGCCCAGAGCCAGGCGCTCAGTCTCCATCCCAGCTCCATTACTGCAGCAAGGCCCAGCACAGACGCTTCTCCATGGAGGTAATGACAGAGTTCTGGCAAAACTGGACAAATTACGGAACAATACTGAGCAAATTAGAAACAGCATAGAAGACTGTAGAGGCAGGAGTCAGCGTTGAACTCCCGATTTGGTAATATTGTATATATAGATATTGTTATTCTTTAATTACTGAGATGCAGAAGTATTAACCAACCATTATATATTTTGTAATTGCATATACTGCAAACATGGAATCCAAACATGGAATACATCTCTGTGGTTTTTCTCAAGAGAGTAAACAAATCATGAGTCATATTTCTAAAGATAATGCACAGATAGTTGTTCCAGGTTTTATTTCAGGCAGTGTAAACCAGAAGCAGTGACTTAGCCAAGTCATTAAAAATCCCATAGCGCCAGACATTTTTCTTGACAGAATTGACAGAACCTATTGCAATAAAAAAAAGTCCCAGTGGAATGAGTGTGAATCACTCCATGACTCTATATCACGTTCCTATCTGCAAATAACAGCAGACAGTTAAAAAGGGGGTGGGGTGAGGTGTGACTCAGTGGGTAAAAAGGGGAAAAAGACAACAAAACAAAACTTGGGTCAGAAACTTATTAGACTTAACAACCTTGGTTGCAGGGACTTTTCTTTCTCCACTTTTGAACTTTGTCTTCCCTCCTTTGGAAAAGGGGCTAAAGTCACTGGGAGGGACTGGCATCTTAGAGATGTATTGTTTCTATTAGAAACATTCACAACAGTCGTAATCAAAATCTTTTTTGCAATAACAATTTGGCTGTAATGTCCTATAACGTTCACAATCAAAATCAAACAAACAAGCATTCTGATACACATTAAAGCCAGCTTTACACCCAGAAGCCAGAAGCCACCATTGCCAAGCAACTGCTAGGCGCCACCATTGCTACAGCCAGAAGCCACCATTGCCAAGCAACTGCTAAGCGCCCTTGTTACAACCTACTTTAAACTGAAAATTACATATATACCCTCTAATTAACATTGGATGTTGCCATGTTCACCACTAATACACCGATCAGCCACAACATTAAAACCACCACTAATAACCACTTATACTGTCTAGCTCCCCCTCTGCTGCCAAAACAGCTTGATCTGTTGAGGCATGGACTCCACAAGACCAAGACATTAGCAGTAGATCCTTTAGGTCCTGTAAGTTGCAAAGTTGGGTCCCCATGGATCGCGCTTTTTGTTCCAGCTCATCAAATAGATGCTCGATCAGATCAGACCCTAACCCTGGCCATCCATATAATGTAGAGAAGAAAACGTGATTCGTCAGACCAGGCCACCTTCTTCCAGTGCTCCATGGTCCAGTTCTGAGCTCACGTGCGAATTGTATTCACTTTTAGTGGTGGACAGGGGTTAGCATCGGCAGTCTGACCAGTCTGTGGTTACGCATCCCCATACGCAGTAAGCTGCAATGCACTGTGGATGTATTTATGTTCAGTGTAAATCAGGCTTAGTTGTAGCCATTTTGTTGGGCGTTCCAAATCTCACTTGAAAAATCCATACACTATGTACTCCAATAGAAATTGCCCAAAAAGCACCTCAAAATGTATTATTAAAGTGAACAAATCATGTTGACTAAGAGCGCTAAGCAGAGTGCAGAGTGGTTCCACTACAGGGAGAGCCAAATGTGTTTTGACAGATAAATTGCCCATGTAGTGAACAATGTGCAATTTCGCAGAGTAGTTAGAAAGAACGTTTTGAACAAATTTTGGCTGGAAGACTGGAAGTTTGTTTTCCAAAAAAAGTGTGTCCTTGGTCAAACAAAAGTGTCGTCTTGGTTTGTATGTTGTTCTGATTTGGGGTGCTTTCAGGACATCAGCAAGCGCATGTCTCTGCCCATGGACATCCGCCTGCCGCCGGAGTTCCTGAAGAAGCTACAGCTGGAGAGCGACACATCGCCGCTGCCCTGCAAGCCGCTCAGCCGCATGTCCCGCCGCGCCTCGCTGGTCAGTGGCACCCCAAAACCATGTCACAAAACCCCCCAAACCCCTCCCGGTCTCTGAACCGGCTAGCACAATTCATTTAATTGTCATTAATTTATTCATCTTCCTACTGTGGCCTGTATTAGCGATATTGCAGCGTCTCAGAGCTGATTTGTTGTCAGGGTTTCCCCCAGTGTATTGCAAACCCTTCTCTCTATCTCTCTCACAAAACCCGGTACCACTATGGCACAGGTTCCGATACGATCGGTATCTACCAGACCGAATCGCAACAAAGATTTTGGTGCCTCATTTCGGTGCCATAACGAGCTACCACCTCCAGTGCTCCGAAACCGCCACATGCGCCTTCACTAAACATTATGGTTTGGAGTACGCCGCTTGAAATCCTTTGTATGATGCGCCGCTGCTTTCCTCTCCCGTGCGACTCGATACAAACAGCAGTGTTGCTTTTCAGTGTCACATTATGGTCACTTAGCCTACATAAAACAATATAAACTTTCAGTTATTTGTTAACATGTAAAATGTACATGACAAGTAATGAAGGACAAATGGGGATAGTTCATAAAAAATGTCTAAAATAGCTCAGATCTAAATGTTATTATATTTTTTAAACAAAAATTTGATTAATAAAAAAATAGCCCCGGATCTATTCATCTTTTATTTAGATCAAGCATTGGAGCCTTCAAAAACATTGTGTTTTTTATTTTAGATGTATATTATTTTACTCAGTTTCCTTATTGAACGAAAAAAAAAAGCACCGTGTGTAATGGGGACACTCAGCATCACTCCTCCCCGGTCCCCATACTTGCCACCCGGCCTAACAACTTTTCTGGGGAACACCCTGGCTCTCTTTTATTTTTTACAAAGACCTATAGTCCAAGATGAACAGATGAAGAGCTGACCCTTTTAGAATAGAAAAAGAATGGACATGGATATGGATATGGACATTGAGAACATAGGAGCAACGGCCGTCTCTTACCTCTTAACCCGAACCAAACCTTTGCTTTTTTTTCTTTTGGACAATCCCATATGATCTCTCAACTTTTTTTATTATGTCTTAGGGATGCACAGATTGTAAAATTCTGGGCCGATATTGATGTTTAAAATAACATAAAATAACAGCCGATGCTGATACAGGTGTTTTCCAAGTTCCCCTGAACGCAGCATCACTTACAGTTTTTCTAGTTCCAATGACGCAGCATCAGTTCATGCTTGGAGCCTGTCTTCTAAAATTGATCGCGGATGATGTCGTTCTCTCAGACGGATAAAAAAATGGAAATAGAAATTGCTGAAATGGGTCACCAAATATACTTTGGTACACATTTTGTGTGCCAAGCAAGGTGGTATAGCTTAGTCAAAATATGCAGGTACGAACTGCAAGCTGAATCTACTTCTTCTTCTTTCGGCTCCTCCCGTTAGGGGTCGCCACAGCGGATCATCAGCCTCCAATACCTTCTGGTCTGCGCATCTTCCTCCCTTACACCAACCGCCTGCATGTCCTCCCTCACCACATCCATATACTTTCTCTTTGGTCTTCCTCTTTTCCTCTTGCCTCTGCATCTCTCCTACACACGTCTAAACCATCTCAATCTGGCCTCTCTCACTTTTCCACCAAACTGTCCAACCTGAGTTGTCCCTCTAATGTACTCCTTCTTAATCCTGTCCATCCTTGTCATTCCCAATGAAAATCTCTACATCCTCAACTCTGCCACCTCCAGTTCAGCCACCTGCCTTTTTGTCAGTGCCACCACCTCTAAACCGTACAACATTGCTGGTCTCACTACCGTCCTGTAGACCTTCCCCGTTACTCTTGCTGGAACCCTTCTGTCATAGATCACTCCGGACACTGTTCTCCACCCTGCCTGTACTCTCTTCTTCACCTTTCTCTTGCACTCTCTGCTGCTTTGGATGGTCGACCCCAAGTATTTGAACTCATCTGCCTTCTCCACCTCCACTCCTTGCATTCTCAGCTTTTCGCTGCCCCCCCCCATTCAGGCACATGTATTCTGTCTTTCTCCTGCTGACTTTCATTCCTCTTCTCTTTAATGCATGCCTCCACTTCTCCAGGCTCTCCTCAACCTGCTCCCTACTCTCGCTACAGATCACAATGTCATCTGCGAACATCATAGTCCACGGAGACTCCTGCCTGATTTTATCTGTAAACCTGTCCATCACCATTGCAAACTAGAAAGGGCTCAGAGCTGATCCTTGATGCAATCCCACCTCCACTTTGAATGCCTTCATCACACCTACTGCACACCTTACTACTGTCTGACTGCCCTCATACATATCCTGTACCACTCTTACGTACTTCTCTGCCACCCCAGACTTCCTCATGCAATACCACACTTCCTCTCTCGGCACCCTATCATATGCTTTCTCTAAATCCACAAAGACGCAGTGCAACTCCCTCTGGCCTTCCTTGTACTTTTCCATCATCATTCTCAAAGCAAACATTGCATCTGTAGTACTGTTTCCTGGCATGAAACCATACTGCTGCTCGCTGATCCCCACCTCTCCCCCAATCCCCCACCTAGCCTCCACTACCCTTTTCCATAGCTTCATGCTGTGGCTGATCAACTTTAGTCCCCTGTAGTTACTACAGCTCTGTACGTCTCCTTTATTCTTGAAGTAGGTACCAGTACACTTCTTCTCCACTCCTCTGGCATCCTCTCCCTTTCCAGAATGGTGTTAAACAGTCTTATTAGAAATGCACCTTCAATCTCACCTAAACATTTCCATGCTTCCCCAGGTATGTCATCTGAGCCAACTGCCTTTCCACTCTTCATCTTCTTTAATGCTGTTCTCACCTCATCCTTGCTAATTTGCTGCACTTCTTGATCCACTATCCCCACATCATCCACTCTTCTCTCCCTCTCATTTTCTTCATTCATCAACTCCTCAAATACTCCTTCCACCTTCTCAACACACTCTCCTCACTAGTCAGCACATTCCCATCATTATCCTTCATCACCCTAACCTGCTGTACACCCTTCCCAGCTTGGTCCCTTTGTCGTGTCAATCGGTACAAGTCCTTTTCTCCTTCCTTACTGTCCAACTGAAACTACACAAAACAAAAAGATATATATATATATATATATATATATATATATATATACACAGTATACAGTATATATATTATTGTAGTTTAATTACGGAAAACCATCAATCAATACAAAACAATTCCGTACATTTATATTACATAGGTATTTAAACTATATCCTTCGGATTGGACCAGATGCTACGACCTTGTGCTTGTGGTTCTGTAACCCCTCCCCACCCTCTCCTTTCACTCACAACATCCACTGATGCGCAGTGGTACTTTATTATCCACTGAGGCGTAACGCTGCATTGCTGAGGTAAAAGGGGAAGTGGGGGAGTAATTATCATTGCACAAAAAATGTGAGATGCACCGATCGATCAGCTAGTGACCATGGTGGCCATGACCAGTGACCAGCCGATCAGTGTCAGATATATAAAATTGACACGCCTAATACAGTGCTCATGTACTCGTGATAATGCTGCAATACTCAAACCCGATACCAATGTAATGTAACGTAGTTGCGTACCTTTAGTTGATTCTCAAAAAAGAGAGCGAAAGAAAGAAAATGTCGGCTGTTTGAAGGGACTTCAAGGTAAACAAAGAGGTTTAAATAAATGATTTATCTATTGCCTGACAATATTCCAAAATTGTGCAGACTGTGTATCTATTGCTGTCACTCCAGCAGAGTGTCTGCTCTGGTTGTTCGTAGTCGAACCTTTCGTCACGAGCAGAGCTTGTGATGAAAGGTTCAACTTTTTTTTGAGACTCGGTTCTTGATGAGTCACTCAGTAAAAAGAGTCGTTCGATTCTATTTCAGTTGGTTTAATGCATGGTGAGCAAAGGAGGACTTCCAGTGAACGAGAGTGAGAAGAGTCGGCCATTTATTATTATTCCTCTTTTTTTTGCAACGATTGCAATTTATTTCGGAATGGCAAGTACCATATAAATATAATAGAAAGGCATATTTGCACTTAAAAATCTGAGAGACTTAAATTTGAATGTTTGAACTGGACATGTCCATGTTAGTTATACTGTATGTCAACCTGTAACTCAATTAGAGTTACAGGTTGCACTCTACTGAAATTTGCTGACAGTCCCATATTCTATTTTATTGGAACTCAATGACCGTTCCTTGATGTATTTTATTGGAACTCAGGGACAGTTTTATGTTCTATTATTGTTCCATAGTGAATAATGAACAATAATAAACATAATTTCAAAATTAGCAATCTTACTATTGTGATTTAAAATTGCAGCAGTAGTCCATCTGTGCAGCTGTCCAATCACGTGAGCGTGATGAGATCACACAATGTATTGTCACAATGTACAGCAGAAATTCCCAATGAGACCAAATGATAAGAAAAACTGATTTCTTTGATCATTTCACGCTCCACTCTTCTCTTGTTTGAGCGGCTTGTTGAGTCATCTGTCTCCTTCTATGGGCCGGAGGAGTGGGCGGGGTGTTTTAGGCAGAGCAACACAGTTTTCTTACCATAGTTGTGGTTGTGTGATATAAGGAATTATTACTTAACTTTGGATTTACTTTTGTGAAAGAAGATTTTGTTGTGGACATATTTTGTTACCTGTGGGACGTAAACATTTTTTGTTAATCTTTTTATGCCATCGGAAGGCTGCCATCAAGGCAGATATCAGCTGAAGTATTCTGTCGCTTTTGTTAGCTCGTAGTTTTGATGGACTCCATCTCTCTCTCCCTCCCTCTACCCATCAGTCCGACATAGGCTTCGGGAAGCTGGAAACCTACGTAAAGTTGGGCAAACTTGGCGAGGTATGTACCAATTCAACCCTTACAACAATCGAACTCTTAAACTCTGTATTATGAGAATTTTCTTTTCAAATAAATGTTTTTACGTCTACCTACGGTGGCCGAGAAGTGAATGTCAGGGTCGCTGAAAATGAATCAATTAAGAAACACTTGCAAGAGCTGAAAGCAGGAGGAGGTACAATACAACACATTGTGTTGGTCACGTTAACACTACATATCTTTTTCTTTTTGGTGTATTAGATGTTAGATTCTCTTCATTAACCACTCTTTTCCTCACACAGACTCTCTCTGCATATTGAGCTTAACAGGTTGCTGTACCATTGAATTCTGAGCTGTTTGCTGTGTCTTACAAGAGGGATAGCCATTTAACCAGTTAGCTATGTTGGCTAACAGACAAAGAAAAAAAAGAAAACAGTTAGCTAAAAAGCCCATGTAGCAGTGGATTGGGGAGATGGTTCTCAGGGTGATCAGCAGAATTTAGCAATTAGCAATCACATTACAGGAAGTCTTCTGATTCATTTCATTAGCAGAAATATCTTAACATGCACTGCATCACTAGCACAAACTAGCGAACCGAGAGTTACCGCAGTTATTGAACTACAGTTCGATGAAGGCTCCTAATGGTATCCATACAACCGCGTATGCAGACTCTTAATAATTTATTCATACATTTGCTTCAGCCAATCAGGATGGAGCAGCATGGTTTTATAAACCACTTGCAAGAGCTGAAAGCAGGAGGAGGTACAATACCACACAACACATTGTGTTGGTCACGTTAACACTACATATCTTTTTTCTTTTTGGTGTATTAGATGTTCTATTCTCTTCATTAACCACTCTTTTCCTCACACAGACTCTCTCTGCATATTGAGCTTAACAGGTTGCTGTACCATTGAATTCTGAGCTGTTTGCCGTGTCTTACAAGAGGGATAGCCATTTAACCAGTTAGCTATGTTGGCTAACAGACAAAGAAAAAAAAGAAAACAGTTAGCTAAAAAGCCCATGTAGCAGTGGATTGGGGAGATGGTTCTCAGGGTGATCAGCAGAATTTAGCAATTAGCAATCACATTACAGGAAGTCTTCTGATTCATTTCATTAGCAGAAATATCTTAACATGCACTGCATCACTAGCACAAACTAGCGAACCGAGAGTTACCGCAGTTATGGAACTACAGTTCGATGAAGGCTCCTAATGGTATCCATACAACCACGTATGCAGACTGTTAATAATTTATTCATACATTTGCTTCAGCCAATCAGGATGGAGCAGCATGGTTTTATAAACCACTGGCAACCGCTAATCGTCTCCTGAAATACACTCCTGAAATTACACCTCCTTCATAGAGCTGTAGTTACATAACTGAAATATATCTCGTTCTTTGTCAGGAGGCTCCGCCCTTTAGGGGCTATGCTCCTAATGGTATACAAGCAGCAGAGACTCCGATTCTCTATTCCCTTGACTCGAATATGCACCAAGTGTATAACGGTCCAGGGCGAAGGCTGAAGCAACCGAAGCTGCCAGTGAACATAATCTATGCACATCGCAATCCTGGCAACCAATCGTGCCCTACTGAAGGGCCAATGGGAAGCAAACAACACCACACACACTATACACAGAGAAATGTTAGCCACTAAACACAGGCAACACTACAGAAAATCGGAGTGGCCCGTGAAAAAGAATATTCGCTTGGCCGCAACGCCGAGCGCTGAGTGGGAAAGAGACCCTGTGGATACATTATGCAGGTAAAAATGGACAAATGGTGACGGTGACAACCAGGATGCTGCCGTAGATTTTTCCTGAACCCTGATGCCTCAAAAAGGGCAGTCTTTGCTGCCACACCTCGAGTGGGCACGGAGGGCGGTTGGTGTAGCCTGACCCGCCGACTCATAAGCAATCGGGATAGATTTGCATAGCTAATGAGAAAGGCGTGGTGCAGAGAGTGGCTGGCCAAGTGTCCCCCTTCCACAAACAGTTGTCATGACGACCGAATTGGAGCTGTGCAGTTCACGTAGCACGCCAGCATGCGCGCGGGACACAGACAATGAAGCAGCTCCTGTTGCACACTCTGGTGAGGAGGAGGGAAAAAGTATACGAGGGTAACCAACCTCTATCTGTATGAGCTTGTCACCAGTGTGAATGCCAGGTTAGGTCACAACACTGCGCTGCTGAGATCGCCATTAATGGCTAGGCAGGCAGGTTGCACGGACAGAGCGCACAGATCCCTGACATGCTTTGCAGAAGTCAGAGCGATAAGCAGCGAGGCAGAGCGAGTGAGATGCAGAGCGCGTCCAAAGCCAGATCCGAAGTCCCAACGAGGGGTGACCGTTCACGTCACGAGACGCGCATGCGCAGCCCCATGAGAAAATGCTTCACTAGCAGTTGACTAAACACCGGCCCATTCGCGAAAACCTCATGACACTGTCGTAGCGTACACCCTGATGTTGGACGCCGTGTGCTGCTCGTCCATGAGAGACTTCAGGAATTCCAATATCTGAACAACGCTGCAGCAGGCAGGGGTCAACCTGCCTGTCCGCACATTACCGCTCAAACACGTTGTGTCTATGAATGTTTACTATGGTGGAGATCACAGCCTGTGACAGCCCATGCTGTTCCAGCCTGTGCCGCTAACAGGCCAGGCTAACAGGGGCGTCCCAGGACCAGTAATTAGGTCACCGAGCCCCAGCCTGCGACAGTAGGTTCATGGCGCATAGGGCTATGTCGCATAGTCTCCATGGCTGCAGCACTATATTCAGGTGGAGATTCCACTCTACCTCATGGAGGCCTCCTAGTGAAATGAGGTCCACCCCCACGTTCAGATGGCTTGGGTTATGGCTCGCCGACAGAGAGTGGAGCCATAGTAGCGCTCATCTGCACAGCTTTTTGGCTGCGTAATGGAGCGCTGGTGTTCTCACACCCTCCTGACTGTTGATGCCACTGTAGCCCGGTTGGATGACCTGATCTGCACATCTTGGCCCCATATCAGGGGTTTGAAGTGCTTCAAGACGGGAAACACACTCTGCAGGTTCAGGATGTGGCGCTCACCACCTGACCACGGCAGGTCCCTCCCCATTCCACCAACGAGGCATCAGAGAAAACCTGAGTGTAGAACAAACTCGACCCAGATGCACACCCTGTGTGCGGGTCTGGAGTTCTCTCTGGAAGACTAGGTGTCTAGAGACCTGGCACAACCAGCAAACATGGTTTGTGGCGCACCAGGTTAAACCGCAGTCCTCCAAACCATCGCTGAATACTTTGCTGTGTAGGATGCCTGATGGTACAACTGTGTGGCCTGTCGCCAGGAGCCCGAGTAGCTTCATGATAGTCAGTGCCATCACTAAGTTGCCCCCTCGAGCTTCCCGAGGGCGGATGTAATATCCGCCCTCTGTGATTCAGACAGTCGTGCCCTCATTTGTACGGTGTACAACTGTAGTCCTAGATACATCACCTGCTGGCTGGGTATGGGAGTTATCTTATCTTAGTTTATTGCCAACCCCAGGTCTGTGAGGTGAGGGATCAGGGGCCTTGTGTGAGCGACCGCTGCTCCATGGCGGGAGCTAGGATCTGGAGGTCGTCCAGGTCCCCTGGAGCAGCACACAGAGAGGCCACCACCCAGCATAGTGCTTGCATAATAGTCGAGCAGCCACCTGTGGGACATCCACACTCTTCCAGATCCCTGACAGCATGCGCCGCTGCTGGTCCCAACCTGGGGGGTAGAGATGCAGGGATGAACGTGCGCTACTGGGAGCGCCCACGTCTCCGTGGAGTGTGCTGCTACCGCCGCTGTGGTGTGTACCCACGCCTGGAGCCCGGTCTCACTGATTCTGGAGGTTCGGGTAAGATGTAAGAGGCTGAAATGTTGAAGCACTGCAGTGTGAGCGGTCGGAATATTTCCCTTGGCTGCTGCTCCATGCGTCGTCAGCCAAGAGAGGACCTTGTGAACGCGCCCTCTCCACTGATCCTACCTCCATCTCAATGCACCGCAGGCTGAGTGGGGACATGTCCCATGAGATGCTATGCCCCCGCACAGCCGTGAGGGTCCCGCTTGGATGCAGCACGTGCCTAGCGGCGATGTAACGTGCGTGAACAGCCCCCAGATTAACTGCCGTCTTGTGCGATTGAGGGCTGAAGGTCCTGCTTCGTAGCAGGCAGTGCCCGAGCCGCTCTATAAACCTCATGCCGCAGACACCCAGTGTGGATCTGTCGCGACGGAGAGGGGGGAGGCGATACACCTTTATTTTTTTTCATTAAAGAAGGGCTCGTCGCTCCTTTTATACAGGAAGGAACGCGCCGAAACTTATTTAATGTACGCTTATAATAAAAGGGTAAACCCGGGAAGTGCTCAGAGCTCATGGTGGGTGTCATTGTCCCCGCTCCTTTATTCCAGCATCTCCCTCCGTGCTTGTACACAACGGTTTCGGACCTGTTTCATTTGTTTTTGCAGGGATCCGTCTACTTGTAAAATTATAAAGATCTCACACCAGCTATTCTGGCAAGAAGATTTGTCACTGTAAACGCGAGTAATTTTGTTTCCTGATATACTACCCCTGGTCATGTGTTGAATTGCATCTTGTGGACCTGTAGCGTTAATTTCTGAGGACATCCACAACCAACGCTCTAAAGGAACGCAGGGTAAGGCATCTTGCATACACGTTTGTGTAGTTAGAAACAAGTATATTAGGGCCTTCAGAGTCTTCCTCAACAATGCCACTGCCCAGTCGTAGTTTCTGTGGAATTTGACACGAAAATGAAACAGATCTATCCAAGCCCTGTGTGCTAGCTCCATTTTCCATTTAATCTATTTTGCATCTCACCCCTTATATCATAACGTAACGTTTATTCCTTATATTACGGCGTTATGCTATAGTGCAGCAGTGCATTGCACTGCTGCCTCACAGCAAGAAGGTCCTGGGTTCGGTTCCCGCCTGGGGCGCTGTTGGCACCGCGGGTTATCTCCCAAATTAGAGCCTTTCTGTGTGGAGTTTACATGTTCTCCCTGTGCTCACATGGGGTTTCCTCCACCTAACGTCAGTAAGGACCCCCAGCAAAAACATGCACACATCATCGTCTGACCAGCGATGGACACTCGTTACCAGGTCCCCTCGGCGTGTCCACGAATGCTGCCCACTGCTGGTCGCTGTGCACCTGGAGGACAAGCCAGGATGGTTTAAATGCAGAGGCCTCATTTCACCGGCCACCAACCAAAGCATGTGCGTGTGTGTGTGTGTGTGTGCATGTGTTGTAGTGTGGTGTGTTGCGTAATAATTAAAAGATGCTTCTTCTTCTTCTTAAATCTGTCTGATTCCATCCTTCTTGAATAGAGACACCCTTTCATACCGCGGCGCAGTCAAACGTCGGCAATGCTGTTAAATAATAACCCTGTAAACCTCATGCATGCATTCACCTCATGCTGTTTACCGTCTTTAATGGTCCTGACTGATTATAGATGAGCTGACCACATAAGCCCAGCGCCTCGCTGATGGCAGCTCTGGAGAAGATGCTTTTCATGCTCAATCAGTGTGAACTTTGGCTCACAAAGGCTACTCCCCTTTCCTCCTACTCTAGGGCCCGGATTGGCATGGGTGATGGCGGCGGTAACAGATTTACCCGGGCCGTGATAGATTATCTAAAATGGAGAGAACAGTATTCTTTTGTGAAGAATATAAAATAGAATTAGCACATGTTAGGTGGTGGGGTTACTTTGCCCTTGCTGAACTGCTGGTGAACATTTCCTCCGTTCTCAATGAGATCCATCGACTTCAGCTTAATGCAAGGTCTTACAAGAAACCAAAGATCTGCGTTACTACAAATTGTATTGACTGAACAGATTTACCTATGCAAGCAGGTTCAGTTGGTGGATTGTTGTATCACAGTTTAAAAACTATAAAAAAAACTGTGACTGTTTTGCCTCCATGAAATATGTGGAATTTGACAAATTATAGTTTCAATTAAATATTGACTGACAATTTATGATCAGAGCATAATTATGCCCAATTACTTAATGGCTTTTCTATTGCAGTAATTGGGATGTACAAGTATATCACATTCTGTCAATTAGATATAATTGTTTGCCTAGCTTTCCAATTATTGCCTAATTACAGTGTTTATCCCCTGATAAAAACCGTCACCGTGGAACGGATCAATTTGAGCTTCTTTTACAGCCATCAGCAGTCTGCTAAAGTGTGCATGCATGTGTTTAGGGGACATATGCCACAGTGTTTAAAGGGAGGAGCAAGCTGACGGAAAACCTGGTGGCCCTCAAGGAGATTCGTCTGGAGCACGATGAGGGAGCCCCGTGCACGGCTATCCGAGAGGGTACACACAAAGACACACGCACACACACACACACACACACACACACACAAATACACACACACACACACACACACACACACACACACACACACACACACACACACAGACACACACACACACAGTAGAGAGGAAGGCGTGGGCTGTGTGTGAATCGAAATTTCCTTTTTTTTGTCCAAAATGAGATTATATTAGATTTATGTTGTTTTCTATCGCTCAACATATTTTTAAAACTGAATTTGATTTCAAAATAATAGATAAATATTAACAAGTTCAGACTATGTGCTCCATCAGAATTAGTTGAGTTATTCACCTACAAGTTGTTAAACATCTTAGAGTTTCTTTTGGTGCAAATGCAGATCAAGATCATCCTTCGATATTCCGAGTGATGTGAAGTCAGAATGTGAAAGCGTTTGGATAAAATAAGGTTATAAAGTGTATCGACTCCTGAATGACTGCACCACAACTCGTTTGTGTGATTAAAAAAATGTGCTGACACTGCATCAGAGGACAGGAAGAAGAAAAGCTGACGTCACTTCCGGAAACAATGTTTTAAAGAAACAACAAACACCTGAAGCAACTTTTCCGTAACATCATCATCTCCCTGTTGTTATCGATTACGAGAATAGGGTGGCAGAAGCTATCAATCATATTGCGGAACTGGCAGCGGGAGGTGGCGGAGCAGGGTGCTCCCAGAAAACAATAATTCCCAGAATGCAAATGGCTGGGAGGACCCGCCAGTTGCATTCTGGGAATTGCTGTACCCTGGTTTTCATGTGTGTGTTCTGAAAAGTCCCACTTTCGTAAAAACTATCATTGTTCTAAAACAATAAATGTAGTAAATAAGAATGTTTAGAAGTTACAGAATAATTGAGGGGTCCTGCTTATATAGTGAGCATGAACTTGAAAAAAATTAAATGAAAGAGAAGAGAATGGGGGGAAGATTTTGACTTAAAACTTAAAATTAAAGGATTAACTTGAATTATGCACTTTCCAATATGTATTATAAATTAATGATTCAAATATTATTTCAGGAAAACATATTCAACATGATCTCATTGAAGGAGTACAGCACTGTCCAAATGTAACCATCTTAAGCACTAATTGTGTTCCTGTATGTGTATTTTGTGCTGTAAAAGTCTGGAAATTCTTCTAAAACTTTAAAGCCTAATTTCTCAGAACTTCTGTTTCCACAACCTTCATCTTTTATAAGTCGTAACTTCCCAAATATTTGCTTGATTCCCACAAGTGGTATCTTGTTTTGAAGCGCTGATTCTACACTTCTACACTTTCATCATGTGAAAAAACAAAAATGTCAAATTTCAAAATGTTACCCTCAAGTATGCAGGGGTCAGTTGTAAGTTGAATTTCAATTTACAAGAGCCTACGTTTTTTTGTTTCTAAGCATTATAGTGCCCTCTAGTGGCCAATGGTAGCATTGCAATTGCCTCCAAGTAAAGTTTGTTGTTGACTTTGAGGTAAAAATGGAAGGACAAAAAAAACCACCCAAACATCTAGAGAAAATTTCAGAGACACTACCTTTTGCAGTTAATTCTTTCATTTATTTTGTGATTTGCGTAGAGGTAAATATAACGACGTCACCTCTCCCTCTTCACCTCCCACCCAGTCTCTTTGCTGAAGAACTTGAAGCATGCCAACATCGTCACGCTGCACGACATCATCCACACAGATCGCTGCCTCACATTGGTCTTCGAGTACCTGGTGAGCGGAAATCACAAACGCATGTACACACACACACACACACACACGCACGCACGCGCACACGTACACACACACTGGCTGATTACACTGGCTGCTTCTGGTTTCCATTGCAGGACAGTGATCTGAAACAGTACTTGGACAGCTGCGGCAACCTCATGAGCATACACAATGTGAAGGTGAGCGATGCCGCATGTTGAATTATTTCCAATGACTTTCCGATGCACTGTATGTAAAATTTGATGTGATGAAAGTGAGGAAAGTGTTGACGTTTCAGTTTGCTGTGATGGAAATGGTCTTCATTTCCAACAACTTTGGTTCTACTGACATCAGGTTGTCAAGAGTAATCCTTCCATTCTTGTCTCTCTCTCTCTCTCTCTCTCTCTCTCTCGCTCTCTCTCTCTCTCTCTGTTGTCCCATCTGCAGATCTTCATGTTTCAGCTACTACGCGGCCTCTCCTACTGCCACAATCGAAAGATCCTGCACAGAGATCTCAAACCCCAGAACCTTCTGATTAACGACAAGGGAGAGCTCAAGCTGGCCGATTTCGGTAAAGCGGGAGGGGCATATACGCGCGCCCACACAGTCTCACACACACACACACACACACACACTCACTCACACACACACACACACACACACACACACACACACACACAGAATCAGAATTATTTCATTCTATTCTATGTATGTGGTGCATAAAAGACAAAATGCAACACAATATAAACTATCATTATTTCTACAATGTAATATTAAGATTCAGTGAGAACTAAAATTTTTTCTGTAAACAAAAAAATATATATATATATAGGACTGCCCCCTGAAAGTCGACGAGTTGAATCATCAGTCTGAAACCCATCAGTCGACTGAGAAGTCGAGCAGTCGTATTTTTATATGTGTGAATCATCCGTGCCCGGACACGGTTGTGAACACTGCTAAGTTAAGATTAATTTCTGCGCATAATGCATGGAGAGAGGGTGATCGGGGAGAGAGTCACAGAGAACGTGTCCCCATTACGCACAGTTTCATTCCATATTGTTCCATACGCACTTATTGAGTTCCATAAGGAGACGTAAAATAAAATAACCCACATCTAAAATAAAAACACGCTATTCTGGCATGCCGATCGCGGGCACCCCATCGCTGGCGTGTGTATCATTGGTGCTGTCGGAAAAGGTGCGTAAAATGCGCCCCAATCGCACATTAACACACAGAAACACACAGAAGCCCATGTTTCTGCGTAATTATAATGCAAATGTGGAGGCACACTTTAGAAATAATAGCGTATTTATTTTCCGCCAAGGTCCAATTATTTTTTACCGCCATTCAGAGAGCTGTCCCGGTTGCTTTAGCACCTCTCCCATGGTAACCTAGCAACAGTGGCCCTCTCTCTCTCTCCCTCTCTCTCTCCCTCCCTCCTTATCTGAATTTTAGCTTAGTTTTGTCACGGTTGCGGAAACAGTGGCCAGGGGGGCTTATTTGTGGGAAAGTTTTTCGAAAAAACAAGAGACAAGGACATGATAGCACCATTATAAAGGGACAGCAGTCCCTTAAAGGGCATTGAGATTGTGCGGCGAGGGAGTAATTGTGAGGGCCGAGCCGACAAGCCCGTTATTGACCCGGACGGACGTAGGACGCAGCAGAAATATTCTTATTCTTCTTAACAGTTTAAAATCTTTTTATATAATGGCACTAGGTAACTGATCAGGTGTCAAAGCAGAACGATGGTGACGGTGACTTTGTGTTGTGGCTTGAACGTCCGGAAGACTCCCAGGAGGAAAACCTGCTCTTTTTCAGTAGAAATGTCCTCTCACTGGAAAACTGACTGCATCCACTGCCACAAACACGTTCTGTGGAATCTGTCTAATCTAATGCTTATCCAGGATAGTCCAGATACAATGATGCATGACCGTGTTGAAGTGGAATGTGTTGTTCAAACCGCTGACTGGGATGTGCTGTGTTGTATTGTTTGTGTTTTGTCTGTTGTGATGTGTCTGTTGTTCTGTGTTATTGTGTCTTTCTGTTATATTTGTGATATGTTGTGTTGTGATGTGTATTTTGCTTTGTTATTTGTGCTGTGTTGTTATATTTGTGATGTGTTGTGTCTGTTGTGTTAACTTGTGCTATTTGTGATTTGTCTGTTGAGTTGTTTGTGTGATGTTATTTGTGTTGTCAGTTATGTTTGTATTGTTTGTGTCATTCATGTTACCTTATTTGTGTTGTCTTAATTTGTGTTCATGCTGTGTTGGGCTGTTTGTGTTTGTTGTGTCTGTTCTGTTGTTGTGTTTGTTGCGTTGTGGTTTTTATGGGTGTTGTGTCTTTTGGGTGTTACATGTGTTATTTGTCTTGAGTTGCGTTGTCTCTTGTGTTAACATTGTGGATCTGTTGCATTGTACTGTGTTGCCTGGCGTTGTCGTGACATTTGCCTTGCGTCTTTCCAGGTTTAGCAAGGGCCAAGTCCGTCCCGACCAAAACCTACTCCAACGAGGTGGTGACTCTTTGGTACCGGCCCCCGGACGTGCTCCTGGGCTCCACCGAATACTCCACGCCCATCGACATGTGGTGAGACCTTCTCTTAGTGTTCTAGATCAATTCTAAAGAGACTAAAAAAATGAAAGCTAAGAAAAAATAACGACAAAGGGTCAAAAGAAGTCTGTTCAAACCGACAATCAATGCGCCGTGGCGCAATATGGGACACCGTTACTAACAGGTGCTAAGCGGTCAGTGTATGTGTTGGATACATTTTATCTATTATCAGCTCTCTAAGGAGCAATCACACATGCAGGGACAAGATTTTCTCGCTTGTCTTTCGCCCTGAGTTATTTTCTGCCACATGTCTCAATTCCAATGAATAACAGAACATGATATTTATATCTACAGACACACACACACACACACACACACACACACACACACATACACATATGTACAGTTTATACATGTGTGTGTATATATGTGTGTGTGTGTGTGTGTGTGCGTGTGTGTGTGTGTGTATATATATATATATATATATATATATATATATATATATATATATATATATATATATATATATATATATATATATATATATATCGATCAGCCACAACATTAAAACCACCACTAATATTGTCTAGCTCCCCCTCTTGCTGCCAAAACAGCTCTGATCCGTCGAGGCATGGACTCACAAAACCTCTGAAGGTGTCCTGTGGTATCTGGCACCAAGACTATAGCAGCAGATCCTTTAATTTAAGTCCTGTAAGTTGCGATGTGGCAGCCCCATAGAGCGGGCTTGTTGTTCCAGCACATCCAACAGATGCTCGATCGGATTGGACCCTAATCCCAGCCATCCACATAATGTAACAGAAAACATGATTCATCAGACCAGGCCACCTTCTTCCATTGCTCCATGGTCCAGTTCTGACACTCACCTGCCCATTGTCAGCCCTCCGGCATTGGACAGGGGTCAGCAGGGGCACTAGGGATGTAGCGCTATACCGTTTCAAGGTATACCGTGATATCAAGCAACCACGGTTCTGAACTGTGAGCGTTTCCCTGTAATTCCATGCCCACGGTCTAGATTTATTTAGCAAAATTGAAGATGTAAACTTTAATTCACCCTCACTTTAGCAGACGCGTTCCGCAACCCAGGTACCATTGGAACGAGATGAGCAATGTTATTCACTTCACCTGTCAGTGGTTTTAATGTTGTGGCTGGTGTGTGTGTGTGTGTGTGTGTTGTGTGTGTGTGTGTGTGTGTGTGTGTGTGTGTGTGTGTGTGTGTGTGTGTGTGTGTGTGTGTGTGTGTGTGTGTGTGTGTGTGTGTGTGTGTGTGTGTGTGTGTGTGTTTTTTTACATGTTCATTAGCACTTTGTGAGAGAAACCCTGCGTAGTATTAATTAAGCATCAAGGACTTGAGAAATGTCTATGTTTGGGAAAACGATGCGATGGAAACCTTTCATGTGCCCGCTTATGCTCTGTGCGCTCCCCTCAAACCAGTGGCGATGTGCTGGTTCAATAGAGCGCTTGCTCACACTCAAACCGTACATGGTCGCACTTGTAATCAACCCTCTTTGAAGTGTGCGTGACATTACCAGAGGCTTGATAATTGTGTTATGCCTGTGTCTATATTGACATTTATTTCCCCATTAACTGTGAGGGACATTTACATGAGATTAAAGGACACCACAATATCTGGTTATTAATAGAATTTCCCATGTTAAAAGAAACTGCAGTCATGGTTCAGCATATTGAACTACAAGTACACCATAATGTAAAGTTGTAAAGTATGATATTGGACCGGAACTTTTAAATTTCAGACCTTTTGCGCGTAATTTTTGTTGAAAAAAATAATTCCCAAATTTTGTAATTTCAAAAAAAAAAAAAAAAAGGGGAACAATGATAACATCAGATCTGCCAACCTGCACGCATGTTGTGTACCAACAACGCAGTTCTTGATCAAAACACGCAGGTAGGAAATGCCAATTGAACCTACGCAAAAAAAAGGATATATATGTATTTATATATATAGATATACATATGGAAAACAATAAATAAATCCATAAATAACAATACCATACATTTATTCAGTATATAAACTACATCCCTGATGCTACGACCTGTGGTTCTGTAAGCCCTCCCCTCCCTCTGTCTCACTCAACAGCCACTGATACACAGCGGTACTTTTATCGACAAATAATCTCTTGAACTTGAACCAAGGATAAAATGGTGGAAGTTGAAAAAGGAGGAGTGTTGCATGCGTTTTAGGTAAGAGGTAAGGCAGGAAATAAGTGAGAATGAATGGTTACCAGATGACTGGGAAACAAATGCAGAAGTGGTGAGGGAGACGGCCAAGAAGATACCTGGTGTATTATCCGGGAAAAGGAAGGAAGACGAGGACTCTTGGTGGTGGAATGAGGAAGTACAGGAGAGCATAGAGCAGAAGAGGTTTGCGAAGAAGAAATGGGAAAGTCAGAGAGATGAAGAAAGTAGACAGGAGTACAAGTTGATGCGGTGCAAGGTGAAGAGAGAAGTGGCAAAGGAAAAGGAATACGACGAGTTGTATGAGAGGTTGGACAGTAAGGAAGGAGAAAGGACTTGAACCGATTAGCAAGACAAAGGGATCAAGCTGGAAAGGATGTACAGCAGGTTAGGGTGATGAAGGATAATGATGGGAATGTGCTGACTAGTGAGGAGAGTGTGTTGAGAAGGTGGAAGGAGTATTTGAGGAGTTGATGAATGAAGAAAATGAGAGGGAGAGAAGAGTAGATGATGTGGGGATAGTGGATCAAGAAGTGCAGCAAATTAGCAAGGATGAGGTGAGAACAGCATTAAAGAAGATGAAGAGTGGAAAGGCAGTTGGCCCAGATGACATACCTGGGGAAGCATGGACATGTTTAGGTGAGATGGCAGTGGTGTTCCTAATGAGACTGTTTAACACCATCCTGGAAAGGGAGAGGATGCCGGAGGAGTGGAGAAGAAGTGTACTGGTACCAATTTTCAAGAAAAAGGGAGACGTACAGAGCTGTAGGAACTACAGGGGAATAAAGTTGATCATTCACAGCATGAAGCTATGGGAAAGAGTAGGGGAGGCTAGGTTAAGAGGAGAGGTGGGGATCAGCAAGCAGCAGTATGGTTTCATGCCAGGAAAGAGTACTACAGATGCAATGTTTGCTTTAAGAATGCTGATGGAAAAGTACAGTGAAGGCCAGAGAGAGTTGCACTGCGTCTTTGTGGATTTAGAGAAAGCATATGATAGGGTGCCGAGAGAGGAAGTGTGGTATTGCATGAGGAAGTCTGGGGTGGCAGAGAAGTATGTAAGAGTGGTACAGGATATGTATGAGGGCAGTCAGACAGTAGTAAGTTGTGCAGTAGGTGTGACGAAGGCATTCAAAGTGGAGGTAGGATTGCATCAAGGATCAGCTCTGAGCCCTTTCTTGTTTGTAATGGTGATGGACAGGTTAACAGATGAAATCAGGCAGGAGTCTCCGTGGACTATGATGTTCGTGGATGACATTGTGATCTGTAGCGAGAGTAGGGAGCAGGTTGAGCAGAGCCTGGAGAAGTGGAGGCATGCATTAGAGAGAAAAGGAATGAAAGTCAGTAGGAGAAAGACAGAATACATGTACCTAAATGGGAGGGAGGGCGGCGAAAAGCTGAGAATGCAAGGAGTGGAGGTGGAGAAGCCGGATGAGTTCAAGTACTTGGAGTCGACCATCCAAAGCAGCGGAGAGTGCGGGAGAAAGGTGAAGGATTAAGAATGAGTACATTAGAAGGACAGCTCAGGCTGGGCAGTGTGGTGGAGAAATGAGAAATGCCAGATTGAGATGGTTTGGACACGTGTGTAGGAGAGAAGAGAGTTACATTGGGAGAAGGATGCTGAGGATGGAGCTGCCAGGCAAGAGGAAAAGAGGAAGGACAAAGAGAAGGTTTATGGATGTGTTGAGGGAGGACATGCAGGTTGTTGGTGTAAGGGAGGAAGATGCGCAGAACAGAAGGTATTTGAGGCAGATGATCTGCTGTGGCGACCTTAACGGGAGCAGCCGAAAGAAAGAGAAGAAGAAGTTTAATGCACGGTGAGTTCAAGTGAACGAGAGTGAGAAGAGTCGGTCATCTATAATTATATCTTTTTTTTTTTCAATTTATTTTGGAATGGCAAGTATCATATAAATATAATAAAAGGTATATTTGCACTTGAAGTGAAAGAGACTTTCATTTGAAGTTTAAACTGGACATTTTATTTATATGTTACCATGTTAGTAACTGTATATGTTGTGTCCTCCTAAAACTTAGTAACAGTTAGAGGTTGCGTTACACTGAAACTTGGTGGCAGGAAAAAAAGTATTTGAGCCGTTCAAATAAATCGGATTGTTCATGAATGACTCAACACTACAGTAGAAGCAGCATGGCGCACAGGCAGCATAGAGTATTGGTCCTTCAGCGGCAGGCAGTGGGGAACAGCTTGGGGCGATGCTGGAGCTCCCGGAGTGTAGGGGTTCCCCACTGTGCTCCCCATGGTGCGATCCCCACACTCACAACATTTTTACGGTTCCCCATGCGGAAAAAATGTCAATATCTTCTGATTTTGATTTTGGATTGTAAATCGGATATGAAATAATCAAATGATACATGGATATTCCTGTCTATTTATAGTTTATTGGTGCAGTGGGAAAGGGGTATTAGTGAGCTGAAAATATTGAGTGAGGAGCTCAGATCCCCCCATTGGATAGAAGACTATACCGCATTCCAAATTATTATGCAAATGATATTTTTCTCTGATTTTCCTAAGTAGTCGATGCAAATGACAGTCAGTATAATTTTCAAGTCACCAACCGTTAGGGTATAATTCAAATGTTATTGAACAAACCTCCCAATGATAACAGTATGTTTTTCAAAATGCACTGTTCCAAATTATTATGCACAACATTTTATAGGTTGTAAAGAACTGAAAATGGTCATTTGTTGAATGTGCAGCATTAGGAGGTGATATTTACTGAAATCAAAAGCTATTTCAATCAAAAACATCTTAACAGGCCAAGTTACATGTTAAAATATGCCCCCTACTTTGATATCACCTTCACAGTTCTTGCATCCATTGAACTTGTGAGTTTTTTTACATTGCATTTAGCAGACACTTTTATCCAAAGCGACTTACAATTATTCAAACACCGACGGACGCAGCCATCAGGAGCAATTAGGGCTTAAGTGTCTTGCCCAAGGACACTACAGCATGCTAGCAGGAGGAGCCTGGGATCGAACCAGTAACCTTTAGATTAGTAGACGACCAGCTCTACCTCCTGAGCTACCATCCCCATTGGAGAGTTTCTGCTGGAATTTCTTTGCTCCAAAGGTTCTCAAGAGGGTTGAGGTCAGGGGAGGATGCCCATAGCAGCCATTGAAACAGAGGTATTCTTTGCAGCATGAGATGGTGCATTGTCATGCATGAAGATGATTTTGCTACAGAAGGCACGGTTCTTCTTTTTGTACCATGGAAGAAAGTGGTCAGTCAGAAACTCTATATACTTTGCCGAGGTCATTTTCACACCTTCAGGGACCCAAAAGGGGCCTACCAGCTCTCTCCCCATGATTCCGGCCCAAAATATGACTCCGCCACCTCCTTGCCAACGTCACAGCCCTGTTGGGACATGGTGGCCATCCACCAACCATTCACTACTCCATCCACCTGGACCATCCAGGGTTGCACAGCACTCATCAGTAAACAAGACTGTTTGAAAATGAGTCTTCATGTATTTCTGTGCCCACTGCAGCCATTTCTGCTTGTGAGCATTGGTTAGGGGAGGCCCAATAGTAGGTTTATGCACAACTGCAAGCCTCTGGAAGATCCTATACCTTGAGGTTCGTGGGACTCCAGAGGCACCAGCAGCTTCAAATACCCGTTTGCTGCTTTGTAATGGCATTTTAGCAGCTGCTCTCTTAATCTGAGCTGTGCTCAGCGTCTGTGCTCTGAATAAGCCACAAATCTCTTCACAGTACGATGATCACGCTTAGGTTCTCGTGAAATATCTAATGTTTTCATACCTTGTCCAAGGCATTGCACTATTTGCGCTTTTCGGCAGCACAGAGTTCCTTTTTCTTTCCCATATTGCTTGAAACCTGTGGCCTGCTTAATAACGTGGAACGTCCTTGTTCAGTAGTTTTCCTTTAATTGGGCTCACCTGGCAAAGTAATTATCACAGGTGTCTGAGATTTATTTCAGTGATCCAAAGAGCCCTGAGACACAATACCATCCATGAGTTTAATTGAAAAACAAAAAATGTAATGTTTATGACACTGTGTGTGTGTGTGTGTGTGTGTGTGTGTGCGTGTGTGTGTGTGTGTGCGTGTGTGCGTGTGCGTGTGCGTGTGCGTGTGCATGTGATGTGTGTGCGTGTGAGTGTCCACTGTTGAGTGTACGGGACTTGTCCCCATTGGTTCTGATGTATGAGGTTGGGGTTATATCGTAGAGCCTCCAAGCAGTGGAAAAGGCCCTGAAGCCATCCCTGAGGCCTGTGGCCACATAGACACCCCGCGACCGCAGGAAAGCCCCGAGCACCCTGCCCTGCAGCCACAGAAGACCCCCCAGCCCCCAGAGAAGCCAGAAGTCCGCGGAGCAACACCCACGCCTGGCCCTGAGGAGCATAAACTAGTCCCAGAGAGCGGAAGGAGGCCCTGCACCCCTGAGGCGCTGCACCCCTGAGGCGCTGCACGCCTGAGGCCCTGCACCCCTGAGGCCCTGCACCTCTCTGAGACCCTGCACCTCTGAAACCCTGCACCCCTGAGTCGCACACATACAACCCACCCCCACGTGCAGGCACAAAGACACAGACACAGAACCAGGTCTGCAGACCCAGACACAGACCACAGAGCCAGGTCCTGTGCCGACAGACGGACACCCCGTATGAACAGCCCGCCCCACAGGCGGCCGCAACCGGCCAGAGGCCCCATCCAGCTGCAAGCCCCGAGCGCCCATCCAGGTAGCCGAGTGTGCTCAGCGCAGGTCACCTGGATGTCAGCCCCTCTCCTCTGTCGACACCCCGCAGGCCGCCAGACACTATGCCTCATTTCTAAAAACGAAATAGAACTTTAAAAACAAATTTCAGTTGATGTATTTTCTTACAATCATTCTTACTTCCTGCTGAAAGGGGCGTGGGCTGCATCCTGTATGAGATGGCGACAGGACGTCCCATGTTCCCCGGTGCCACAGTGAAGGAGGAGCTAAACCTAGTATTCAGACTTCTGGGTGAGACACCAGTGCAGTAACAAAGCCCACTAGATAGTATGTTAAAAAACATTTTTTAAGTCTATTTCTTCCTCCCTGTCCTCCCCGTCTTCTTGCAGGGACGCCGAGGGAGGACACCTGGCCGGGCATCGGCAGCAGCGAGGAGTTCAAGTCATACCTGTTTCCCCAGTACAGAGCCCAGGCGCTCATCAACCACGTGCCGAGGTGACACTGACTGTAATTTTCAAAAGCGCTCGTCTTTAGAAGCTGCTACAGGACAGTGTGAATGAAGGCTGTAAAATAAATTATTGTGATGTGTTGAATCAGCGCCATTGCAGTGAGAACACAGCACCTATATAGTATAGAATAGAAAAATAGAATAAACGTTATTGTCCACACAGTGGAAATTTGCCATTATGTGGTTCATAAAAAAACATAACACAACAGAATAAATAATGTCAATACAATACATATAGGCAGCATCAGTGTAGGCAAGCACTGCAAGACAGGTTAATAATAATAATTAAGGAGCCAGAAGTAAACATAACCATAGTTTAGAATTCAGTCCTTGAGGGCTGCTAATAGAACTCATTGTAAAGTTAGTACGAATCAGACACTATTTACTGGGCCTTACCACGTGACACATGTTGACATATTAAAAGACCTAATGCTGTCAATGAGGCTTCTATAAACCAGCTCTAGAGTGTGAAGTGTTTCTCTGCCAGGACAGTACATTTAGCTCGTCTGTAGTTCTCGTCAGCTCGTCTGTAGTGTGTCTCACCGACCTCGACACACATGAGGTCAAATAACGCGCTGCAAATACAAATTGTATAAGCTAATCCATTTCTTATCCCGTCAGCAGCATGTGCTGATTCGTAGGCATGAACCGGCGTCCCATTGAGGCCTTCCCTACATTGACATCTAGTCTTATCTGCTCATTTCCAATTAGTAAATGTATCTAAATAGGGGTTGTTTTTTTTCAATCAAGGGACAAAGAAAACAAAACTTGGTTCTATGAATGAAGGTCAACATGCCATTGTATAGGTCAGCCTCGCTGAGAGGAAGAGCTGTCTAGGAGATGTTCAGTCTCCTTCTCCTGGACAGATCCAAATCAGCCACACTACTGGTGGACACCCATCGCCAGCTATAAATATGGCTGCGTGTACGTTCACACATCCTCTTTTGCTGACTGAAGGCCATAGAATTCCCAGAGTGACCACACCAATTGCTGTGTCTACCTTCATTCATAGAACCGAGGTTACCCTCTATAGCCATTTGTTCCTTTTCATGTCGATCAACATGTCACTGTATGATAAATTAAACACTAAATTAAGTCAGGAGGGGGGTGTAGTGCGGCAACCAAGCTCATGATGAGAATTTCAGTTCGAATACAAATTTGTATTGAATAATTCTGCAAGGAGTTCCAAGAAAATAATAAACCAACAAACAAACAAACTACACCGAACTGTGTCCACCCGTTAGGTGTGCTCCATTGCCCCAAGGACAGATGAGGCCACAGATGATGATGCCACATTTAGGTGATAAAACCTGGCAAAGGTTATGGATGGAGCCCAGCCAACTGCTGTACAAATATCATCCAGCGAAGCACCCCAAAATAAAGCCCATGAGGCAGCCATACCCCTGATGGAGTAGGGGTATCACTGAGTCACTAAGTGGGAGGGGGCACACCTGAACTGCTGGAGGCCATAGATATTGTGTCAACCACCCAGTGAGCCAGACGCTGCTTAGACAAGGCTTGGCCTCACGCTTAATCTCCATTGCAAACAAAAAGCCATCTGTTTTTCTAATTGTGCTGGCACGAGCCACATAGCTTCTCAGGGCCCAAACAGGGCACAGTAATTGCCTTCTGACTGCTTCAGGAGAGTCATGAGGTGGAGGATGAAAGCCTCCAAAACCAATGGACGAGAAACAAGGGACGGAGGTAGGACTTTTTGTTTAAAAGCAGGATTTGGATGTAGAGATATGGCTGAGCCCTCTTCCTCAAACCGCATACATGAGGGGTGTACAGACAGTGCATGTAATTCACTCACACGCCTTCCAGAGGCAATGGCAAGCAAGAAAGCACTCTTAATATGGCAGCCAAATAGCCCCTCAATGTTGATTCAGCGAGCCCTGTTTCAAAGAGGGAATAAACAAACTGCTGGTTCCAGGCTACACAAACCCCCAACCCCGAAAGGTGTTTCAAGGAATACCTTGAGATTTAGGAAAGGGGTGAAAGAAGAATGGAAAGACACATGGCCTCTATTCAAAGAGCTTGAGAGCCTGTCTTGATCTTAATAAGACTGTAATGTAAGTAATGTTAGTAATGATGCCCTGCAACTGGGTGGGGGCTTGGTTTTGAATTGCAGTCTGTACCCTGACTCTAGGCACCGGTTACACTGGCACCCCTGATGGAGATGCTCAGCTGTAAAGCATGGCACTGGAGGCCGCCAACCGTCACCGACGGGGCTGACCACTGGGCGCATGAGTGTTGTGGGACCCTGGAAGGCGTCCACCTAAGTGGGTTGAGCAAATTGAAGGGGCACCACGCACAATACGCTTCCCAGCAAAACTGTGAACAGTGGGCCCTGCTGGAACCTCGCTGATCTGCGTTAGCTCCCTTGTCCTGCAAGACTGTTCAAGAGCAGATTCTGCTGATAGCCCAAAAACTTCCCTAGGGACGATGGGAACTGCATGGACGGCAGTGCAGTCCATGGCAAGACATATTGGACTGGGAAACTCACACCTGATGGCGTACCTGGACCATAGAGGCCATGGACTACCCCATGGCCTAGCGTGAGTACTTGTCCCCCGAAGCAACACTTCAACCACTGGAAGCATCTCTGTGGCTTCTTCACCAGGGGCAGTAGATCCTGCAGCAGCCCTTCCAGATAGACCACTAACAGGAAATTGGTGCAAGCCAGCCTGGCTTGATAGTGCCACGGCAGCGCCAATTGAGGTGGCTCGCATCACGACCAGCCTCGGAAGTAGCCCCTGCTAGCATTGCAAAAGTAGGCCCAACCTGAGGGACGGTGACAACTCCATAGGCTGCTGCATCAGTGTGATCAGTGTGTCCAGCTGAGTCCTGGGGAGAGCAGAGGAGCTAAGTGACTTCCAAGATGACTATTATTCAGTCATCAAGTCCGGATGCACCGGAAACCTGGCAGGTCACCGATGCTGCAAGCCGTGATCGAACACTGAAGGCACAGGCACTGAGGCTGGAGGAGGCAGATGAGCACTCTCAGCTGCCCTGGCAAGATTCAAGATTCAAGATTTTTATTTGTCACATACATATACATACTTTCATACATATATGCAGTGAAATGTAATGCAACGATGCAATGATAGCACACAATATGTCCTAGGAAAAAATAAAAGTAAAAAATTCCTTTCTAATAGAACGAATAACTGACTCCTAAAACGTAATACAGTAAGTAGAATACTTATAGAATAAGATAAAAATATATAGAATAAAATACAATAAACATAAAATGAAATAAAATGGAATAGATAGAGGGAATATGCCTATGTATATACAGATATGTGCATTAAAGTGGCATGTGAATAGAGTGAGGTAGTGTTTGGGATAATACTGCACAGTATACAACAGTACGGCGCAGCAATACGGCATCACGAACAACCCTGAACAGTGACACAGTATGCGGTACAGTATGCTACATATAGTACAGTAGGTAGTGGAGCCTATGTGTGTGGCTCTGAGGACCCCTGGTGAGTTCAGCATTGACAGTTCTTATGGCTTGAGGGAAGAAACTCCGTCTCAGTCTCTCTGTTCTCGCTGTGTGACTGCGGAGGTGCTTGCCTGACCGCAGCAGCTGGAACAGTCCGTTGTTGGGGTGATGAGGATCCTATAACACACTAGACTATACTGTTTGTATATACTGTGTATGTTTATATAATTATTATCATTACTATTTATTATTTTATTAAAAATATGTTTATATACATACATACATATATATATATATATATATATATATATATATATATATATATATACATACATATATATATATATATATATATATATATATATATATATATATATATATATATATATATATATAATATTTATTGTATAATATGATATATCATATATTGTTGTATAATTATTACCTCAGCGGTAGTAATAATTATACAATTATACAATATATATACAAGATATAAGGGATAAAAAACAAAACAATAGTATCACCCTTGGCTCTGTGGGTGGAGCCGCTTGCAGTAACAAAGAAGGAAACAGCAGGGTATCTAACAAAAAGAGAATGTGTGCATTGGACATGCAGCCATATTTATAGCTGGTAACGGTGTGTCCGCCGGTAGTGTGGCTGATTTGCTGATCTTGACGAGGCTCACCCATACAGTGGCATGTTGACCAACATGACGTAGAACAGATGGGGGTGAAAGGTTATTGCTCTTCGTAAAAAAAAAAAAAAAAACCTCCACAAGTAGAGAAGGGGATCATTTTGGCATTTACATGGAAGATCTTGTTGTTACATGAAACCTTTTCTTGTCATTGTCCGTTGCAGGTTAGACACCGAGGGCATCGACCTCCTGACTGCTCTGCTGCTGGTAAGAGCCCACAAAACAGAATAATCGCACTCCGCAGCCTTGACATAAATGGCAGTCAGGGTGTACTAAAGCCTATATCAGTAAAGTTGTCCATTCTTGATTAAATACTAAACTAAGTCAAACATCTTAGCAGAGATTGAGTGTAGGGTATCGAAGTATCCACAGCTATTTGATGCCCAGTCCATGCGTTATCGCCTTCCTGTGGCTTGTAGCACCTGGCGCTGTAAAGCGTCAGGCTGTAATGCATTTCAAAAGGAGCGCGGCTTAATCCAGCTGCAGGGGGTGGAACGATGACCGGGGATGAGCTGACATCTTCACAGCGACAAGGAAAGTTGAGCAGGTCTCAACTTCATGCAAATGAGCAGCACTTAGGGCCGGGCAACAGCCAATAAAAGGGAAGATGCGCTCCCAATGGTGCTGAGCCTTGGAAAATGGACACTCAGACCGCTGCATTGTTCCTATTATTTTTAATTAAAAAACATCCCTTAAACTATTGTAAAATAAGGAACACGTAATTTTATGTTTCTTAACCAGGACAATTCTTTATTTTAAGGGACAGATGGCATGATTATTTAAGTAATTTTTTTCAAGAGGTTATTTATTTTGTCAAGTAAACAAACGACACCATTTTAATAATAAAATAAGTAAACACGGCACCATCTATCAGTAATATGTATATTAAATCTGGAAAAGTAGAGAGGTTTGAAATGTTTGGCACACCCACAACAGCCAGTCGATTTTGAGCCAACCCCCCACAAACACCAGGGGCACAGAAGCCCCAAAACAAGACCTGCTCGGCTTCGCGCTGCAGCCCCGTCGCCGGCAGTGTGACCCTAGAATTACTGATTCAACCTTTAAGTTGCATCCTGTAGTTTTATTTTTATTTTCTGGTGAGTGTGTTTACAAACGGGCTACCCCTCTCGTGCACTATTTCCAGTACGACACCCGGAGTAGGATCTCCGCGGAGGCCTCGCTGCATCACACCTACTTCCTGAGCCTGGGAGAGAACATCCACAGTTTGTCCGACAGTAAGACACACACACACACACAGACACGCGCGCACACACACATAGCCGATACAAACCAACACCATGCTAAGTTTGTTCTCCTCCCACTCCAGCGGCCTCTGTGTTCTCTGTCAGAGAGATCCAGCTGCAGAAGGATCCGGGCCATCGTAGCTCCTTGTTCCAGGCCCCAGGTACGCTGAATTGGGCTGCATCTACATGATATAAAATGGGGGATGTCATCACCGCATGGCAGTGTTAAAAAAGCAGATTGAGGCATGAGGCAGACCCTTTTTATAGAAGCCTGATCTGCCCTTTTTTGCACCATATAATCTTTATATCGATGAGAGGGCTTTTATCGACACAAAAAAGCTTATCGAGTACACCTCTGAACCTTTTAAGTTTTCTTCTGCCTCATCTCGTTGCTACTAAAGTGGATCAGGGCTGCAAAAAAATAAAAAAATGATTTAGGTCAGACTAAGGTCATTAAAGACTAGTGTGCTCCTTCTGTCTGGTCTTGGTGCTGGTCTTAGTCCAGATTGTCAAGATCAACCTGGAAGCCCTAGACCTAGATTAGCTCTTATCTCTTATCTGGAAATCCAAGACGAGGGCAAATCTGACTATTTTAAACTGACTGAAAAAGGCCAGTTCTTGAATCGGTCCGGATTAAAAGTGTGTTTTCGTCTATGATGAGGGATTGACTAGGATTACATCTGTGTTTGAGAAACAACAATATAGCCTGGGTTTCCACCAGCAAACAAGGAGAAACATTTAGAAACGGGAAAACAAATCACTGTGCCAATCAATCGCCAACGTGCCAGACTTTGCTCAGACCTTCAGACCTTCGCAGACATTATTAGCCATAAATGTCTATTTTCAACTATGGCTTAGAAAGGCCATTTCAGTTAGTCCAGATTAAAAAGTGTGATTTAGTCCACAATTAGGCCTAATCTGTGTCTGCGAAAACGCCCCTTCGAGATGTAACATCTTTTGACTTTATGATGAAAATGATGCCGCTGTCCATGCTTGTAGTATTTCAATGGTGTGGATCCAACCACAATTTAATTTGTTTTGTCCAACTCTTCCATTTAATTTCAGGTCGGGGGAAGAACCGGAGACAGAGCATCTTCTAGTGGGACCGGTAACACCCTAAACTCGCCAAAAGAGAGCAGTGGAGAGGATTCCTCGGTGGCAGACCCAATACAGAACACACACACAACACATACACACGCACACACACACACACACATGCGGTACACATCACAGACAAAAGCCCAGAACATTCATCTCCAAGTCGAGTGAGTCCTGCGACTCGCGGTCAGTGGTTTCGTTGGATGGACTTGGCTTCTGACACACACACACACACACACACACACACACACACACACACACACACACACACACACACACACACACACACACATTTTACACTCCCTAAAAAGACACCTATGATGTCACTCACACCGGACGCACTGGATAGTTCTTTCCTGCCACACACACACAAACACTCACCCAGTGGTACTTTCTTGAACTACGACCTTCCCACATCGTATATAAACAATGCTTTGACTCTGCTAAAGACACTGATTGCCCAATAGAACATGCTAATCAATCTACTGCCCTAGCTTATACCTTCCAATCTGCAAGTCTCAAGTCACAACTTTGGCCATCAGCTGCAGCAAACAACAATAAGTACTAAACGAAACAACCCTCCACCCCTAAGCAACAATAGTTGAATAGTTGAACCACAGATCTTCCTGATTAACAAATGATTTTGGAAACAAACACAGTCTTGCAGTCAGTTGACTTTATTCGATTTTTACTTTGAAAGTTGCTTTAGTGAAAAAGTGCATCATAGCTTGGCTGATTTTCCAGAACCTGTGACGTTCAGAGGTGTGTGTGTGTGTGTGTGTGTGTGTGTGTGTGTGTGTGTGTGTGTGTGTGTGTGTGTGTGTGTGTGTGTGTGTGTGTGTGTGTGTGTGTGTGTGTGTGTGTGTGTGTGTGTGTGTGTGTGTGGGTGGCTTCCCGTTCCGTGTCCTCGCCGCCAGTGTCCATATTTACACAAAAAGTCTTATCCCTAATTTGCACAGAACCATAAGTGTCCTCCGAAGTCCTCTGTTTTGCTTTTCTCCTCGGGCCTGCGTCATTAGCCGCCACCTCATTGGGGAACCTTATCATATCAACCTTATCCAAGACACGGAAAACCGTCTCTAGGAAGGTCTCTCTCCAGTAGCATCCTCTTAACGGGGAAGGATCGGCATCAAGCACGATGTCCAGAACTTTTCATGGCTACAGCTGTAAAGTAAAACTGTTATACACACTAATGCTGCTCGAACTGCTCGAAATAATAATTATAATAATAATATAATAATAATAAATATAGCTGCAGGCAGCAATACACAGGGTCCAGGTAAGTCGTGTTAGTTACAAATTACAGTTTACAGAGTTCCCATGAAACACAGCTTAATTTACCAACGTCACCAATTTCACCAATTACAAATTTCCAAGTTCACGCAGACTGGATGTTCTGCCCACTGCTTCTTTATTGTCTTAGACTTTCGGCTTCTCTTTGGCATCTGAAACACGAAAGTACATAAACAATACAATTATTTCACAACACAACTAATAACACAATTATTTCTAATCTCTTGAAATACCAAAAAAATCTGGTGGAAAACAACACAAATTACGGTTATCAGAGTTCAATTGAATGCAGCATTACTTCCAAGTTTTCCGAGTTCCTTGAACGCACCATTACTTCCTGTTTTGGAGAGCTTTCAACCGGAGAGCAGTATGTTCACATCCGCATCTTATGCAGAGAACGAGTCCACTGGTTAATCGATTGCAGATGGCGTTGCTCTCTAAAAAAAAAAGGTATTTCATAAAATATTAGTTTATTCATCGCGTTTCAGGCAGTCTTTTACGACGTGTTTATCGCGCATGTTCGTATCGCGATGTGATCAAAATACGATTGATCGTGCAGCCCTACACTGTGCACCTCACCAGGTGTGAATGCCCCCGCAGAGACAAAACCCGGACATACATAACAAATTAGATGATGATGTCACAAAACTCCCGCTCCACAAACTAATCAAGGTACGCCGACGTTCTGCTACTTCCGGTAAATTTTTCATCTGTTTTTCAACAATTCCTGCTCCAAATGTAGATGGGTATGGATCAAATGTGAACCACAAGATGTCTAAGATGTCCTGGTTCTAAAAATACCTCAACCATGTCCCTGGGTTGAGCGGTTGTTGTGTTCCAGACACTTTTAGCCCAAAAAATGGCAAGGAGAATAAAAATAATAATAAAAATCTGAACAATAACAGTAGGGTACTAGCCTTGCCGTTTATGGCTAATAATGTCTGCGAAGGTCTGTGCAAAGTCTGGTACGTTAGCGATTGATTGACACAGTGATTAGCTTCCCTATTTCAAAATGTTTCTCCTGATTTGCCAGTGGGGAGCCAGGCTATAGTATGGGGGTGGTTTCTCAAACACAGATGTAATCTTATTCTATCCCTAATCATAGACTAAAACACAGTTTTAATCTGGACCAATTGAAGAACTGGCCTTTCTCAGTCCTAGTTTAAAATAGGCTTAACTTTAACCTGGCCAGATGCAGGTTTATCTTTGGAATAATGGGTGTTGGCCTCCAGGTCGACCTTGACAACAGAGGAAATGGATTATCTGGACCAAGAGCAGCACCAAGTCCAGACACAAGGAGCTGACTAGTCCTTTGTCTGGGACTTCCTTATCTATAACTAATTCTTCTTAATTTAAGCAATGTCTCGGAAAGGCATTTTTTAATTCTGTATACATTTAAATTCATTTAATCTGTCCTTCTTTAGATTAAACTGTCTCCGAAACCGCCCCATGATGCCCCAGAGAAGATGAAGAAGTGTATGAGGTCAAGACCTTGCTCCGTAATGAACATTTTTTTTGGGTGGTGGGGGGAGAGTAGGAACAGGGCCTCATCATGACTACCAAAGTGACCTTGAGTTTCATTTAATTATTTTCTCCGCCCACTCAATAACCCCTAAAGGGTCCTAAACTGGGTGTTGAACAGTTTAAAGATTTGTGTGTGTGTGTGTGTGTGTGTGTGTGTGTGTGTGTGTGTGTGTGTGTGTGTGTGTGTGTGTGTGTGTGTGTGTGTGTGTGTGTGTGTGTGTGTGTGTGTGTGTGTGTGTGTGAGAGCATGAGAGTACAGTGCAAAGGGCAAATTCCGCTTAAAAAGAGCAAAAATCTTATATATATAAAATAAATCTTTAAATATTGAGGGCAGGACTGCTGGGCCTCAGGTGGGATCTTTCTGTGGGTACATTAAACCCCCAAAACAACCACACTCACCCACTCCTTCCATTCCACTCTTCCCCAGTGGCAGAAGTATTACTGTAAGTGTTTTGTTGTGGTAAAATGAAGCTATTTTAAATACTGTAATGAAAGAAATATATACATATTGATATATAAATGTATTTTAGCAGACATTTTCATCTCAGTGGGTTTTTTTGCTGAGTGAAGCGAGCGCAGGCTGTATTTAAATGACAAAGTGCAAACTGTAGATGATGTCTCAATGTTTTATAAAAGATGAAAAGGTTTAGATTTTGTATGAGATGTGATATTCAATATTTTAATGTGATTGTCCATGCTGTTATTAAAATGAGAAATTTATGAATGTACTGTGACTGCCAGGAAGCCAAACTTGATTGAGTTGTTAATGAATTAATGAATTAATAATTAAATAAAAACTGTTCTAGTTCCGGATTGCTGTGTTTTTGTTTGTTTGTTTTTTAATCTTGCATCTCATTACTTTTTTGGCTGAAATGTGCAGAAATAGAAGATATTCTAGAGATAAGCCGAAGAACGTCACTAGTTACATAACAAGATGGCGCCATTGGACTACAGCTGCCGAGGCCCGCAAATGTGTTGTGTATTGTCAGTGTCACTGAATCAAAACATTAATTATAAAAAGATTCAAATCAAAACGATGGGGGCCAATAGGCTTCTGCGTATTTGCAGTTTTAAGATACTATGCTAATCATGTGTATTTCTTTGAATAAAAGTCATTGTTCCCTTCTTAACTGCTGCATAATACAAGGGCTGCATTATCAAAATAAGAAATAAGATTTGACACCAGGTCCTTTGGCCATGGGAAAGTCCAGCCATGAATTAAAGAATATAAAGACATTTGGCCAATCGTTTTCATAATATTTATCGGATTATTATTATTATAATTAATTATTATGATTCTTATTATTAGTAGTATAATTAGTATTATTATCATTTTATTACTACATTATTATATATCGTAATATTATTTATATGGTTATTCCGATTCCATGATAGTCGGGAACTGGGAAAAATCAAACCTCTTTGGAAAAGTACAAAGAAACGGCCATTTAAATCGGAATTCCAAGGGTGAATTTCATGGTAAACGGAGGAAACAGACCTGATGGAACAGGAACATGGCGTCACACACCCTGAAGGTGACGAAACTCCTTTTGCACGTTTTTTTATGCCAATACCAAACGACAGGCGCCTTGACCTAACAGCCAATCAGCGAGCGCCTTGAAATGACAGCCAATCAGCTGGCTCCTCGACCTAACGGCCAATCAGCGGGGAACCCTGAGCAAACAGCCAATCAGTTCCACGGAAAAGTTGCCCTGCGGCGAAGATGAAACTTTTTACCTTCTCGGTTGCTCGTTTGGTGATGACTTGTCGTGCTAGGAAAGATGGCAGTTGTATTTTTCGGTCCCACTTAATCTGTCCGACTCAGACCCCGAAGATGCTGCTGGACGAGCGGCTGTGGGGGCTCTTCAGGACCCACTGGCAGCGCACCCTCACCTACTGGAGCGTGTTCTTCAGCTTCGGCCTGTGCGTCGCCTTCCTCGGTCCCACCATCCTGGACCTGAGCTGCCAGACCCGGTCCACGCTGCAGCAGATCACCTGGGTGTTCTTCGCCCAGCAGCTCTTCCTGCTGCTGGGCAGCATCCTGGGAGGACTCTTCAAGAAAACGTGAGTTCCAAAGTGGGGTGGGATTCTTAACTTATTTACTCTTTTTCCCTCTTTTTTTTTTTAACTCTCGGAAGCTCTTGCATCTTCTGTGTGAATTGTGCTGTACAAATAAAGTTTATTATTATTATTATTATTATTATTATTATTATATTGTTGTTATTGTTCGGGGGGGGGAAATTATCGGAATTTTGACGCCTGAAACTACCTGGAACACCAACTTCGGCATCACACGAACACGGTGGCGTCTTGTCTGAACCGCGCTGTCACAAAGACCTCGTGTTTGAAGTTTCATCCAAATCGGAGCAGATAATAGCTATAAAACCTACCGAGTTCTGATCGATATTGCACAGACGAGCCAGAAATGACGACGAAATATGTCCAACCCGGCTAAGACTATCTGGAACACATACTTCGGCGTGAGCTACGAGCAAGGTTGAGGTGTCGTTTAAAGATGGCATTCGATGAGATTTACAGTAAGGCGCTTTATGGAATCATCATATAATTTACAATAAATGTACAGATTCCGATTGAAAATTACACTTTGTAGTCTTTACAAGTTACCAAGCTATTGTTTTACGTGTATATTTATATGGCTTCTTACCTGGTAGTGTTATGTAATGTCAGTAAATCTGTTCATTGATATTTACAAATCCATGGACCACATTGCTTTGCCGGATTAATGAAAAAAATAATAAAAACAAATCCTTAAAAATTCTTCAGCGCGTCTCTCGAAACACACTGAAATGTGCGACTGAGTGACGCGTTCAAGATCCAGCAAGATGTCAGAAAAATAAAATCTGTGCAGTCGTAATTACGCACCGGAATACCGCAACGTTTCTCGTGTTCCATGGAAACTCACTGGAAATGTAATCCAAATAAAAAAAAGGCAACAAAGAAATGGCGTGCCCAACACAGCACCAAACGGCCACCCTGTTTCCACAGACAACATGGTAAGTTCTAACAATGTGAAGTTCTGGTTTACAAGCAAACATGGATGGTTGTTTTAAAGACAGGAGGGTTGCGCTGTGTGGATGCATAGTGGTTGCTCCCTGAGAAGACAGACTGAAGGGAGTAAACTTGGAAAATCGTGCTGTGTATCAGAGAACCTGGGAAACTGTAAAATGCACCCAACACGACTAAACTGGACGCTGTATTGCTGCCTGCAGCTATATTTATTATTATTATTATTATTATTGTTATTATTATTAATTTTATTAGTATTAGGGGTCCAGCCAGAAGGGCGGGAACCCTATTGTTTTTGTTAATCTTCTTAGTCATTATCACATGACAAAGTATCTGGTGCTCAGAAACCGTGGAACCCCCGGACAGGAATGATAGATAGTTGTATTTGGGGCAGTCCATCCACGCCGTAGTCCAGGTTTGATCCACATCGGTCTATATTTGTAGGAGAAGTTTGTAAAAACATTTTTTTTTTTTTTTTGTCATCCTGTTAGCAATACCAAAAGAAGAACACTTCAGACTGATTGGTCATCACAAAGAATCATCACTGTGTCATCATTGCATGACACGGGACATCATTGAAAAACCTGCCATTTGTAAATAGCCAAGATACAATACCTGCCGCAATTTTTTTTATTCACTGCACTTTTCGATTCGACTTTAACTAAGGGATTTTAAACACAAACTCTAACAGACTACATACGGAGAGTTACAGATTGACAACCGCCGTTAAATACCACAAAAGAAGCAGAAGAAGCATCTAATTCCGGATTATTGATAACTCATGAGGTAGGTGCTGTGTTTGGAAAGTGGATAATGTAGCATAACCCTATATTACTTTATTTCTTTATTACTAATGACCTTAATTATCTTTTAAAATAATTTGCTGAAAGTAGTACCCGTGGAGAAGTGCCACGTTTAATTGAACTGTATTCTCCTTTGAACAAAGCACATCACATTGATAACCACGTTTAATAGAACTGTATTAGCCTTCAAACAAAGCGCAGTGCATTAATAAACACTTGTAAATGAACTGTATCCTTCTTTAAACAAAGCGCAGCCCATTAGTAACACAACCAATGTGACGTTGTGAATTGTAGTAAACATCAACCATAATAAATTACACAGTGAAAGGAAGGAGCAATGTATTTATTGTGTTAGTGTTACGAGCTCAAGATTTCAGTATCTATATACAATCCCATAAAGAGATCAGTATTTACAAAGTACAACTTATTGAGGAAATTTATTTTATTGTTGACAAAAATACACAGACACACTACGTTACAATAAGTCTACTTGCCAGCAATGTGAACCCAGAAATATTGAGTACTCCAGTGTTTTATATTATAAATGTACAGAATGGGTTGCCAGCATTTAGAAACTGTTGGGTTCTAACTTGCATATGTTGGGCAATTTTTATTATTGGCATTAATTAGCATAATAACCTACAGTATATGGACAATATTTTAGCAACTGCTTGGCCGATTTGGACAATGTTAGAGTGGTCTTGGGGGTTATGGAGGATGCTGAATCCATTTCTAACATTTCTATAGGGAGTATAATACAAGTCAAAAAAATGTTTTACAGGTAGAACACTTGAGTCCTGAAACAACTTTTAGAACAAGTATACACAAAATTATCAGAGCAGAAAACTATGTGCAGACTGCACTCCATCTGGCGACATTTAGAGATGCAGAATTCCTCTGGTTGTACAGAGCCATGACGAAACACCCCCACTGCCTCTGTGATCTGAAAATCAGGAGCTCCCTCTCCGATGAGGTGAAAGCAGGTCACCAGGTACTACTCTCATGGCCTTGAGCACGGACACCTTCCTTTTCCCGGCTGGATAGGAGGTGGTGTCACACCCGCAGAGACCATGCATAGCAAGGATGGAGCGACATTGCTCAACCAGATTCTCTACTACCGAAATTGATGTTGAGGAAAGTGTCATCCCATCTCTTCATCTGCTGGTGACATGTGATACCCACCAGCAGCAATATACCATGAGCACAAACACATCAGTGTCGTAGCTTAGAATGTTGACAATTGTAGCCTTACGCCTGGCTGCATCCAAAATGAATAAGAGGACGGAGACGTCTGCCTCGCCAGAGGCTGAGTGACAATACTGTCTGCTCGACTGACCAACTTGATGTGATCTTTTATGCTGTGTGTGCACAGGAGCTCACCCAGCCACTGCTTGTTTGTCTTGTTCTTCATCACTTTGTTGTGGGTTTTCAGTGAGTTTGTACTCTGTTGAGCTCCACCCGGCTCTTTTCTGCCTCTCGTGGTCTTTGGCAGATACTTGCTCATACAAGTCAAAGATGCCAAATGTTCGGGTGATGCACGGGTGTCACTATTCCAAATCGAAAATCGATCCAAATGAGCGTTCAATTTTGAACTTCAAAATCGCAAGCAGGTTTGCGACTTCTCCCCGTATTTTTGTGGGTAATATTGTCCGACATGGTCGCTGTATTGGGGCCTCCGCTGGTAAACAAATGCAGTGTGCGCTGGGGGGTGCACAGACATATTAACTGATGTCAGTGAAAAGTTCCAGCACATTTATTATGCTTTACAAAAGATTTCCATTGCATGTTCTGGCGCTTAACACATTTTCCCACACAATCATCGAAAGAAAGAAACAATTTATTCGACAGCGTAGTTGTACATTGATTGGTTGGAACGATTATCTCTTATTAGTCATGTGATAACTGACAGTGTATTTTCTGGCGGTCTCGGTCACTAGTCATTCCAATACCAAACCAGCCTTCATGAATGGACAAGGAATCAAGAATCAAGAAAGAAAAACATCTACCTAGCTAAGTTAGTAGTAGCCTGAGAAGTACTGAAAAAAGTCATTCAAACAATATTTATGTGAAATAATAATAACAACAATAATAACAATACAATATTTCAGACTATAATGATAATTATTATTATTATCATTAGTTTATTTTTTGTATCATTATGAACAGAATTATTGTTCATAATAATATTGTTCATATTATTATTATTATTTATAATAACAATAATAGTTATTAATAATTAAATATTAGTAGTATTATAGTTCTAATTATTATTAAGTTATTATTACTATTATATATAAATATAAAAACAGGATCTTCTGAAATCCAATGTGACCTCATACTGTATGCCAATATGATGGATGCCAAGTGGAAAGTTGGCAGGAGAAATGGCAAAAGCAAAGTAGATAAAGGAAGTACCAGTTCAGTGGGGCTTGAGGCCTTTGATAATTCACACTATTGACAAGGTAAATAAACGCTCTTTGACATGCCACCCCACAAAGGTGACTTTGATGGATCAAAGTTCTGAATCAACAGCCCGGAGAAAAAGAAAAGGTAATTTTAAAGTTAATTCTTGCTTGTTGTTTCAATCAGCGTTGAAAAATTGGAACTGATCTGAACAATGAACTAATTTTTTTAGGTAACATTTTGGATCTATTCAGGTATAAGTATGTGAATTTCACAGTCGTGCCTCCCGTCCTCTCCCAGACTCCTCTTCTCTCTCGCCGCTCTCTGCTGCTGCACCTTCATCATCTCGCTGGTGTTCGCCGCCATTCCGCTGTGCCACCACGTGGCTCTTCTCTCCGTTGCAATGGCGATAGCTGGTACCGCCATGGGCGTGATCGACACCATAGCCAACCTGCAGCTGGTCAAACTGTACCAGAAGGATTCGGCCATCTTCCTGCAGGTCAGAGAGAATTCTAGGTCACGACACCAACGCCACACCAATCCACACCAATCCTCACACCCTATGTTGGCATTACAATGGATTACAATAATAAGGAAGTAAAATTTTCCTTTAAAGTTGTCGTGGTGTATGTTGCGTCAAAATGAAGCTGCTCCTCATGCAGGAAGTAATTATAGCTCATAATTTGAAACAGGGCCCTTATTAATGGGTGGCTCAGTCATTAATACTATCCAAACCCAAACTATCCAAGACCAGAGCTCTGGGAAAGATATCCTAGATGGAATGAAAGAATGAGTCAATTGTCACTATAGAAATCTAACAGATCAAATAATGGACTCTAATGTTGTGGTCCCTCATGCAGGCGTTGCACTTTTTCATCGGCCTGGGGGCTCTGGTCAGCCCCCTGGTGGCGGACCCCTTCCTGGCGGAAGACAGTTATGTCCTGCGGGCCAACTGGACCGCCAATTCCTCCTCGTCCTCCTCGGACCTGCAGCACCTGAGGAGCAGCCTGGCAGGGAAGACACCGGGGCTGCACAACGTCTCCTTGTATACTAGCGGCATCGTCACTACCAGGGTGTCCTACGCCTTCTGGATCATGGCTCTCATCAACGTGAGCTCAAAACCTGCCATCAGCGATGCACGATTCCAAAACAATTCGTCTGTAGCAAACAAATCTTTTTAGCAACTCTGTATTCGGGAGTGACTCCGGCAAAAAGAGTCGTTTCATTTGTTTCATTGGCGATTCGGTAGCTGCAGCCCAACACACAGGCCTTCACTGGGGCTCATAAACAAAAAGAGCAACATGGCCAAACAAGCTCCGTGTGTTTCGATTTAGGGAGCAGGCGAGCGACAGAATCTGCAACTCGCAATCTGAAAATAATAGGACTAAATGAATAGAAAACGCCTTGCATTCCACCAAGTTTGTGAGTCACACACACTTTTGTATTTGCAGGAATTCTGTGTCCGACAGAGCTGAAAGGACTCTTCTGAGTCATTTCACCAGCCAAATCAAATTAATGGAATGAAATGGAAATAGAATGGCTCTTTTTACAGAGTGACTCGTCAGGATCGAATCTTAAAAAAGGGACAGAGTTTGAGAGTGAGCTCCTCTGATGTGTCAGGTCAAAGGTGTCTGATATTTCGAAGACTGTTTTTGGCCAACCACTACTGTATATATTGATTCAAACACTGAACACCTGAGTTCAAAGTAAACGACAAACATAGAAATGGAGTCAAAAGTTGACATGCAAGGGAGGGAACTGTTCGCCAATGAGACTGTTTCCAGGTGAAACAGTGAAACTTACACGACGAGCAGTTTGCGTGCTATTGGAATCGAAGTAAAGATAAAACAGCATATGCGTGTGGAAGACAGATAGGTGTTGATCCTCAAGGCGGAATCTGAATGCATGCTGTGCAGAAATGCAAACATCGGGCCAAAAGATAACCAACCGTTGAGCGTTAAAAATAGCCGGGTGGGCAGGAACATTTTTTAACGGGAGGGGGAAAGACAACACAAGGTTTCTTGAACAGTGTTACAAACTCTTCCCTGGGGTCTGCTCTCATGAAAACCTAAGCCTTTGTTTGAAAACCTTTTGTCAAATTATATTTGACACGATTCAGTCAGCGATCATTCAGATAAGAGTCACTTGTAGGTCACACTCCTTGTAGGTCACACTCCTTGTAGGTCACACAGTATTGTTGAACTGGTTCAGTGTCGACCGGTGAGTCCACTGGTGTGTGTAAACGGTGTGGGTGTCTGTGTGTGTTCCTCCAGCTGCCTATCCCTGCAGCGGTGTTGGCGCTGATGTATCACGAGAGGCTTCTGCCCTGTTTTAGTTCGAGCCCTCCTCTCCTGGCCGGAGAATCCTCCGTAGGCTCAGGGGTCTACCAAGGAGGTGATGTTAGAAGATTAAAGTGGTAATCCGTAATATTATTTTGTTCAAAAGAAATTGCATATTTGACAGTGTATTTAGAGTACTAATCTCTATTAGACTCTATTCACTTATTTAGAAACAGCCATTGAACATATCTGCATTATGGACGTGCTCCTCTATAGGCTGTCCACTTTAAGTATATGCCAAAACACACACTCATAAACACATATGTGTTTTGGCATCATTTGGTATTTATAAACGTTTTGCGTTTCATTTGTCTTCCCAGGTCACGGCAGTGTGTTCGGCTGCTGCCATCCCAGCAGTCTGCGAGGTCGCCCTCCGACGTTCTTCCTGTTCCATATTCTCGGCGGGGGCGTGCTCTTCTTCACTGACGGCATCATAGTGAGACGTCCGACTTAAGAATTGTGAAAAGTGGAGAGAGAGAGAGAGAGAGAGAGAGAGAGAGAGAGAGAGAGAGAGAGAGAGAGAAAAAATCCAATTTAGGAACAATTTGCATTTATAATCTGTTACGACTGGGGCAGGTGTGCAACTTGCCGAAGTTGGCGTTTCTGGAAAAGCGATGGCGCTTGACCAAGTGTTCAATGGCCGGTGACAAACCAAAACGCTGTAAACCAAAAGGACTTTTAGCGGCTTGCCAAGCGTGACTCTGTGCCGTCCACAACGTCCACACAGCCAGACGGGCGTGGTGGAATCCGTAAAGCCAGGACGGAAAACCATGTACCCTGCTCTGTAGATGACCTGGTCACTTTGATCACGAGTCGGTGCAACCATAATGACTGAGAATGTTAGTTAATCAGTAATATTTGCATATTTAATGAGCTGTCCGAGTTCCAATACCCTGATTGGAAGTGACGTGAACATTTTCAAAGACTTTGGTTCTTGGTTCTCGGGGCTGGAAGGGTGACGTCACCTGTTACCAATCAACTTTTCCGACTGTCAAAGCTGATCTTCTTGTGGGACAATTTTGCATCTGAGGTGTTCCTGTGACGTTAGTCAATGTGAATATTTGCATATTTAATGAGAAACGGCCGTGTGAGTTACAAAACCCTGATTCAAAGTGAGATTAAACTTTGGGAAGGACAAAGTCCAATCGAGAGTGAATGTCACCTCTGACCAGTCAACTTCTCCAACTGTGTAGTCAAGCATTCTTCTTGTGGGACTGTTTGGCACAGGAGGCGTTTCTGCGATATTGGAGTAAAAATGTCCCACAACAAGAAAATATGTATTAAAAAATTGGAGAAGTTCAATCTAGGTTGAATGATCAAAAATGTTATGGTCACTCTGATAAAGAGTTTTGTAACTCACAAAGATATTTGTCATTAAATATGCAAATATTACTGATATGAGGCTTCAACTAAAACGTTTTGGACTGAAAAGGCTCAAAGCAAAAAGGCTTTATCCAAAAAGGATGGATCCACGCTACTTTAGACCAAATGTGTTGTGTTTTGTTTTTTGTTTCCACCCAGGGCTCGTACGCCAGCTTCGTCTACACCTACGGCGTGTCCGCCCCGCTGTCCATGCGCCACAAGACGGCGGGCTACCTGGTCAGCCTCTTCTGGGTGTCCATCACGGCCGGCAGACTGGCGTCCATCTACCTGTCCTACAGATACACCGCCACCAGGCTGCTCCTCCTCAGTCTGGTAGGAAAGGCGTCTGAACTGACATCAGATCATTCAACTCGTGCAGCCATCTTTTGGTTTTGGGTTCAGGCTCATTTAATTTTGGGAACTTTTCATGGTAGAATCTTGGCCCTGAAATCCTGAATCTGAGATTGGCACCTTATCTGAATTCAATGTTTTTATAGGATTCTTCATAGGACTAATTGTTAAAATCCCTAAACTTTCAGCACAACAATTGAGAGGGTTGGGAATGTCATCTTGGGTGGGGTGAGCTTTTGCACAGATCACAGGCCACCAATGCGACACATCTTCAGTTGTGTGCCCCGGCTTCATTGGGTGTTTCGGCCATTTATCACAAGACACCCTCTGCCGAGGTTGGCCCACCACAGGTTGATCAGACCTGAGTGTGTGTCGCACGGTGGCACCAACATGATTATTTGGCAGCCCATGTTGCGTCCCTCTGTTTCAGCCACAACCAGTGACTGCTCCGCTCGGCTGCAGTGGCAAGTTCTTTGATTGCCTTCCTTTGGGCCTGCCCTCTGATCCCTACCTCCTTCAAGAGCCTTGTGGTGGAATTGGCTACAAAACCTCTGCAGCCCAACTCCACTGGCCACACCTTCACGTTCCAGCCCTGCCCCTCTGCCTCTGCTGCTAAGTTGGCATACCGCAGCCTCTTCCGTTTGAATGCCTCATCGATGGCCTCCTCCCATGGGACAGTCAGCTCAATGATAAAGACTCGCCGGCAGGACTTGGACCAGAGTACAAGATCTGGGCGCAGGTTGGTAACTGCAATTTGGGTGGGAAGGTGAGGCTCTGGCTGAGGTCTACCCGCATTTCCCAATCCCGGGCTGCGTTCAGTTGGCAGGGAGTGATGGCTTGGTCCGCCGTTTCTCCCCTTCCCGCATGAAGGTTGTTCTCCGTGGGAAGATAGTCTGGGCATGGCATTGGTGGTAACCCTCTTGTTCTCGATTTCGGCAGCCAAAGATTTCAGCACTTGGTTGTGGCGCCAGGTGTGTATCTTCCTTGCGTTAAGCTGGTCTTGCAACCCACCAAGATGTGTTTGAGGGTTGCTGGGGCTGCACACTGGAGACAGGCTGGGTCCTCTCCATACCAGAGATGTAGGTTTGTTGGGGAGGGCAGGACATCAAAAGTGGCTCTGACGATGAAACCTAGCCTATTCGACTCCATGCCCCACATCTTGCTCCACTGTCACCATTTTCCTCTTCTCCACGCCATCCCACTTCATCCAGCGGCCTTGCTGGGCTTGAGAGACTGCCTTGGCACACCTGGCTGCTTCCTCCTGGTGGCGCACCTCCTCCACAACCATGTGCCGCCGTTCGGTTGGAGTAGCCTTTTGCCATGTGGGTGTTGTTGTTGCCAAGCCAAGGCCCCCTCTGCCATGCTGGACATGCCCCACTACGTCCGGGTGCCTGAGGGCCGTCTTTGCCACCGCAACTGCTGCCGATGGCTTCCATTTCCTCCCCGTCGCTGGGGTTGGAGCAGCACCTCTGACAAATGGATGATTCTGTGAGAGTCATCTCCAGCCTTGATTTGGCACATTTGTACTCCTCCACCAGGCTTGAGATTGGCAGGGAGAGGGTTCCGCTGCCATACAGGCCAATGCTGGTAAGGCATCTCGGCAGTCCAAGCCACTTCCTTACTTGTGCATTTACTAGCCTTTCTAGCCGACTGGCATGGGATAGAGGGACCTCATAGATGGAAATTGGCCACATGAGACGGGGCAGCAGCCCAAACTGAAAGCACCACAGCTCAGCTTCCCGGGGAGAGCAGTGTTGTTGATCTGCTTGAGGCCGCTGATTGTTCTACCTGCTTCGAGTCTTTGAGTTCTGTGCTATACCAGCGGCCAAGGCTTTTGATAGGCTTCTCCAGAACTGTTGGTATTGGCTCGTTGTTGACATGGAACCTCTCATTGGCATGCTGGCCTTTGACAATGGAGATGCTGCAGGATTTGCTGGATTTAATCTATATTTGTTAGTATATTTAACACAAGAAGGGTTACAAAACAAACTGAAATAATATACTAAACTAACATTCAAACTATAAGTGTTAGAAAGTAATAATATACTGTATGTACTTAACCCTTCAAACGTCCAAAGTAGACCGTTTTGTTTTGTAAACCTTTGAAATCTGAAAGTCATGTGATTGTTACTGTAAAGCAAGTCAATGTAAATTGTTTTTGATTTGATTTTGGCAGCATCACCTATATGACATTTGCTTTTTTTTCTCCCACCACAAGTTTTTATTTGTTTCCATTCCTGCAATTTTTCCCATCTGTGAGAGAAAAGATAATGATCAAGGTTAATGGATGATATAATTCTACCACCAAGTGATGTCTAAATGCTAGGGCATGTGGTTGTTTGGTGACACCCGACTTTCACAAGAGATCTTACATTCCTGTAAACCACTGTCACAAATGTTTGTCGTTATCTCTGTTTTTTTTAGCTCGTAAAAGGACCATTTGTGTAAACACTCAACGTACGTTTAGCAGCACCGATAGTGTTCTGTTTTCTTTCCTAAAAACGTTTTCTCAGCTGTTACTGAAGACAACAGCCAATCACATGGCAAGTCTCAGAATGGGACACAACCGCTCATGACTATAAAGGCCTCGTCAAGTAAAGTAGGGGCAGACTGGTCAGAACACTGCTTTGAAGCAGCACTCAATCTTTCTCTTTATTCTGAAGAATAAATATCTTTAATACTCTCAGTTTTGTTTTCCTGGAGGGGACAGATTAACCTCACGGACCAAGCAGGAGAAACTCTCCAACACGTCTCACCTGGCGAGCTCAGCACGTACAGTACTAATGTGTGAGGCTGCGGGTGTGCAGCCCTTCCAGGCGCAATCAAATATTTGGACTGGGTGGGGATGTAATGTCTGTGAGAAAGACAGGCGGCGACATTTAAAAGGGATCATTGCAACGCTGCGCATACAAGCACCAGGATCATCAATGCAAATACAGCGTCTCCTGCAGGTTCCCACTCAGCCAGAAGAATTTGTGTAAATGGAAATTGCCACCTCGCAGTGCATGGGACATTTTAAATTCAGATCCGTCTGTCTATCCCTCTCAGTAAATTAATCTGTTTTGTCCTTAGAAAATGTGTTGTGTAGTTAAGTAAAAGACAACAAAAACAAGACCAGGATAGTTTATAATTATACATATAAATAAACAACCCTAACCTCCCAAGAGTCAATATCTAAAAAAACACACGTAAAATTCCCATCGAGACCATAAAAATCTGCCCAGATATTTGTAGGTCCTGACCGTCTCCACTGCCTGCTCTCTGAAGACAGGAGGAGACTGAGTGACGAGACATCCTAAAATCAATGGACATCTCCTTTGCTTCGGACATGTTAAGTCCCTAGAAGCTGCCGTCTCGCTCAGTTGACAAACTGGTCCACCACAGGGCAGGCCCGTCTCACCATCCTGCAGGGGGTTGACTGTCACGGTCATCTGTCTGTCCTCACACAGACTCCTGCAGCCTCATGATGAAGTGGACAATGATGGAAGCTGTAGAGATGTTACTCCGTGGACTCCAATCCACCATGAAGAAGATGATCCAGCAGGAAGCTGGACAGCAGCTTATCAGCCAGGAGATGGGGCTGGATGGGATGGAAGGCAGATGGAAAATCCACAAATAAAATCTAAGCACTAAGCACCTTGGGACCTTCAAGGTGCTTAGTTCTTGATGTGAAACAAGGTGATGAGGTCATCCTCCACCCCTCTGTTTGCCCGATAGGCAAACTGCAGAGGGTGCAGCCAGCTTCTTCTATTTGAGAATGCTTTCAAAGGATTTCATCATTTATGATGGTCAGGACCACAGTTCTAAAGTCATTTAGCTCCCTTGGGGACCCGTTTCCAGATGATGGTCACTTTCTGCGGGTGGAGGGACTTCATGAAGATCTTAAGGAAGATGCCGCTCAGCACATGACATAAGGACATGTCCACTAGTGTTACAGCATCTGTCCCTGAGCATTTTCTCACATTTATACCTCAGGAGTAGCCCATGTTGTGAAGCCCATCTCCTCAACATCCTTTGTAAAATCCTAACTGTCAAAACTGAGATAAAAACAATTTCGTGTAATGTAATGTTCTTTGGTCATTTCACCCAACCATGGTTTTCGTACCATTCCACACCGGCTTCAGGTTGTTCCTGCCAAGTCCACTTTCTATCTTAGCGTTGTATTCTCAAGTGGCTCTTTATGTCTGCTCTTGTTGTACACCAAGATTCCCTCTTTACATGCCATTGTCCTCTGCGTCTCACTGCAGGTGGCGGTGATAATCGTGCAGTTTATGCTGTTGATTCTCTACTTCAGCACAGTGTTTCTTTTCATGGGCACGTGTGTGCTGGGACTGGCCATCAGCAGCGTGTTCCCCTGCATGCTGGCCCTCACAGAGGACATACTGGACTATAAAGGTATCACACACAAAAGCATCCACAAGCACACGTACAAAACAAATTACCAGAATAAGATTATATTCAGAATAAAATGTTTACATTCAAACGCTCCTGATCTGTTGAGAATGTTAGCCCCTAACAACCTCCCCCTTTTATGTCTGAAGGTTGTGCCACAACTGTGCTGGTGACCAGCGCCAGCACAGGAGAGATGGTGCTGCAGGTGCTCGTCGGATCGGTGAGAAATCTCCGACTGAGAACTTGCATGAATGTGCACAAATGCAATGAAGCTGCCCAGCATGCAGCAATACTAATACTGGTAAATAATGTTGGTCACATACCAGTATCCTAACAACTCTGACATCTAATACCAGATTACAATAGGATATTGGTAGTCATATAACATTATGCCAATTTTGTATTGGGAATAAAAACTTGCATTTTTCTGCTTTGTTGATGCATAGAAGCTTCTGAGATGTTTATGGAGTACAGTGCATGGTTTAAGTCCAAAGCCCTCAATACGCGCAAAGACAAGCGGCTGCGACGTGTTCGTCATTGTTCACATACTTGCCTGCGTACTTAGTGTGTGCCTGGAGGATTTAAACATCTATCCGCCAGTGTGCAGATGAGGGCCGAAGCTGTGGCCGACACCAGAATATCTTCTTGAGAGGAAAAGATCACATTCAGCAGCTACGGACCAGCATGTCACTTCCTGATATACTGCCTGCGCGGTCATGTGTTGAATTGTATCTACACGTAGCATAAATTTTGTGCACAACCAACGCTCCAAAGGAATGCAGGATACACGGGGCGGCCATCTTGCACATCTGTCGCGTAGTTGGAAGCCAGTATATTAGGGCCATAAGTGTTCTAAGTGCATGGTCTGAGTCTGCACTGCTCACAAAAAGTAAAGGATCAGATTAGGATACAGCACTTAATGTTTAGGACTCTGAATCGGCAGTGAGAAGAAATCCCTACACCACGCTGTGGTTACCTTTAACACAAATGTTGTTTCTATGAAGTTTCCTTTGATTCCGTGACTGTCTCCCAACGCAGGTGATGAACAGTAAGGGAAGCTATGCCTTCATGCTGTGCGGCACCATAGTGTCCTGCATCGGTTTCACCCTATTCCTGCTGCTCCTCTACGTCCAGAGGGTTCACGCCCAGCGCCGTCCAGGTACTGAAGACTCGGAGGAGTGTAAAAAGAACCCAACACATAAAGGTCCTCCGTTAAACATTCTACTCAGCTTAGTAGAACCTAAGAGTATGAATATTCCATCCATACAGTTCTAATGGATAGGCGCCAACAGCTTATTGAGGCCTGCATTGAAAAATAGCCAACCTATCCTTAAATCTCTGACAGTTAAGGTTTAAATGTTGATTGTGCAGTTTTGGTTGCACTAAACGAATCCTACTATTCTTGGCAGACTCAAACTTGAGAATTAACCCTTTGTAAACTGAATTGCTGACTGTATTGCTTATATGAAAAGCACTTTTAGTGAAGAATAAATCGTACTCGCAATTCAGTCACAAGCACAAGTCATGAGCAAAAGACACTATTACTTAAGTCAAGTACAAACACCTCTTAATGTAGTTCTCTACGTTTTGGAGGATACTTGTAGAAAGAAACCCTTGATATTTAATCAAAATAACAATGTAGTATATTCAAATAAACAAATCTCGCCACATGCACTGCCAAACAGACTTTGACATGGGACATTTTAGACATTTGGCTGGATGTACTTGCAGGTTGCTTCATTTGTTTAACTTTCTAGGGTGTAATTTCATTGTACTCAATACAAATTCCCCCGTATTACTTCTGATAAGATAAAATCATGCTGGAATGTCATTTCAAAAGTTTGGCTCTTGTAACATTTTAAGGCACAAGTTGAATGCAGCATTAAACTGCATTCCTTTGCACCAACCGCCATGTTATTGATATATAACACATACATAGACATTTAAATCTTTTTTCATTTTTTCTTCTGCCAGGGATTAACAGAGTGTTATCTTATCGCTCAGATCCGGCCAAGGACGTCCCCATGACAGAGAGGTCGAAGTCAGAAGGCATGTGACCCACAACGCAACAAGAGCTCGAGACCAAAGCCGTAGAAGACAAAGACTCTAGTGTGTGGAGTTTGTGTCGAGTGAGGACAATATAAAGGGAAGATGGCATATGATCTCAGGGAGGGGGGCGATTCTATGTAAACACTTTTTTTTTTTTTTTAACAAGTCGAGCTTCTCGGGAACCTTTCAGCGTTACAAAAAATAATCTAAATACATATCAGTGGACTTATGACTCATATTGGGAGATGTGATGCAATGGAAACTATTTTTATCGTATTGTAAAGTTTGATTAGGAAAAAATACAAGTGATTAAAAAAAAAAGTGTGTGTGTATATATATTTGTGTATATATAGATATGTGTACAGATATATTATGACTTCCAAGTACAAGTGTTGAATTGCTTCACTGTATGAATGGAACCCTGAGGTCCTGTGTGGGATGTTAATATTAGACACAGCCACGTAGTGACACCAGGCTCTTTCTTTAATTTCTCCCATACAGACATGCAAGTGCTTCCTCTGTGTCGCTCTCTCGCATACATACAAACATACATATATGCCACTTAAGACAAGCAGCTTGTAAACATTTGAGAAAAAAAACAACTTTAAAAACAAACATAGAAAAGAATGTTAAGAACAAAGAACTGAAGTCATTTTTCCCCCCCTTGACAAGAGTAAAAAGGAACATTCAAAGGAATACCAAAACATACATGCACTTGGTACTGGAGGGGGCATGGGGGATTTGGCTATTTGATAGTCCTTTACAAAAAGATAATGCAAAAATATAATATAGTCCACTAATTCTGTTCGGCTATGTTGAAATATTACGCTAAAATAGACATTTTCTGTTGTACGGCCTACTGTCGTAAATCCACACCATTTTAATTTAGAAAAGAGTTTAGTTGTGGCGCTTTATTTACAGTATAAAGTACTTAGTGCATAAATTTAGACTCACGTCAACAACTTTAAACTTGGCATCGGTAAAAATATGACTTTTCCCCAAATCTTAGACAAAAGAGCTTTGAATCCAATACAACAGGAATCCCAGAATACGAAGTGCAAACACTGCGTCATATCTGCGTGTACGAAAGCAACACCATCAAAACAGTCAACATTTAAAAAAAATAAAAAAACGTTATACTCCTCCACAGTAAGCCGCCTCCCAAATACAACCGCTGAGGAAAAACATGCATGGAACAAAACATCAAAAGTTACGTTGACCAAGGAAAGATTTTAAAAAGGCGACATTCTATCGTCTGGGTTTTACAAAGAAAAACTCAATAGTCATAGTGTTGATATAAGCTTTATGACTAAATAACTACAATTCTACAAAATAGGAGATAGAGCTGTTTTGGTCTCAAAGTTGTGTAATATTAAGAATCACCCTACATAAAAAAGAAAGGAGTGAGATATATATATATATGAGAGAGCTAATCTACGTTCGCTATTCAATTAAAGACCTCTTCAGGTTTTGGGGGTTGATTTTGCTCGGACTAGGCTCTGGTAAGGCACTGTGATTGCATGGGCTATGAGGGCTAACGTGTATAAGTTGAGTAAACTGCCCCCCTCCCAGGAAAGACATTTTGCTGGTTATTCGTCCCCGTGTTAGAGGAACACTTGCTTAAACACACGCCATGAAGAAAGGTGTGCGCAAAGTATTACATGTAAACAACTTTGATTCATCGCCCCCCCCCCCGGCTCCAGCTCTCGACCCTGCGTCAGAATGTATGGCTTTCAAAGACATATCCAAAACGGGGCACACATTTTCAATGGCTAACATTCCCTCAAAAAATGGCCCAAGGCGGCATTTGAATACAGTCGTCAGCTCGGGTTTAAGGTGGGTGCAACAGGTAGCTGGGTTAAGGGTGGGATCATGGCTCCAGTATACTTCATCTGCGATAGGAAGTGTTCTGATCAAAGGCCAGCATAGCATTCCCAGTGTGACCAGATGAGTGGGCACTCATCAAGGGAAAAACGGGCGCTATCTCAGCAAGACTTTCCTCGAAAGAGTTAATTTTCAAAAATTCAGGGAAAAACAGGAGGAGTAAGAAAAAAATAATTTATTACCGCAGGTCACAACTACTTATTGATAGAAAGCACACGTACCAGGTAGTACGCTATAAACAAAACCAGTCTTGTTGAGATTGTTGACTGGTCGTAGCCGACAGTACACTGGGGGCAGCATGTGACGATTTGGACTCGTTCTAACAGAGCTGTACCCGGACGCACTGATTGAAGGTTATTCACCTCAGTGTGAGGTCCCAAAGCCCCCGTACTGACTCTGCGAGTTGTTCAGTTTCCTTCTCCCATGAAGTATACGGGCGCCTTTAAGGTTACGGGTCAGGGTTGAGGTTAAGGCGAGGGCGTTGAGACGCTAGCGGGTGTAGGCGGTGTTTTTGGTTAACATCAGTTATGGCTTCTCTGTCTCTGTTCGATACCTGAGAGGCGCAGAGAGACTGGGCCACGCTGGATTTCAGGGCCGATCTGTCGCAAATAAGGTCGGTGAGGCCGACGTTTACGTAGAGCCACCTGGAGAGCGGGGGTTGGTTCGGGGTTCATTACGATATGGCCACGTGTTAAGGTAAAAAAAGGTTCTTCTGAGGGTTGATGGCTATACAGTAGTACACTTGTTGGGCCCCGTCTGTGCAGTCTTCCCTGGAAAAAAAACAAAAACAAAAAAATACATATATACACACACATACACATACATACACATACATACACATACATACACATGTGTGTACACAAGCACGCACACGCGTATTTTTGATACCATTTCTGTGTACCTCAATTGAATTCTGGCGAGAGTTGCTGTAACTCATCTATCTTCTACTAAATTCTTAAATGGCCGTTTAGAAAAACACAATTTCTTTGGCAAACTGAATTTGTTCGATAGCCTTGTTCATACGCACAATTCTAAAGTGAAGGGTGGACGCTCCTCATTTCCACGGATCCACAAGTGCTGTTGATTCTTTTGACATCAACGTTTTGAGCTTTTGACATTGAAGATAAAAGGGGCGGGGTGGGAGATAAACTTTTTTTTTTTTTTTTTTTTAGGTAAACAAGCACAACTATGAGGCGTTGAGTCCTGCCCTTTTGGTGAGAGCAGAGAAAGGAGAACGTGAAGGACATCTGGTTAAAAGACTTAAAAAGCAGACCGGACAACACACACCATGGTTGGGGGAGTCAAGAAAACACATAAAAAGTCACTACCCGTTGGATGAGAACAAGGTTGTTACATCTTCAAAAGAAAAAAATATATAGATATATATATTAAAAAAAAAATAGAAACCTGCGAAATTCTACAATAGCTTTAGAATAGAGTTCACCATTCTATTTTCAAATGTCCTTGCTCACAAAGGACCACACTTGTTTTATGGGACATGTAAAAAAAACTGCCGCTCACCAAAAAAAACAAACAAACAAGGAAATTCCTTGAAACGAGGAGGGGGTTCAAGGGTTCAGATATATCATATAATAGATCTGAAATACCATTGGTCGAACCGTTGCTTCAAGACGTTCACCTAAACCACTTGCTGTTCGACTTGCAAGCTGCATCAGTTGCCATGGATACACCCTTTTTGCCCCTTTTCCATAGACAGCTGACCGAAGATCTCAAAAGTACATGAGGGAATTGTACAAAAGTATTCATAAGGAATCATAGAATTTGTGTGTGAGGGTTAGGGGTTCAAAAAAAAAAAAAAAGAGACAAAATTTGACTAAAAACTTTGGGATTGGAAAATTCATGCTGGATAAATGCTGCGGCGTTGCACGAGTTCTGCAAATTCTTGGTAGTTTAGAGATTTCCCCACTTGCTTTGCACAGGAAACAACGTTTCCTTTCAAAAAATTGCTGTTGCGATTGTGAAAATTTCTCAATTCCAGGTTTGGGGACTTGAACCTTTTTAAATATCTTTTTTTTTTTTTTTTTTTTTTTTCCCTTGCCCTTCCAGATGCCTCCAAACCGTGATTGATATATTTTTCGTCTATTTTCCCCAGGAGCATCGCCTCAACATTCTCGGTTCGGGCGCGTCAAGTCACTTTTCAATCGGCGGGTTACCGTCAAATTTTTACAAGCGTCACGTTGTAATTGAGACTTTCTTTTTGTAACGGAGGTAAGCTGAGGAAACAGCCCCACTGCCAAAGAAAGTCTGTTTTGATTGCTTTCAACGTCTCCCGAGAGGTTCCCAAAAACGCATGTTGAGTGTAGTGTCAATTAGCTTCATCTGACTATACGAGCACCAGGGGTGGGGCAGGGGGGTGAGAGTCTGTGGCTCCTATGTCTTCTGGGGGTCCGGGGAGATGGGCCCCGGCGTGTTGGTCCCATCCAGACTGTGGACCGGGATCTGGAACTGCGGGGTGAGCACAGAGGGAAACTGGAGAGAGAGAGAGAGAGAGAGAGAGAGAGAGAGAGAGAGAATGGGGAAGGGGTGTCAAGAAGGTTTTGGCGAGAGGAAGAAAAGGAAGAACAAGAAAACAAAAGAAACTGACGACCGAGTACTGACTTGGAACAGGTGGCCCCCCTGGCGGCGCGTGGCCGGACTCAGTGGGGCCACCGGACTGAGCGTGCTCCAGAAGTGGATGTTGGACAGCAGGGGGCTGGGCGTCAGCAGCAGGGTGGGAGTCTGGGGGATGGCACATGCAAACAAACAAACCAACAATAAATAAAGGAATCCAAGAAAAAATAATAATAAAGGAAAATATACATTTGTACAACAACCTGTGGTGTGGATGTGTTCATACTAATACTAATACTAATAATAGTATGTTTGCTGTGTACTGTTCATTTGGGGATTTTAGGCTTATTATCGGTATTCCTCAGGTTTGTACCGCTCAAAATGTTCAGGTTTATACTGTTTGATTTGAAAAGGTCAGGTTTATTTTCCATTATCCTGCCATATCTTCATTTTATTGTATAACAGTTAATTCACAGCAGAACAATGCTAGCTATTGTCAGGCCCGACAGATTTAATGAAGTGTCCTGGGTGGGACACGCAGTCATTTGGTCTCCAAAAAGATGTGGAGTAGTAGCTATTAAATGTTGTGTAAACAAGATGCATGAGGCAAGAGGCAACGAGATAGAATACCGCTACAATGCTGCTTCCTGGTGGTTATCCGTGGGCATCGTCAAGTTCAATTTCATATTTTAAGACCTAATTTCAGCGAAAATAGGCATTCATCTAAGAAATTGAGAAAATGGTTGCATATTGTCTTCTAAATATTTACATCTGCTCTGGTCACACCTACTGCTCAATCAGACATTATGCAGACTTTGTACTTGGGCGCTGGCTGGGTAAAGTCCAGGTCATGTCCGGTCAAAATGACTCGGATATTTGCGTTCACACATACAGCTACTCCGGGTAGTGTCCGGGTAAATTCAGCGTTGCAGTGCATGTGTGAAATATATTTTACAATATGTCCACTTGATTTGTCCACTTGAGAGGGGCAGAACAGAGACAGGCAGCTTGTAAGGAGTGCCAGTAGGCACAGCACGCGCTCCATAAGAGTAGTTAATGTTATAAATATGATTTGGATGGTGATATCAAAGATAAGATAATAACGTTAAACAGAACATGATGCTGTGATATGACGAGTAAACTTTGGAAAAAAGTCAGATCAGAGAAGAACGTACTGAGCGAACAAGGATGCAGCGGGTGGAGGAGAAGAGTAGGAGGAGATAGTAGAGGTATAGATAGAGGTAGTAGGAGAAGACTTGTAGTAGTTTTGAAAAATTTGTCTCTTTTCAATGGGCTGGATGATCCGACTCACTGAAAAGAGCCGGCTCTTACAGTTCCCAATCATTTATTCTAACTAGGAAATTGTATGAAATATTTTGTTTATAATGATTACACAACAAAAAATAACATTATTCATCAGGATTTAATGTGACTGGACTCAATTAACATCCTCTAAAACAAATTACACAATTATAATAAAAGCGAGGCATTAAATGAAAAAAACCTATCCTATTGTTTTAAATAAAATGTTATATACCATATATATTCTTCTTGCTCCATTGTCTTCTAACAGAGTGCAGAGCATTTGAATGGTTCAGTTAGAATTATCATTTAGCTTTGTTCACTGAAAAATCTAGACTACCTCTTAACAGTTATTGTTTACTAGCCAAGATTGCATTTGGCGAGGTAGATTTTGGCGGGGATGCAGGTGACACGCCACCCTCAATTTAGAACACGTGCATTTGTCCCCCTCCCCCCAAAAGAATAGTGTTGTGTTTTCCTTTACATAAATAAAGCTATTTACCACCACAAATTGATGCAGAAAAGGCACAAATAAGTGAAGAAATTCACCAGAAATAAAGTGTTTGACGCTCAAAATTTCCTAAGGGCTGATCAGACCCCCACCTAATGTCTACCCCCTTATGCTCAAATGAAACCTTATTCAATAAAAACAGATAAATATTCCTTCCCACGTTGCCTGTTAGTTTTAATAGGTCTACATTTTCCATTTTGATTAAATTTGGCTATCGGACAAGTAAAACACCTCAGCTTAAAAAGCCTAAAAAGCCTAATATAAGCCATGAGTATGTATGTATGTACACTCACCGGCCACTTTATTAGGTATACCTGTTCAATTGCTTGTTAACACAAATAGCTAATCAGCCAGTCACATGGCAGCAACTCATTGCATTTAGGCATGTAGACATGGTGAGGATGACCTGCTGAAGTTCAAACCGAGCATCAGAATGGGGAAGAAAGGGGATTTAGGTGACTTTGAACGTGGCATGGTTGTTGGTGCCAGAGGGGCTGGTCTGAATATTTCAGAAACTGCTGAGCTACTGGGACTTTCACAGACAACCATCTCTCGGGTAAACAGAGAATGGGCCGAAAAAGAGAAAATATCCAGTGAGCGGCAGTTGTGTGGACGAAAATGCCTTGTTGATGTCAGAGGAGAATGGGCAGACTGGTTCGAGACGATAGAAAGGCAACAGTAACTCAAATAACCACTCGTTACAACCAAGGTATGCAGAATACCATCTCTGAAGGCACAACACGTGGCACCTTGAAGCAGATGGGCTACAGCAGCAGAGGACCACACCCGGTGCCACTCCTGTCAGCTAAGAACAGGAAACTGAGGCCACAGTTCACACAGGCCCACCAAAAATGGACAATAGAAGATTGGAAAAACGTTGCCTGGTCTGATGAGTCTCTAGTTCAGCTGCGACATTCAGATGGTTGGGTCAGAATTTGTCGTAAACAACATGAAAGCATGGATCCATCCTGCCTTGTATCAAGGTTCGGGCTGGTGGTGGTGGTGGTGGTGGTGGTGTATTGGTGTGCGGGATATTTACTTGGTACACTTGGGGCCCCTTAGTACCAATTGAGCATGGTTTAAACGCCACAGCATATTTGAGTATTGTTGCTGACCATGTCCATCCCTTTATGAGCACAGTGTACCCATCCTCTGATGGCTACTTCCATGTCACAAAGCTCAAATCATCTCAAACTGGTTTCTTGAACATGACAATGAGTTCACTGTACTCCCATGGCCTCCAGTCACCAGATCTCAATCCAATAGAGCACCTTTGGGATGTGGTGGAACGGGAGATTTGCGTCATGAATGTGCAGCCGACAAATCTGCAGCAACTGTGCTGCTATCAAGTCAATATGGACCAAAATCTCAGAGGAATGTTTCCAACACCTTGTTGAATCTATGCCACAAAGAATTAAGGCAGTTCTGAAGGCAAAAGGGGGTCCAACCCAGTGCTAGCAAGGTGTACCTAATAAAGTATCCAGTGAGTGTATGTACAGTGGGGCAAAAAAGTATTTAGTCAGTCACCAATTGTGCAAGTTCTCCCACTTAAAAAGATGAGAGAGGCCTGTAATTTTCATCATAGGTTCACTTCGACTATGAGAGACAGACTGGGGGGAAAGAATCCAGGAAATCACATTGTAGGATTTTTAATGAATTAATTGGTAAATTCCTCGGTAAAATAAGTATTTGGTCACCTACAAACAAGCAAAATTTCTGGCTTTCACAGACCTGTAACTTTTTCTTTAAGAGGCTCCTCTGTCCTCCACTCGTTACCTGTATTAATGGCACCTGTTTGAACTCGTTATCAGTATAAAAGACACCTGTCCACAACCTCAAACAGTCACACTCCAAACTCCACTATGGCCAAGACCAAAGAGCTGTCAAATGACACCAGAAACAAAATTTCAGACCTGCACCAGGCTGGGAAGACTGAACCTGCAATAGGTAAACAGTTGTGAAGAAATCAACTGTGGGAGCAATTATTAGGAAATGGAAGACATACAAGACCACTGATAATCTCCCTCGATCTGGGGCTCCACGCAAGATCTCACCCGTGGGGTCAAAATGATCACAAGAACAGTGAACAAACATCCCAGAACCACACGGGGGGACCTAGTGAATGACCGGCAGAGAGCTGGGACCAAAGTAACAAAGGCTACCATCAGTAACACACTACGCCGCCAGGGACTCAAATCCTGCAGTGCCAGACGTGTCCCCCTGCTTAAGCCAGTACATGTCCAGGCCCGTCTGAAGTTTGCTAGAGAGCATTTGGATGATCCAGAAGAGGATTGGGAGAATGTCATATGGTCAGATGAAACCAAAATAGAACTTTTTGGTAAAAACTCAACTTGTCGTGTTTGGAGGAGAAAGAAAGCTGAGTTGCATCCAAAAACACCATACCTACTGTGAAGCATGGGGGTGGAAACATCATGCTTTGGGGCTGTTTTTCTGCAAAAGGACCAGGACGACTGATCCGTGTAAAGGAAAGAATGAATGGGGCCATGTATCGTGAGATTTTGAGTGAAAACCTCCTTCCATCAGCAAGGGCATGGAAGATGAAACGTGGCTGGGTCTTTCAGCATGACAATGATCCCAAACACACCGCCCGGGCAACGAAGGAGTGGCTTCGTAAGAAGCATTTCAAGGTCCTGGAGTGGCCTAGCCAGTCTCCAGATCTCAACCCCATAGAAAATCTTTGGAGGGAGTTGAAAGTCTGTGTTGCCCAGTGACAGCCTCAAAACATCACTGCTCTAGAGGAGATCTGCATGGAGGAATGGGCCAAAATACCAGCAACAGTGTGTGAAAACCTTGTGAAGACTTACAGAAAACGTTTGACCTCTGTCACTGCAAACAAAGGGTATATAACAAAGTATATATAATATATATAACAAGAGATGAACTTTTGTTATTGACCAAATATTTATTTTCCACCATAATTTGGAAATAAATTCTTTAAAAATCAGACAATGTGATTTTCTGGATTTTTTTCCTCATTCTGTCTCTCATAGTTGACGTATACCTATGATGAAAATAACAGGCCTCTCTCATCTTTTTAAGTGGGAGAACTTGCACAATTGGTGGCTGACTAAATACTTTTTTGCCCCACTGTATGTCAAGTATTATGTCTTTATTTACATCAATCCATGCTGGGAGCCTTCCCTGACGCATCACTAAGTTGAATCACCATTATAACAGCATTAACAAGTGTAAGTGAGTTTTTTTTGCCCAAATCTGAGAAATGATTGATAGTGATGACTACCAATATTATGAAGTTGTATCAATTACAAATATGGAATTGTCCTAAATCTCTCAACAACAGACATTTGCAATTTCTGGATTCCCTTTGAACCCCAACTGATGAAAAATGACACTACATTTCTACAGCAATCAATGCTCCTTATCAAGCTATCCTAGTCGGTAGATTTTGTTCAGCCCAATTCATTTTGTTCGATAGAGCTCTGACCTGCAGCATGGCGGGTGTGAGGGAGGCTGTCGGCAGTGACGGGCTGCAGATGTTCATCGTGGGGAAGTCAGAGGTGGTGACCAGCAGCGTCGGGGCACTCAGCTCCAGGACCTTCGGCGCCTTGCGCGTCTTCCCCGAGCCGAGCGCACTGGTGCTCAGCGCTGACATGGCGCTCACCTCCTCCATGCCGTCGGCCTAGTGGACAGACAGCGGGGAGTCACAAACACCATGACACTACGATGTGCAAACAACATTGGATAGATTATTTTGTCAATTAACTATAAAGACATTAATCTGATTAAAAGATAATAATTTGCTTTCAGCATTACAAACCCACCTGTACATAATATGGAAGCATATTTTAGTTGAATATTACTTGAAATTGGGAAATTAAACCACAATTTCAGTGGCATTTTTATTAATCACATTTGTATCACTAATAAAATGACCCCTTTTTTGCGATCAATACTAGCTAGCAATCACAATTGACCATTAAATCATATGTGAAATAGTTACATACACGCTTCCATAGTATACTATAGATAGATCTACAGTACAACTCATCATCTTTCACTGGTATTTGTATTATTGTGAAATTAAGATACCTTAACCCTATTAACTGACCCATGTAAGCTTTGCCGCTTATTTAAATGGTAAGAGAAGTTCACCTAAAATTCCTCATGGATATGATTATAAACTGGATAAAAGAGATTATAAAGATTATAAAGAAAGAGATACAGATTCAAAAAGGTTTTGAATATATCTCAAGACATTGAGACAAATAGAGACTGTGTCAAATCTTAGACGGTCACGATAATAAATCCCTCCTATTTGCCCTGGCGTGATGTGTATTTACTTTTAACTCCTGGGGCTGAGAGGCGATGGACTCGATGTCGCTGTAGATCCCCAGCTCCTCGGGGGAGTCGGCATGGAGAGTCGGGGAGGAGCTTGGCGACGTGGGGAGTTCCGATAAGCTGAATTGTTGTTGTTCGGATGGGTGGACCTGCTCGAAGGAGTACACGGGCTGGGACGGCAGCGAGGAGTGTGTGGAAATGTCGTGGGCCCTGGGGGGCAGAGTTTGAAGGGGATACACGGCCTGATTGGATGTCGCGGCAGGCTCTGCTGTGACCTGAGGAGGGGCCAGGCTGGGTTTGGGGGGGGCGTTCCCAAACTTGATAACAGATGGCGACACGCAGGGCTGCTGCCGCTGCAGCTGGGGCGGGGTGGGGGTCGGCTCCTGGCCGCGCCTGTCTGCCCTCCTCTCTGCGGGGTTCTCCATCTTGATGGACTTGAAGAGCTGGCGCCCGTTCTGCAGCGAGTTGAGTGTGAAGGAGGTGTACAGGCCCGAGTGGATGTAGTCGTTGCGGTTGGACTGCTTGGCGGCAGAGCTCTGCGCCCCCGTGCCGACCCTGCCCCCGCACTCTACAAGCTCGCCCTCCAGTCGAGCGTTGCCATCGTCCCCCCTTTCTGACAGCGGCAGGACCACCAGGTCGCCGCCCTCAGCCCGAGTGGCCATGTCCCCCTTCAAGATGTCCGGGTAGGACACAAAGCGATAGACAAACTTCTGGCCGTTCACCTTCTTTATTATGTTCTGCAGAGAAGGGGGGTGTTTATAGTGAAAAAGAAAATACACACCAAAAATGTTAATAGTATTATTTCATATTGATTTATACTGCTTCTGCATAGCCATCTTTGTGATTGTTCTTTAATTACTTTCAGCGAAATTTATCACATTAAGCCAACTATGAACAGATACATTTTGTCACCTTGCCAACTTAAGAATGTTTTCATGCTTGGGCCTGTTTACTAGCCAATCAACACGGTTAATATATTGGACTATTAAAAACATAGTCGTTTGCCAGAAAGTGAGTGAGCAAAATGATTGGTTGAGATTGCAATGGGTGAGACAACATAGGAAAACTGCCTCTTTTTACTGGAGGACCTTTGGTCATATTTCGTTTGGAAACAATGGGCCAATTTTTGGCATTTTTTCCAGTTGAATATTAACCTTCTATGATATTCAAAGGGTGAATCTATAGTCATGCAAGAGCACATTATTTAGGTGTAAGTCATGTGTATGAACATGTTTAAACTGAAGGCGTGTGTTTTTTTTGGAGAGATGCTATATTTTTGCTTTCTTCCCACCTTCTGTTACGGTAAAAAATAAACTTGGAGTGCCAGTTTGGCATTCATAAGCTAATAAACGCTGTACTTCTGTGCCAGTTAAATTCACCGGCACACAGATTGTACATTTTTGTACTGTCTGGCAAGTTCAAAAATAAAAAACTGCGTGAGGCAGCATGGGTGCTAAATTAGATCAATGCCATGTGATTAGATTTTAAAAAAGTGCTATGCTTTTTAAATTATTTTTTATATGCATGAAATTAAGAGACCAGATCAGAGTCAGACCACAGAAAAGCAACCTGCGTATAACAGCTCCATCCTTCCTGCTTCTACCCAAGTAGCAGCCAATTATGCTGCAGCCAAACATACCGAAGCAGCCCGGCCCTGAACGCCCACGAAAGAAGGCTGTTTTTAGGGCCAAAACTACAGGCAGCGAGAGCGAGGGTACAATCAAGGTTCTTTGCAGAGGATTGAGCTGTAGCAAACACCAACTAGTTATGGGTTAATACGTATATGATGTGGCTACGATACAGAAGGACTGACATCAATGTAATACAATGCCAGATCTATTTCTGAGGGCTCAATTTGTTTCCAGATAATTAAAAGTAATCTTAGGTCTAGGTTTTGCACATTAAAGTCAAGCCTGTGGTGAAAGATAAGAGCTCAGCGATCGTCAACTGGCGGCCCGCGAGCCACATCCAGCCCGCCAAAGCTTCCAATCCGGCCAGCAGAATATTAATAAATTCAGATAATGTGAGGAGGAAAGAAAATGTGCTCCGGTATTTAGGATATCTAGTAGTGCTAGCCGATAAATCGTATTTTCATCGTCATTGCGATATGAACATGTGCATAAAGACATCGCAAAAGACTGCCTGAAACGTGATGAATAAGAAAAATAATTTTATAATCTCATTTTAGAAAATTCATTTTTATTTTTTTATCTATCTGAAAGGACGAAGGCATCCGTGATCAATTAACTAGTGGACTCGTTCTCTGTTAGAAGAAGCACACACTGCTCTCCCGTTGGACGGGCTCAAAAAGCAGGAAGTGACGCTACGCCATGGGAATATCAGAAAACTGGTCATTTGTGTTGTTTTCCCCCAGATATTTGTTTATTTCAAGAGAGGTTTTTGTTGAGTTTAGTGATAATGATTTAAAGGGAGCAGGGGAAATTAAACTTTCATTTCTTATACTGTCTTATTTAAATTAATGTTCTGTTTAATTGGTTGGGTATTCATGTGCAATTTGTTGAATAAAAGCATGTTCTTTTATCAAACAAACTGTTGATGAATACCCTATAATATAAATTCTATAATATAGAATTTAGGTAACTTTCCGCTTTCGGCTCTTGAGTCACATTATTGCTTGCCTGACAAACAATTCACAAGGCGTTTCTTCATGCAAGCGTTTTCCATCAATCAGGACACTGCATAATAGCATCAGAACCACTGATGAAGACATGACAGCTCCCCAAAAGGGAAGCTGAATTATCTAGATCGCCCCCTGGTGGCTGGCTGCAGTATAGGTGTTAGGAGTCTGTTTACACTGATATAGGCTAATAAAATACATTCATTTTGAAGTGGAAAATATGAAACAATAATAGGTTAATCAGGCCTAAATATTATTTTTTTTTTTTTGTTTTTTTTAAGTCCGGCTTCGAAAAATTCTGTCCCTTGGACAAATGTAGTTCATGACTGATGAGCTAAACTGTATCTTGTAGGTAAGGTACAGATTAGAGTGAGGTATGTACAGATAAGAGTGAAATATATTGCTAGCTAAAATTAAACATACTACCAGTTTGTGACCTCAAGTGGGGGAGCCTTCACTCCTGTAAAATTGCCCTTGAAGAATCAACCACATTTATAGTAAACTAATACAATCATGTTTGTTATAACCATGAATCTGTTGTTAAAACTACCACCAATGACTACCGCCATTTTGTAGCCCAAGATAGTAACAGGTGGGTGAAGGGTAGGTGTGAGACCTGCCGATTAGATATGTATTGCATTACTTGGGTGCCGATTCAATATGTATTGCGATTCTGCAAGTATTGTGATACAATATGTACTGTCATTTTCTTTTGACTACTCTTTAAATCACAGGCCTATTGCTTTGAAATGAAAAGTTGTGTTATTTTGCCATTTGACATTGCCTATGACATTTGCTCTATAACATAACATTTGAAGTTACTTTCATATTAAGTTAAATTCTTTTGAGTAGTGTTTTAGTTTAGTGTATTGACTTAACATTTTATTGTTTCATTGTTGTAATTTGTGTCCATTTAATTTTGCTATGTGAAGCCCTTTGGGCTGTAGGCAAAGGAAAGGCTGTAAAGCAAAGGTGCTATAAAGTTGAGTTGAGTTTCTTTAGACTCATCTGTAAAGGATACAAAAATAAATCTGTGAAGGGATGACATATCTGGGCTCAAGTGTTTGAGGCATTTTACGGAAGCCGGCATTTTCGACCACATTATACGGGCGTAATGCCTGCAAATGAAATGTGCAATTGCGCTTGTTATTCATTTTGCTCACTCCGATCTACTTGGTAATTTTTGCAACGCTGCTTTGACTGTTGGCTGGCTGGTTGCTTTCGGTAGCCTCTTAGCAACTTGTCTGCACTTAGCTCCGGGGGGTGGCGATTGAGATGCACCAGTATATTTGAGGTGTTGCCACAATATTTTGTCTTGCTGTTGCAATGTTTGCATATTGCAGTGGTCATATCCAGTTTCCCATCAACACTGTAAAAGCCGAAGGGAGACTCATTGCCGCACGTCTTAAGGATACAGCGGCGCACTTGTATGACATCATGGCGCACTTGGATGATGTTACCCAGAAACCGTGAGTTACGAATCAATTCTTCCTGGAAAAATTGATTTGTGAATTGTTGGTGACCAGAACCGCAATACATAACCGAATCGATTTTTCTTACCGCCTAACGAATACGGACGCTGGCATCAGGTCCAATATTACGTTCATAGACCTGTACTATAAAAACTGCACTGTGCTGCGCTACCAGTAGTGGGCGGTATACCTTGTCATAGTAGTATCTGAGGGCACGGCTCAGCTTGTCGTAGTTCATGCTGGGCTTGTTCTTGCGAGCACCCCAGAGCCTGGCCACCTCCTCTGCCTGCAGTAGCTTGAACTCCCCTTCCTCATTGGTCCAGCAAATCAGCGGCTTTTTGCTGGAGTCCAACAGGAGCTGGAGGAGGAACTGCCACAGGGTGACCGAGCTGTCCATGGCTCTCACTGGAAAAAGGTGGGGGGTAGAAAGACATCATGAAATGGAAAAACGCAAAGACAAAATAGCGGTAGCAGTTGTCGGTAAACCTCCAGGCTAGGCGAACCAAAAAAGTGGGTTAACGAAAAAAAACAAGATTATGACCAGTAACACTTTACTACGTTGGTTTAAAAATGGTTCCCATTTCATATGATTCAAGGTTTTCCAAATATTTTAGCATTTTGTTCCCAACAGGTCTCGAACAAATTTTTCCAGAGTTCCTCTGAAAAAACAGAGATTTGGCTCCAGGCGTGGTTTACTGTAGCTTCTAGGCTGCAGCCAATAATATCTGACACTTCACTTTGTATAAACCTGCCTCTCGACACATGCTAGCTTGAGTGGCAACTTGCTCAGTGAGAAACCAGGCAGGAGATAGAAGGACTGTCACTCACAGTCAGTAAGCCAATCAGGTTACGGTATGCAAAAAAACACCCACCCAACCGATCTCTCAGTTATGCTGGTTTTCTTTTTTGAATACAGGTACTCCTCACTTAACGACCAAGTTCCGTTCCTACGACTAGGTCGTTAAGCTAACTGGTAGATAACTGGTAAGTCATGTGTATATACATGTTTACACTGAAGGTAAACATGTACATACACATAACTGGTAGCCTTACTGTTATTTCAGTCTTGGAAACTGCGAGCGCTAGTGTAGTGAATAATGACCGACTGCAGGAATTAGACTGAGACTGAGAACAGTGATGTGCGATGAGATGCTTGTTGCTAAGACGCTGCGCACGCAGTGCACACGCCACGTACAACAGACTGGTCAGAGCTGGTTGTAAATCCGAACGGTCATTAAACAGGTAAGTTGTTAAGTGAGGAGTACCTGTACTAAATAAATACATGTTTAGTTGACATTGTAGAAAGATATAAAATTGCTTAAATATGGTACCTTTAAAGCAGAGGTTCAAACATATTACTGTAAGATACCACTTTCCAAATAGTCAGCCACTTTGTTAATGTTCCGTCCTTTCTTAAAAAAAAAATTATAATCCTATATTGTTCTGAGTTTATTTAATAGCCCAGCTGCTCCTATACCCACTCTGCACTGGAAATGCCATATTTGATTGACAATCGAACGAGAACAATAGAGTGTTGCAAAAAGGGCGGGAACAGTTTAGCTTCTGTTGAACATACACTTTGTCTTCCTCCTTAGCATGCTGCTCTTTTCAACCCCAAGCCTTAATAAAGAGACCCCCCCCACCTCCACACACACCCCACCCCACCCTCCCTGTGTAAGGACAAGAATAAGATCTCATAAGGGAAAGAGTCCAGGCAACAAGGTCAGAAAATATTCACAAAAAGTGGTGAAAAAAAACACAACCCAGGGTTGGTGGGGCTAATGTGATGACGGAAAGTTGATAGTTAAGGAACAAATGTCATTTAGCATACACAATTCAACCATTAATACACTCAAACCAACGCATGTAGGGTTACTGTTCATCAAACATTTGCGTACTAAACTGAGCTCTGATTCTAAAGATAAGGAGGTTCCTTCTATAAGACGAAGTTTCACCACACAGTCGTCTCACATTACGTAGTAGAATCTAGAATGTGCTCTTTGCCTCCTTTTCACTTACACAAAGTCCTGCACAATTCTACATATAGAAATCGCCTAATTGCTGACAGGAGGCATCAATAGAATAATAGTATACTATAATAAATACTATAATATTTTTGAGCAGCCTTCATGTCAAGCCGAAACTTTAAAAATGTGATTCAAACTCGGGGGGTGACGACGTTATTGACTGTTCTACTTTACAATATAATTGTACATGATCGAATTTTATAATAATTGTGTGTGTGTGTGTGTGTGTGTGTGTGTGTGTGTGTGTGTGTGTGTGTGTGTGTGAGAGAGATCAAAAGGCATTTAAAATATAAATCAAGTGACTCTTCTTTGATTGTTGCCATGTGAGGTAAAATTCTCCAAAATCAACATGCTCATTGTGCTTGATTGGCTCCGATATGAAAGCAGTGTTTCTGTCGGTGCAACGAATCACAGCAACATATGAATGCACATTAATTATCAGCCTCCTTGCCTATTTGGCATGGCAAGAACATGTCTGTTCAGGGGGGGAAATAAGCAGAAATAATACATAAAATATTGGTGCGATTCAGCAATGGGAGCTGGGAGGGAAAACTTAACCAAGGCCTACATGTGAAAGAGGAAAAAACATCTAATCTGTAAGGGTGATTAGACTTGGAGATTGTGTTCTGAGGTTTGGGCTGTGTATGCAAATGCTATCATATACCACCCCAGGCCTATCCACGCAATGAATAAATTAGATTGTAGTAATAATGTGTAATTACATTCATTTCAGAAATGCAACCAACAACCATATGCAGAAGCAGTGTGCATTCAACATGAAAGCTGAGGGAATAATATCTTAATACATTTAAGCATTTTGTAAATCGATTAAGACAATTTGAAGAATATAAAGGTGGTTTTGCGTTTCGTTCTTTGTTTAACAAGTGTTTAATTTGTCAGGCCCCTAAGCCAGCAAAATACAGTTGAATATCCCTGTACTACACTTTTTACAGTATTTTTTCCTGTAGTTTGTGCAGGTACTTCTCTCTTAACGCCTGAGTTCCGTTCATACAACCAGATTTTTAAGCGAATTGGTCGATAAGTAAGGATCCGTGCATTTCACGGCAAGGGGGCGTGGGATTGTGAACGCTAGTGTAGTGAATACTGACAGACTGCGGGAACGAGACTGAGACTGAGAACAGTGATGCATGATGAGATGCTTGACGCCGAGACGCTGCGGTATTGTAAACGGCATACAAGTCCAAACGGTCGTAAAACAGGTAGGTTTTTAAGTGAGGAGTACCTGTATAGAAATTAATGCTTTGCCATGTCATTGCACCGTAATCAAGACAAATTCTGTGTATAAGACATGAAATGCAGCAAAGTGTATCCCATACTGTAATCTTCTTCAGGAGACAGTAAATCTGCCCTGATTCATCCATCCCAGCTTGGTTGGAGACACACCCCCTACATACAATCTGTCCCAATCGCACAGTGTAATATTGTGGCAAAAAAGGGCAGATGGAGAGCACAGAAAGTTCCATGTACACTCCAGGAAAGATTGTCATTCCAATTTTTTTCCCCAATTTTGTCGTATAAACTGTGTTTTGTCTTGTTTGTTTATGTTTCACTTGTATCCCGTCTTGGAGGAGCAGTGATGATCAGTTGTTTAGTTGGTCAAAGCATGGCAAGAGCTGGGTTGGTGGTGGCCACAAACATAAAAATAATAAGTGCGGTGCTCTTGACATTCCAAAATTCATGCAAAGAAGGGCGTTATCGTAAGTGGGTTTTGGATGATTATTAAAGATTGCCATTGCAGGTTGCGAAATGGAAGACTTACAGATTAAATGTTTTGGATGCAAGAAAATAGCCTCTGTTGCATGCCTTGCCTGCAGGACAGCAGCGGTTAAAAACACATAAATAGATAAAATAATTTAAAGGACGAAACATTTGATTATGTTGATTATGCGAGCATGGGCCACTACTGCATCTAAAAATGTATTTTAAAAAAAATTGTCATTTTTTTTTTGGTTTATTGTATACTGCAATTTTTTTTATATTTATTTAGCTAATTTTAGGTTTGTTGTATATTAAAGTACTATCTTGTTGGCATTTTGTTCTATTTCTCGCTTCATTTTTAGGTGTATTGCACATTGCCAATTATTTTTCCTGCTCTTTATTTTGATTCTTTATTATCTATCTATCTATCTATCTATCTATAAGAACGGAAGGGGTTGGGTTCAACAAGAGCTAATTCCAGACATAGAAACAACCTGATCTGATGTTTGATCGATCAATTATTGACACATGCTGCCAGGAGTTTTGCACAAAAAGTCTGATTGCCACAGTAGTGCAACAGGAGACCACTTGTTGATGAACAACAAACGGCACCTCACAAACAAGCGACCCCACACCGGATAAAAAGCACATTCAGACACAACGATTCAAATCTATGTCCGTCGCTCCACAGGTCTAACGTCTGTCAGCTCAAGTTTACGTCACAGTCCCTACTTTGCAAAGCATTAGCCTGTTTGCTAACGTTACCTTAACTCGTCGAACCCGCCGAAAGCACAAACAGCCCAACCTCGTCGAAAGAAGCGCCAATCATTTTTCAAGCTTTCTAAACAGTCGTGCGTCAATAAAAATCGCGAAAAAAGCTCCGCTGCCGAGAAGGTGTCGGAATTAATCAGCCGCCGCTTGTTGTGACGGCTAGCGCGAACAGGAAATGAAAACCCGCCCTGACGTCACTTCCTACGCTCCTTCCACACTTTACTATTCACCAAACTTTCAAATAAACATTAAAATATAATATATTATACTATACCATAATATAATATACCATAATATCATATAATACAATATAATATACCATAATATAATATTATATAATGTAATATAATACAATATAATATAATATAATATAATATAATATAATATAATATAATATAATATAATATAATATAATATAATATAATATACCATAATATAATATAATATAATGTAATATAATACAATATAATATACCATAATATAATATAATATAATATAATATAATGTAATATAATACAATATAATATAATATAATATAATATAATATAATGTAATATAATATAATATACCATAATATAATATAATATAATGTAATATAATACAATATAATATAATATAATATAATATAATATAATATAATACAATATAATATAATATAATATAATATAATATAATATAATATAATATACCATAATATAATATAATATAATGTAATATAATACAATATAATATAATATAATATAATATAATATAATATAATATAATATAATGTAATATAATATAATATAATATAATATAATATAATATAATATAATATAATATAATATACCATAATATAATATAATATAATATAATATAATATAATATAATGTAATATAATATAATATACCATAATATAATATACCATAATATAATATAATACAATATAATATACCATAATATAATATAATATATTGTAATATAATATGATATAATATAATATAATATAATATAATATCATATCATATCATATCATATAATATCATAAAATGTCATTATATTATATTATTTAATGTTATATTATATAAATACATAATATAATATCATATTATTATATGATATTATATGATATTATATTATATGATATTATATTATATTATAGGACATTTTAATTGCGATGTTACAGCAGCACACGTCAGAACAAATATGCGATCAAATAAAGAACAAAATGGATCATGTGTCTTTCTCGAAATCGAAAATAGAAAGATAACATAGAAAGAAATTGACAATCTAAAATAAACAATACTCGTAAAGGCTACTTCCTGCAAGTCGAACTAACTAACCCTAAGTTATAAATAACTCCATGCAATTAAAAACATGTAAATGGCCAAAGTAAGGGTTCGTTTGCATTTATGGTTGACGTAGTGACGATAATATTCAATGTGTTAAGTCCAAACCTTGCATACAAACGTTGAATACGATCCATGAAATTGTGTATGCACGTACTGCAATACTCGAACGTGTAGGCATTTAAAATGAATTCAGTGTCACGTTTTGTCGCTTGCTCTGCTGGAATTATTTTCCTTCGAGAGAAATACCCAGTTTGGACACCAAGGGGCGCTGTAATACCAAGGTTTTTCTGCATTTGGAGTTTCGAAGAAGCTCATTGTCAACCAATCGAAAATCAATACCAAGAAATGCATGCCATAGTACACATGTATGAATAAAACAAGATATAATACTATTATTACAATGACTATTATATTATCACATTATGTACTATGCGCATAGCAAATAATTAATTAATTTTAATGTAATAATACTATAACAGTAATATAATCTGATAGGAATATAAATCTGATACTACTACTACTACTACTACTACTACTACTACTACTACTACTACTACTAATAATAATAATAATAATAATAATAATAATAATAATCATATAAGATAACAACTAATCTGATCAATTACAAATCTGATGATAGTATAATATGTTTTTTTACAAGTATATATTACAAGTTTGATAATAATATATTATAGATACTGGACCTCTAGATCTCTAGATCTACTAGATCTCTTACACACTGGCTCCCAGACCGTTTCCCAGCTCCTACACACACGGCCACACCCACACACACACACCACACACATAATAATAACAACAATAATCATATGAGATAACAACTAATCTGATCAATTACAAATCTGATGATGGTATAATATGGTTTAAAATATAATAATATAACCTGATAATATTACAAGTTTGATAATAATATTTAATAGATACTAGACCTCTAGATCTCTAGATCTACTAGATCTCTTACACACTGGCTCCCAGACCGTTTCCCAGCTCCTACACACACGGCCACACCCACACACACACACCACACACATAATAATAACAACAATAATCATATGAGATAACAACTAATCTGATCAATTACAAATCTGATGATGGTATAATATGGTTTAAAATATAATAATATAACCTGATAATATTACAAGTTTGATAATAATATTTAATAGATACTAGACCTCTAGATCTCTAGATCTACTAGATCTCTTACACACTGGCTCCCAGACTGTTTCCCAGCTCCTACACACACGGCCACACCCACACACACGCACATGCACACAGCAGTGTCCCAATGAAGTGCTTCATATTAGCCCAAAAAAAAAGCAAGCAAAGTGCTGCTAAAAGTGCAAAAAAAAATATATATATATATATAATAACCCAATACATTAAATGCTAATACGATTAAAAACTGAAATTATATAACTTAATTTAATAAATAAATAATTGAAACTTGGATTTGATGAAACCAAACTATTTAAAGCTCTCTCTCTCTCTCTCTCTCTCTCTCCCCGTCCTGACCCTAACCCTCACCACTCCCCCTTCATTATTATACTCACAAGAAAAGTACATTCATTCCTCCGTCGACTCAAAGTGTCTTTCTACGCCCATCGGCTGATATTTAAATATTGGCAGAAAAACATTAGGTGGACCTAATTGAATTCATCTGAAGGAACTTGGACAGCCTTACATTTATATGATTTGATTTGATTTGATTTTGTTTTGTTTTGGGTTTTTTTGTTTTGTTTTGTTTTGTTTTGTTTTGTTTTGTTTTGTTTTGTTTTGTTTTGTTTTGTTTTGTTTTGTTTGGGCCGTAGCGGCCCGCAGTGAATAAAACGCCGTTCGTAAAAGACACAAGGTGGCGGTGGAGGTGCATTGGACGACTTGCATAGTAATAGTAGAGTATAATAGTACTGTATACAACTTCACCCTTCAACAAGACGCTCTGCAGACCCTTTCCATAAAGAAAAAGAGAAAAACCTGAACTTAAACTTCCCTGTGTTATAGATAAAGTTAAATGTATGCATGTATATCCCAATCAACAGCAAAAAATACATACATTGCATATATAAAAAAAAGGATGTAGCTGATAATCTGAATATCATTTTAAAATCACACCATAAAGCAAGTCTGTCCATCTTGGTCCAAGATGCAAAATAAACTTTTATCCTTCCAAGAGAATCATGAATAATGGCAACATATATCTATATTAACTTTTGTACATTTTATGTATTATCTCATATTATGGATTGCAGAACTCGCTATTATAAGGATATCTTTTTTATTAAATTATCTATTATTAAGTGCTATTACAATTAAGTCATTTTATTATTAATACGATTTACTACTGTTTAGAAAGGTATCCTGCTTGTCTGCATTTTATCCATATAATTCACTGACTTGAAAATCTTCTTTAAAAGATGACGAAATAGAATTATCATAAATTAACTAATTTATTATTAATTCATATTACTGAATTCAACTGACTGGCTTCCAAATCCCCCATAATGTGTTTGTGACTTATCATAAATGTCCTTATATTTGAATGGTCGAGGGCTTGTAATCTGAGAGGCCCTATTAATTTACACAGGCATGGCTGTTTTATGGGTTATGTAAGTGTTATGTAAGTCTGTGTTGTTTTGGGGAGCCGTCAACTCGACTAGCTGCAACACGTTGGGGCGATATGGAAAGACATTTGAAATATCCACCTTGGGGAAAAAAAAAGCTTTATTATTGTTTATTTTTTTTTATGTATATCAACAATACTTTAGACAAAATACCGTATGTACAACAAACAAACTTGTGTCACGTCTCGAAATAAAAAATACCTGGTACCTCTTCCTTTACAAAACTATTATCTTTTTGTTTGGACAATACATTCTCTCTTCGCTGCAGACCCGAGATTTAACGCGAATACATTGGAAAACGTCTGGCATCTTTGCGTCTGCTTCCCACCAGTAAAGGCAACAGTATGGACTAAGATCGGGAATAACTAGACGGGAAAAATAATCAAATTAAAAACCTTGTTAGTATGACGCGGATCTGGTTGGAGCACGATGCTATGTACATGTCTTGTTGGTATACAGCGTGGAACTACCTCAGACTCCCTCTGGTTACAATGCAAATACACGCACGGTGGGTCTCGTATCAAAAATAAAGACTTACAAACAGGTTTAAGTCCAAACCAAAAATAATTACAACACATTACTTCACAGGAACGCCATCTATTTGCACTAAATAATAAAAAACGCCTCGCTAACGCAAATGTAAAAAGTATTTCTGGTCACGTCACCCTCCAACAGGCACGAGTTGCCATGACGGGTGTGGTGACAACGCCTTGATTCTTGGAACAATAATAAACAATTGTGTCCGTGTAGCTGCATGGCGATTTGTGGGTGAAGCGGGCGATAGATGCTTTGTTTTTGTTTCGTTTTTCAACATCCGCGGTTGACCTTAACCAGGCTCTTATTTGGTGTCGCTATAAGTCTAAACAATGTTGAGTCGTATTTGTCGGAGCTCCATGGGAAATACAGGGAGGTCTTCAGGCCCACAGCAGGTCATAGTTCAAGCAGCATCTATAGGGGGCTTTTATTCAATCTTTACATTCGTTAAAAATGTAAAGTGGGCAAGGGTGGGTCCGAATGGTTTGGGCGGTGTGGAATATTTGCATCGCATTATGTTTTTTGTTTTACTTCTGACATTCAACACAACGTGCAGAGGAAGCCGAGCCCTCGATCTCGGTCTCTTTTCTCTTTTTCAACATTGACTCAACTGTCCTCACAGTGATTCAAAGCTACGCGACAGGTGATCTGCACAGGTGGGGATCTGAGATCTGATGGATCACACGATTGAAGTGGTGTTTTTGAGATTCGCCGGTGCTTCCGTCCATATCTCTCCCCGAGGCTTTCCAGTGGGCCGACTAGTTCAACCCTTCAACATTCAGTGAGCAGGACTCAAACCAAAATAAAAAAAAGTTCAATCTTTGGTCTCCAAGTTGAGCGAAGGGATCTGTCTTAAAGCCTGGAGAAGGGCAGGGGATTCCATGGGGGACTGGTTGGGTGAGGGGGAGCCCGACCTGGGAGACATCCCCAGAGATGAAGAGAGTCCCTCTGGAGGCAGACTGGACGCAGAGACACTCATGCCCGGGTACATAATGGGCATACCACCTGAATGCCAGCATTTCTCCAGCATAGGCAGATAGGCTGCGGCGGCAGCGGCTGCGGGGGGGATGAGGTAGAAGGGCACACAAAACGGGGGCTGGTTGGGAGAGAAGCTCACATAGCTGCCAGAACCTCCTACCGCTTGCACACTGAGGCAATCGTCCTCAGACGACTCAGACCGTGACCTCTTAGCTTTGGGCTCATCGCTTTCCCGCTTCACGGTGCCGGCCATCTTCTTAGACCTTTGCCCCTCTTCCTTGGCATGGCACATCGGCCGCTGAGATCTGCTGTCCAGTTTTTCATGTTCCCCCCCATAACCGCTATCAGTGTCCGTGTCACTGCCACTCAGCTCCCCCATTCCATGGGGAAAAGTCCTCTGGATGACTGGCACGCAGTTCATGGCGTGGCCCTCAGAAACCTGCGCGGCTTGCCCCACGGCCTTCACCGGCTTCTCCGAGGACTTGCGGGCAGCCTCGCCCGTGCGCGGGCTCACTGGGTGATCCAGGACCTCCGACGCGACCTTGTGGATGTGGCTGACAATGTGGGCGGCGGTCAGGTCCCTGCTGCTCTCCTGGTTGGCCACGTACTGCAGGACCTCCTTTGCGCACAGGTGGAAGCCTGAGCGGAACATCTCGCTGTTCTCTGCAGCTTCATCTTCCTGGTCACCTGCTTGACGAGAGAGGGGGAAGGGTTTAGGTTTCAATAACCAGAATCTGTACCAATTTGCAATCCAACAAAAACCTTCAGGGGGCATATATGGGAGAAAGATAAGTCCCGATCACTGATGAGGTAAAAGACCAAATGTGTAGTTCCCGTTCATACACATCAATGGCATCAAACTTACCGATTTGCAGGCCATTCTGCAATGCCATAATCTTCTGCTGCTGCTGCTCCAGGACAGAACTCAGGGCTTTCACGTGCTTGAGAGTGAGTTCCAACACCACAGCTTTTTCCAAATGGCCTAGCGTCT
>NC_137192.1:5816431-5901431 GCF_960531495.2 Zeus faber
GCAATAAACCAAATTAACTTTTTTTATTTTGATCTGTTTTTAGATTTTTATTTCTATATTTTCATTCTTCTTTGCTTTTACATAATCGCTTTTACATCTTACGTAAAGCAATTGAATTGTCCCTGTGGATGAAACGTGCAATATAAACTGGCCTGGCTTTGCCGAGAAGAGCAGAGGGTTAACTTTCAAAGAAAGTGTGAGTTATGCCTTTGATAGGATCTGTTAAACTTTTAAAGACAAACAAGTAGCCATCTGAAGCTAGATATTACAGCATACTTAATCACCATTCATGCAATATATATTATTTAGAAAAGCAGTCATTTACATACATATATTTTGTAGAAGAGAATATTTTTACTCAGACTAAATTTTCCCCATTTGACAAAAAAGCTTCTCTGACTTACAAACGATTAAACTCAAACCTTTCAGCAAATTTGACAAATAAATATAAATTCGGGCTCCAGAGCCAATAATAATTTTGACAAAGCTTGATTTCATATTATTATCTATATATTGTATTATGTGTCACAGGTAGTAATCAATATGCCCCAGTATTTAACATTTAACCTTCTAAATTATCTTACATATTTACAGCATTTATTTGAAAACAACAACAATTTGTGTGTTGTGTGACCCCACCCACACCCACACCCACACACACACACACACACACACACACACAAAAAAAAATCAACACAGGAAGTAAAGGCTACTTACATCCATTTTAATAAATAATTCTACTTTAATACTTTAATATACAAATTTGCAGTGCTCAATAATTAAATGTTCAATTATCAATGTCATCATTTCATGATACATCTGGAAATGTATCTTTAACAATATACAAAAAGCAATGGTAGAAGCAAACACCTCTAAGTACACTTATAATCTCCCCCCCCCCCCCCCACAAAAAAGAAAATGGCCAACTTTTCCACAGAGGTGTTACGATAGGTGTAGCTCACAACTTGAAATAGGGGTCTGTTCCATTCCACATGTTTTCACATCTGTGCAGCATGCTTATCAATCAAACAGACCCTGAATAGGTGTTATGAGCTAGGCCTGTGTTGACCCCGCTGTGGAAAGGACTCCATTTAGAATACAGGTAAGGAACACATTTGTACACAATAAGACAGCCGCTATGCAAATGAGCAAAGAAATCTGTATTATAGTGACAAAATAAATAAAAAACAAAAAAGGCACAGATGGAACAAATTGACCTTAATGCAAGACACATCTTTGAAGATATGTTAATGCCAGTATAATAATAATAATAATAATAATAATAATAATAATAATAATAATAATGTGGTAAGTACAATTCCTGAGCAAAAAAATATTTTTGCTCAGGAGGATAGTGGGATAAATAAAAGAGCAATTGCCTAAATGTTAGATTTAACATTCAACTGTGTAAGTACCGAATATGTAAATGTAATTCTCACACAATATGCTATCTCAAGTGCCTTTCGGTAGCGATTCAAACAGAGGAGATTAAATAACTTGACAAACAAGCAATCAAACAAAAACATGGAGAATTACAAAGGCCGGCATATTAATCTATCATTTCTATATGTCCTGACTGAGATATAATGAATGAGAAATCAGACAAAAGTCCTATGTTACCAAAATGCCAAATCAAAACCCAGTGCAAATGGAAATAGCTAACTCACACTGTCAGATATCATGTGGGGTTTTGAACTTAAGTGCATTAACCTTGCATAAGTTTGGATATTGCACGACATAGAAAAATAAGACATGAAATACTGCTTGTCATATTGTTAGAATATTGTATGCATATGCATATATATATATGCATACACACATATATGTATGTATGTATGTATGTATGTATGTATGTATGTATGTATGTATGTATGTATGTATATACACACATATACATATGCATAAAGATACATATATATATACATATATACACACATATATATATATATATATATACACACACACACACACACACACACACACACACACACATATACATACGCATAACACACACACACACACACACACACACACACACACACACACACACACACACACACACACACACACACACACACACACACACACACACACACACACACACACACACATACATACATACATACATATGTGTGTGTATATATATGGCTAAATCTTTCTGTCCAGTCAGTTCTGTTGAGATTCAAGTTCATTCAGTAAAGGCCATGTATTGAAAACATCCAATTCATCTCGTCATCAAAAAAAAAGATACATCTGCATGGGTTACATGTTTGGCGTAATAACTGCATTAGGGTAGAGGACATAAATACGTTGTGACTACCTATGTTAACAGTGTTCACTAGCATTATACGCCACTCACACCCAGTAGTGGCTACGGTTAATACGTGGTGCGGGGCCTCGGTGGCAGAGCGCTTCAAGCACCGTCCCCGCGGCTACGCAGGCTGCTGGGGGTTGATGTTCATGTGCTGCGGGTGCCCCAGCAGGCCAATCCGCTGCTTCTGCTTCCTCTGCTCCGTCATCTGAGGAGAACACACACGAGGGAAGAACACAGGTTTCCCGTCAATCTCGCTCTCGCACTCGACCCCCCTCCCTTGATAAAATCAAGAAAGTTGTGCCGTTGTCTGTCCCCATCGCGCTTTGTTTCAAGTATAAAGTCTACAGCGCTGGCCCCGCAGAGCCCGCGTACCAATAAATGTCATCTGAAATCCTGTCGTCCCCGCCCTTCTCCAGAACGGCAGAAGCTGTAAACAAACTACTAAAATTGAAACTCGGCGCGAGACAATTTCGGCATAGCGAATGGCAGCCATAACACAGAAGTCAACCCGCGTGACGACAGGAACGAGGTGGGGATTTTTTTTTTTTCCTGTTTGCTATTGCAATTTTCTGGAGGTGCCTTTCGCATCTCAGCCACGACAAAATGGTTGATATCTGAAGTGAGATGAAAGTGTGGTGAGTAAAAGAGGGGCATCTGAGTGACATTCTGCATTTCACTATGACTCATTGATCGGGACAAATTCAACTTGTGCTTTCAACCCTCACCCTTGCCCCAATGCTGAGCAAGAAATGCAGACATTGCCATGGAAACAGATGGGAAAACAAAAAATAAAAATAAAAACAAGGTACGAATTGGCTAAACACAAACTTAACGGTGGCATTTTGTGTTTAACTTAGAGGTGTCCTTGGTCGACATCGCACGCCCAATTAAGCGGAACATTGCAATGTTCATTGCAGTGTCCCGTCACGGCATCGTTTCCTCCTGTCTGGGTCAAAATGTCTCCTCATCCTCCGCTTCCTCCTTGATACTTCTCACTTCAACACTAAGGTCAGTTCCATCGCTCTGCCTACTAGAAATAGTGGACTGCAACCTTGGCCAGATGCCGAAAAGCGAAAATCCTTTAGAGGCTGTTTTTGCAATCCTTTTTTTTTTACTGAAATCTAAAACAGTTTAAACACAGCCTGACTCAAAGATAAGTGTAAAGGTGGAAATTACAGCTTAGCCACCTTTTTTAAACATTTAAATACACTCAGTAACACTGATAATCGACATGTAAATTAAAAAAAAGGTAGAAGTTGAAAGGATTCAAATGGTTTTCATTTAAATTTGTGTAGCTCAACAACCCTAAAATCCTGGTTTTATTTTATGTTTTTGTTCTTTACTTCCAATAACTTGCATAATATTTATTTCGAGGAAATTCTCTGAACGACCGGGTTCAGAGAAAACTCTTTGACAAAAAACAAGGACATAGGATCAAACAAATAAAACAACGACAAGAGACTTACAACAGGTTCCCGGCGCAGCGCACGCAAACTCAATATGGGGTCCTTGTCCGATGACGCACACAAAAAAATAAATAAATAAATAATATGGTTTTAAAGCCTTATGGGCCATGCCGTGACCTATGACTCACAGTCGTCTGCTTTTAGTAAGCACTGCGTTGAAAAGGCCATGGAGCTTGTTTGCTATTTAGATCTGTAGCCCCCACAATTCAACACAAATTTTCCGAGACACTTCATGTTTTGGGCTACCATTAGGATTTCAACCTCCCACCGAGTTCCCTCAAGCTGTGGAAGGAGTACAACCCGTAAGCTCCCCCATGAGGAGTTCATCTTTACGCACCTTCCGGCATTAATTTAAGCACCCTGCATCTAGAACCCACACAAGACTATCAGTGAGCAGATTCCTCAGACTGAAATCCATACGTGCAATTACTGTGATATTATTTATTTTGATATCTTTCTAGCTCTCAGACTTTTTGACTTATGTTGCCAAATTTGCCTATAGCACCAATTGCAACATCATTTGATATCTTTGCCATGAAAAAGTTCTTCTCCTGATAATTTTATTTTAATCTAATTTGAATTGAATCACATTGAGCTGTGTTTAGTTTGACCAACCTGTTCTTTGAGCTCGGTCAGCTGGCCTGAGAGGTTGGACACCAGTTTCATGGTGGACTCCAGCTTCTCCTGCAGATTTCTGATCTCGTTCTGCTCGCCATCTGCGTCGCTGCTTACCAGGGACATGGCCCTCATTCGTGGAAACCAGTCAAGATTGTGTTCCTGTGTCAAACAGAATTGAAAAAAACAAAATGTAAAGATTATGATCAATGGGTGGCTCAATTTCTAAATCAAACTTATTATTGTCTACAATTAGATGAATGAGTGAGCTGTATCTTCATCTGCTTCTTTCATGTAACTTGGATACATGGAATGGAATTTCGTGGATGTTGTTTTGGCATGACAAATTCAATTTGATAACATGAAAAGCCTGTTTATTATTTGGTGGACAATGAAATCAGGCTAGTCTCTGGGACGTTCCAAAATCACATGGGAGTGAGGGGCATATAGCCCTAATGCACCTCTGTTACCCAAGAGGAACCTATGGAGACTCGTCGGCTCAGATGGAGAACCAGACCAGCGGCCCCGCGGGCCAGATCTGGCCCCTAGACACTGCCAACCTCTGAGCCTCCATAATACCACAATTTAATAATATTTTTGATCTTTATCCATGGAAAACTATCGTTGTACTGCCCCAGCGTATTGCATAAGCTGATTTGCTTTGAAGACAAGATCGTGTGCGTAGCATGCGTTCACAAAGAACACATTCAAATAACACATCATTGTAACTGATTATCCTGTGAAACGAATCAATTAACCTAAAGAACAATCAATTTGTCAGCGTTCAAACCAAACATCATTTTTGGCCCACTTCTATATGCACATTTCTACAGTGTTGAAAAAGGTCCCCCACATGCGGTAGTAAAAACACAACGTGATGCCAGAATCTATTTGTTTCGGTCTGGTTATGGCCAAGGTTTGTAAGAGATTTGGCCCACAGTGGGTGACTGAAGGGTAACTGAAGAATGGAATGACGTAAGAAATTGCTATAAAACGTTTTCATAATGCAAGCATGTAAAGCTATTCGAGCAGTGACAAAACCACTCCAATTTATACATATCCGTGTACACATACGGTTTGCGTGTGTTCATTGAGTTCGGTTTTGTTCTCCACTCAAAAGAATGAGTGATCCCGGAGCCTGCAGTGGGTTGTTGTGCTCCAACAGGCTTGCAGCCGCGGGCCCTAGTGGTGGCACCCCCACCCCCCCACCCTCCCTCCTTCTTGTGCAGGACTGGGTCACCACACACCGACGTTAAGCAGCACTTTATGAACTCGCCTTTAAATCAGCCGCGACCGTGTCAACGCAGCCGTCTTGAACCCCTTCACATCAATACACACGCATATTTCCCCAGGAGCCGTTACTGTCATGCACTCTCACTTGCAGGTGTGAAGGCATGAGCACATCCATCATCAAACCCGGACAGCGGGGTGAACAGGGCGGGGGCGGGGGTGGGGGGAGGTGAGGCGTTGTACCTGCCTTCCCGCTGCTGACAGACACGCGAGAAAAGAAAAGTCCCTGGGTTTTGGTGGTTGAATGCAAGACGCAGGGCCACGGCTCACCCGCAAACCCGTTCTGGGTCAGACGTCAGGCCGCTAACTAATCTAGTGAGCGAGGCCACACTCATTCTGAAAGCAGGAGAGTGGAGACGGCTGTTTGCAAGTTCCACTTCCTGAATGCAAAACACACCAAGAATGCGCAGAGCTATTCTCACACGTCAAACAACTGTCATCAAACTGAGCTCGGCATTTGCTCACTTCTGGTTAATTGTGATATTTTTTTTATATTCTATCAGACCGACACAACGACAATATCCTAGTCTACGCTGTGCTGCTAATCTGAGAGTTAGAATTGAGTCAAGCCTCTTCTTGTAGCGATCGTATCGAGACATTTTTTTATTTAGAAATTGTACCCATATTCTTCCCCAATTCAAACGAAATTCTTTTAACACAGCGTTTGCTGGTTAGATGAGATGATGGAGACAAAGGCAAGTTTTGCACGCAAGGCTTCTGACCACAGCCGCTCGTGCTTGCTTTTGTCACTGGCCTCTGCAGCTTCCTCCAGTGTTTACAATGGAAACCACTTCCAGTAAGCCGGGGGACGTTGTCACGACTCGGGACTCTTGCCTCACCTTGGCTTGATGGAAATGACGGAAGTGCAATTTTTCATTATTAAAACCGTGACAGGCTGTGACAGAGAAACAGGATGTGCTGCGGTTCCACAATGCAGCAGCAGTGTCACAGCCATGTGACAAGCTGGTAGTAGAGAGTTTACCACCTATTACAACCTCGCAAATGTAGCATACCAAAACAAAACAAAACCAAAAAAAACAAAAAAAAACTGCAATAATGAGCCTGCATCCAGTTATGGTTTTGACTTGTCTCTGCCATTGACGTCAGGCTGAGTCATTGTTGTAGTAGTCTTGGTTGACACCCCCGGCTCTGTCCTGTGGCTTCTTCCAGAGAAACTCAGTATCGACCCATACAAAAACATTGAGAAGTTTAACACATCTATTGGGACAACCACTGGGGAAGTTTTTTGTTTATCTTCAAAGAGTAAGGGTTGGATACTACATACACACACAACCTTGTTCCACTCAACTGGCTACTAATAATGGCGAAAGAACTGAGCTGAAAGGACCCCTCCTTCTTTGGCAAAGTCACCAATTTGTTTGACAAGATAAGATAAGATAAGATAAACCTTTATAAGTCCCACAACAGGTGAATTTACATCGTTCACACAAGATGTTGAGGTGGCTGATAAAACAAACATGCCTGTCATACGTATGTTTCGGAAAAACCACAAAAGAGAGAAAAACAAACGCAGACATTAGAAAACGTGTCCCAGAAATCCTAACCAATGCTTCCAGCAGTATGCTTGCACTGAGCTAAGATTTACCTGTGGCCCATTTTAACACTTAAACTTCGACATGGTGGCTCAGTGATCAGCACTGTTGCCTCACAGCAAGAAGGTCCTGGGTTGAATCCTTGTGTGGAGTTTGCATGTTCTCCCTGTGTTTGTGTGGCTGTGCTCCAGTTTCCTCCCAGCATCTAAGACATGTATGTTAGGGGTTAATACCTCTGTCGGTGCCCCTGACCAAGGCACTGGCAAAGAGCTGGAGTTGGTCACTCATCAAAAAACTATTTCTGAAATAGTCCCAAATATGCAATTGAATTGTCAGCCACTGTCTAGAAAGTACTGGTTGTTATGGGAAAAAAAACAAATTTGTATGACATGTGGCCCTAAATTGGTAATGGTGACCCATAACACAATTTACTTGTAATAGCTCCCAAGCCAAAAAACTTGGTGTGTGGCCGCTATAACTTAATGATGCTATTATGATAGATTAGGGTGCTGTGAATCAGCTTTCCCTTTTCATGCTATTACGTGAAGTTGGATTTTTAGTAAAGGGGACTTGACTGGTTTCAATTTCTAACATTTGTATCTCATTATCAGCAACATTAAGTAATACTTCATTTAAACATAATTCTATAATCTTAGACAGTGTTATAACTTGGTATTTGTCAACACAAGGTTTGTGCAGAACTGGAATCTTTTTGAAAATTGAATTGGCTAAAGTGGGTCAGCCGATGGGTCACTGAGGACATTTTACTCTCTGGATACTCATGCCTGGGATTACTTTAAACCTGCCGGCCACAGGGTTTGTGTTTGTTTGATGGCTGGGGTGGGTGGGGTCATTTCAATCTCAAATCAGGTGATTTCTGACAAGACCTACAAGAAGCTTGCCGCAGACAGGGTTTTAAGCTACGTAGCGAAACTACGTCAGGCACCAGAGACAGCAACCGCTTTACGAGCAAGGGCTTTCCTGAGGCACTCAAGAGCTTTATGTAGGGACTGCATATTGCTGAGGCTACATTCCAAAACTAACCTGTTGCAGTGTTATAGCGGTTTTCCAAATGTCTGTAAGTGAAAACTACTAAGCCTGTGATAAAAGACCACAGGCAAGACTTTATAGGTTAAACTTAGGTTTAGGGTGGTTGATTTACTGTAGGTGAGATTCATAACCTATTTCAAGGAACATGGACAGTAAGTCTTGTAGATGAGCATGTGGTGAGGACTATAAGTGTTGACAATTGAGATGAAGATATTCGCCTTGCCATACTGTCATGGTTCCTTTGGCCTAATAAACTGGGGTTAACAGGTTCACAGAGCTGTGCAGCTAAGCCCTGGATAGCAGGCGTGGGTGGGGGGTTCCCACACAGGTCAACAGCCGTCATGTGGCTATCTGCTGGTCTGGCCCTTATTAGGCAATTGGTGTGGTGAGACTAGTGCATGGTCTTTAACATTAAATAGTTTGTTTGTCAGACGGTGTTTGAGAGGGAGAGAGTGGGTGAGTGTGTGTGTATTGAATGATTAAGGTTAGGTTTTGCTGCTATGGGGGATTAACCTATACCATGCCAATGGCAGGGCTACGTCTGAGGTTAATGCTCCATTCACAAAGCTCACGAATGTGATAATACTTTGGCAGGATTCAAGGTCACGGAGCCAGAGATTACATAATTTAAACACCAGCTCTCCGGGTCAGAAGAGGACGAGAGTCACTGCCAAGTATATTACGAAGCGAGGCAGCAGCCAAAGTAATCGACTCCCCTCTAGCTGCTATACATGGATTGGCAAAGCACCAAAAGCTCCTCGGCCGTTGTTCTGGCGTTCCGGTGAACGTCCGCAAAAGTCAGCCAGTTATTGTGCCTGACAAAATAGTTTCAAAGTGATTCCGCATTGGATATTTATTCAACAAAGAATCCAGCAGTATGTATCTGCAGTAAGTCCTGAGAACAGAACGTGACTTGGCTGCATTTTCCATGATAAACAGGAGAATCGAGGAGTTGATGAAAGCAAGGATATTTCTTCAATCTATGTGAAGAACTCGACTCTACTTTTTATAACTTCTAATAACCCAGCGTCTTAATGTCTCATAGTTCTGAAGGTGTTGGTCGGGGGGCAGAAGGACAGCATCCTCACCCTGATCATCTCGGCCACGTAGCTCTCAGGGCCTGTGTACTCAGTTGAGTCCTTCACCTTCACCAGGACGATGAAGAACAGGTAGTGCCACATGTTGTGCTCCACTTTGATGTGCTCCTCAAAGGTCACCGTCTTGTTGTCGAACTTGTCTCTCTCCAGGCCTAGGGGGAGAAAAACACAAGATCTAGTTTTCCCCCAATTGGTTAAATGGTGTGAAAAACAAATGCACAAGAAAAATGTGTGTATATATATATATATATTGCAGTTTAAATAATACCCCCTAATATCCTGAATAAACTGTCCATTTGTTTACCAACTGTTAAGACCTGAGTCAGAATGGCTGAAAAACGTGTAGGATCATGAGGAGTTGGGACAGTTAAAAGTGACTTCCACCAGAAAGAAAATGTAAAACTGTGATCCCAATATCTGCCATCCACAGATATTCTAGACAGAAAATCGACAACGACAAGAACTGACACTTGTGTTTGATTGAGGGAGGAGATTCTCTGTGCTCTGTCTAACGTGGTCAAGCTCCGCACGTCAGGAGGAAGAAGTGCTCCTCCTCCTCCTCCTCCACAGCAGCAGCCATGACTAATCAGCCATTCGGGGAAGAGGAGGCGTACGTGCTTGTATTACCCAGAAGAATCAAACCAAGAACCAATCCCTTTCTTTTTGTTGTAAAAAGCCAGAGCACCTCTTCACTTTTCTTCATCTTCTGCACCCACCCCCATCCCCCAATCACCAGACATACCCAATCCCTGTGCTGTAGGCCCGGTCCAGAGTGCCGTGCAGCGCCACATATTGGTGGCCTGGTTTGACCCGGTCACTTGTCTCGAACATTTATTATTATGGATTTATTCAAGCAGTGAAAAGTCAAAGAGTATCACACACATTAAATGGGAGGGAGAAGGAAATGCTATTGAGGTCATTAGGCAGGTTACAGACTTTAACATTAACCCAGGGTTGGAATGACCCCAACACATATATTTTGTGTATATATATTTTTTCCACTAATTTCTTTCAATTAATTGTAAACAACACATGTGATATTTGAGCTAGAAATTACTCTCCATTCAAAGATACAGAAGTCTACCCAGGAGCTTAATCAAGTTGAGGCTACAGTAAACCCACTTCTCCGAAAGTGACTCTGACTTGACCATATTGAGTAATACAGCAGCTCCAATCTTCCAATGAATCGGGCCACATACCGCAAATGAAACATGTTGTCTTAAGGACCTCTTCCTTTTTTTGCTTCTCACTCCTCAGGTCGGCAAATGTATCGATGATGACACCAAAGATAAGGTTGAGGACGATAATGATGACCATGAAGAAGAAGAGCAGGTCGTAGATCACTCTGGCCGCAAACAAGGGTTCCTGGAAGAGATAGGTGCAAGAAATAGAGGGCCATAACCAATGGGCTATGATACAGCAAAATCCCATTGTAAATTACTACTTTGGAAGTAAGAGGTTTGATGAGGAATGAATGAGGGATGTTTGAAAAAATCTTTGTCTGTTTTTTGCGGCGGCATCGCTATGTGTACCTCCTTGGATGGCTTCCTCAGGACATCCCCAACACCTCCACCGCTCCTCAGGCCGTGGCTCAAGACAGTGACAATGCACATGAGCAAGGAGTCACACGATCGCTCCTTGTCCTCAATCACGACCGCTGATGGCTGGGGGGCAAGGACCGCTGTTCGTGTATAGCAAGATGTTAGCCGTCACAGACATTTGACACTGACCTGCCTTACAAAACACTGAACACATACACAACCTCACTCTGTCAGCTACAGTATATTCCAAAAATACGGTTAAAGTAAAGGGGTACTAAGAATTTATACCGGGGCCCCAGAATTACAAGAAATGGCTTGGTTTTACCATTAATCAAAAACTCAAAGTCATGTGAGACAACTTATTTATTAGCATACCCACACCCAGTCGCCAGTTTGGAGTTTTTCTCAAGGTATTCCTTACAAACAAGACAGCAGACCTGCATAAGTGGCGAGCCTGGTCGTGATGGATAAGGAAGCCTAAGAGAGGTCAGGCCCCAGACGGGCTTGAGCACCTGACAAGGGTGGCTGATCATATCAAAGAAGTGCATGGACTCACCGTTGATTAGTGTTTCCTTGTCGAGGTAATTTGGTTTGCTTGAACCCGCAGGTTGCGGTCAGAAACCCCCTCCATGTCCCCGCAGTGGACCTGTTTGACCCCATCCCGAGCCTGACAGTTATTAACCCCCAACCTTTGCACCCTGGGGCCCCTCGGGAATTAGCCTTCATCCTCCGAGAAGCACAGGGAGTTTAGCTGCCCTTTGCTGCCCCCCATGCCCCAACCAAACCAGGCCTAATCTTGTAGATGCTCAGCTCGCAGCCACCGGCTCGAAGCAAAGAGCCTCACACAAGCTCACATATCCACGCATGGGAAATCTTTCGACATGGGCGTGCACCAGCATGCGGATTCAAAGGTATCCTTTGAACCCCTGCTTTGAATTTTGCGCGCACACACACACACACACACACACACACACACACACACACACACACACACACACACACACACACACACACACACACACACACACACACACACACACACACACACACACACACACACACACACACACACAAACTCTCTCGGCTACATACCGTCCATCAAAGTCTCAGCGGAGCAGTTCTCTCCGTTTTCTTTTTGACACACTCCTCCTGAGAGGAACTCTCCAACCATGCTGGCTCCATGCTCTGCCCACGACAAACACAATACACATCAGAGGGAAACGCCATTTAATGCAAAGTCAAGGCAAAGTGACTTATGTTCATGATTTTCTACTGAAGTTGAGCATACAGGCTGAGGTTTCGAACTCACCTAGTGTTTTATTTGGTATCCGGTCAACTGCCAGGATGAAGTCGTCTTTGAAGAAGATGTAGCCCACGATAGAGAAGAGGTAGACCAGGATGAGGGCCAACACGGCTGTCAGGACAATTGAGCGCCCGTTTCGAGTCACGCTTTTTATCACGTTCAGCAAGGTCTCTTCTCGGTATACGAGGTCAAAGAGCTACCACGTACAGGGAGGCAGAAGCGGAGGTTAAGCGTAGTTTGTAGTGGCAGTAAAAACAGTGTGTGTTGAATTGAGGCTTTGAGTGTGTTTGTTGTGGCTGCGTGTGCTCACCAGCAGACTGTAGAAAAAGACGTGAACAAAGACCCCGAAGCTACAGATGATCAGATAGAGGAGGTGGTAGAGGAACTCCACGTCCATGATCATGGCCTTGTACCCCCTGGTGAAGGTGCCCCGATTCCCCACAAAGCTCATCAGGAAGATGACTTTGTTACACACCTAAAGGAAACCATTGCGATAAACATTTGAAATCAAGCGTTGTGTATAACATGGGTGTGGGCACGGTGGCAACAGTGCTTGCACTGCTGCCTCACAATAAGAAGGTCCTGGGTTCTTGGGCGCTATAGAAACTGTGTTCTGGTTGGTTATCTCCCGATTAGGGGCCTTTCTGTGTGGAGTTTGCATGTTCTCCCCATGCTCACATGGGGTTTCCTCCATATAACATCTGGCCAACTGTTGGCATCGACGGGGGGTGGGGTCTTACGTCCGGGTGCCCTGCACGAGCACACTCGGCTATGTGGATGGGTGCTTGGGGCTCATGGCCAAGTGGGGCGTCTGGTCGGCTGTGGTGGGGCGGGTCTCACTGTTTTGCAGGGCACAGGAGGGCATGTGGTCCTGCCGGCTCGCCTGCGGGGAGGGCAGTTCGGGGAGGGTGTCTGTCTGTTGGCACGGGGCCTGGGTCTGGTCCTGCAGTCCATGCCTGGCGCCTGCGGCCCAGGTTCTGTGCCTGCGACAGTGTCTTGTGCCTGCTCATGGGGGTGGGTTGTATGTGTGCGCCTCAGGAGTGCGGGGTCTCCTTGCGCTCCCTGGGACTGGGTTATGCTCCTCGGGGCCAGAGGTGGGGGTTGCTCGGCGGGCTTGCGGATTCTCTGGGGGCCGGGGGGTCTTCTGTGGCTGCAGGGCAGGGTGCTCGGGCTTTCCTGCCTGCGGTGGTGGGGTGTCTGTATGGCTGCGGGACTCTGGGGTGGCTTTGGGGCCTTTTCCGCTGCTTGGAGGCGCCATGACATAACACGGACCTTATACACTAGAACCAATTAGGCTAAGTCCTGTACACTCACCAGTGGACACACACACACACACACACACACACACACACATGCACGCGGTCTCATCACAGCCGCGCACACACACTGCTAACACCTGCTTTGAACACAACCCAACACCCTTCTGGTTACACCTCTCCTTTTCTTCCTCATTTACTGCCATGACTTTGACAGGAAGAGGCCACGTGCCGAATTGCTGTTCCAGTTTTCCTGGACTTAATTAACTCTGTTTTTTTTCGATACATCTAGTCCTCCGATGTTTGTTTTTCTGTGTACATTTTGTTGTTTGTTTCTATGCTTGTGTTTTTCCATGTACATGGAATGAATGTTTAATTGTCTCACCTGTGGTGAATCTCCCCCTCTTGGAGTAGTGATCAGTTGTTTATAGACCCAAACATGGTAAAATAGTTCTCCAAAGAGGGGGATTGGTGGTGGTTCTATATAACAAAAAACTGTGCTCTTGTCATCCTACAGGTCGTCCACAGGACAGAGTTATTGCAGCAGTTCTTGATGATTTAAGAATTAATAATGAGTTGCATTGCAGGTTGCAACTTGAACTCCACTGGCAGACTAACTCTGTATTAGATGCAATGGCATCCAAATACTCTGTTGTATGCCCAGCATGCTGACAGCATAGGTTAAAAAAAAAATAATAATAATAATGAAAGGACCATTAATATCATTTATATGTGGGGGAAAAAAAAGCGGTTAGGACCCCACAAAAGACATGCAGAAAGATCGACGTCTGACCAGCGATGGATATTTGGGGTTGCCGGGCGCATCGCTGTATACTGCCCACTGATCCTGGCTGCCCCCCAGAGGAAGGACAAGCCAGGATGGGTTGAAAGCAGAGAACAAGTTTCACCGGCCACCATTTGTAGCATGTGTGTGTGTGTGTGTGTGTGGCGGTTGCCGTTGCCACATGGGTGCATGTCTTGTGCTTTGTGATGAATAATAAAGAATGTTCTTCTCTTAACTGTCTAAATCAGACTTTGGTGAAATACCGAGGTCAGGTTTGCAAGTTATTGTCAGATGCGCTTCAGTGTTAATGTTTGGTTAACTGCAGCCTACCACAGTGGTGTGGAATCTCAGTAGATGACCACATGCTACTATGACACTGAACCAGAAATTGAGGTCCATGTTCCACGTTTGTGACAAAACCTTAACACTAGCCCCCGATGCTTTGACCTTGCACCTAGCTTTCGACATTGGCCTGCTCTCAAGGACTCACATTGAATGCCCCGAGCAAGAGTAGGGTGGGCTCCAGCCCCACAGAGAAGATCAGCCGAAGGATGGTGGACGCTATGAGGGCTCGGATGCCGTGGGGCTGAGGTAAGACGATGACGATAGCTAAGGACACCAGCATGGCTGTCCACAGCAGGGCCGACAAGTGGGGCTCCAGGATACCTGAGTACCGGGAAGTACAAGAGAAAAAGACAGTACACCTAAAAATAAGAAGCCTAGTATGCAGAAGATCTACAATATGTCTATGAAGGTCTATGTATATATATATATATATATATATATATATATATATATGTATGTATGATCTATATCTTCAATTATCAAGATGCTGTAATGTTATGTACCTGTGTATTGATATTGAAATCCCCCACAGTTCATTGTTGTTATTTCTATATGCACTTTATTATCCAGTCACAATCCTGTTTCTCTGTCTTCATTGATGCTATTGTCCCAGTAGTCAGGGCAGTAAAGTCGTGTTTCAGTGGTAAAGAGGTGTTGCATTTCAGGGCATCACATTGTTAACAGAAAAATTAGGACGATATACCTTTTAGTATATGCTATATATTTGACCAATTTCCCCTCCTGTGATACGTCAAAGTTCGCACTGATGATACAAAACTGTCCTAGAACTTCACCCATGTTGATATGAATTACAAATCATTTTACATCATTTCAAGTGTGACATATAAACCATTTCAGCGCAGTGAAGCAATATCATGAGTTTAACTTGTGCCAACTTGATAAGTACCGGCCCCATGTCAAGGTTACAGAGTTCAATTCTCTGCCTTTCTCTGTGGGTACGCACCTGTGTGTGAGTCTGGAATTGGGCCAGTTAGTGTTTTCTCTGCTGTGGGACACCATGGACGAGACTTTGATCGCCTCATCGCTCTTCTTATCCCTCCCTGCCTCTCCGTGGGTAGTGATCATATGACCAGTACACGTTACATAACCCCAGCTGGCTAAAAATACTCTTGGCTCTGGCTGAAATCACCAGGAATGATTTCTAACAGCTTTCCATAAAGTCGGCGGATCAAAAGGCCTGTTTGGTCTCTTGGGTTTGGCTGAAAAGCCAGATATGGCAACACCAATTTTTCAAGATTATTTGCCTCACATAATTCCAATGCTTTAACTCCATCACAATAACACAATGTTAAATTAGCCATAAGACCAAAGGCCTAACTTATATGAAAGTCTTATGGTCGACTACACAGCCATCAGTTCTTTATACTTTTGTGATTAATTTGTGTGCAGCGGCAGACAGCGCACACACTGACCTAGTTGTACCGTCTACTGCTATTGTTTGCATGGTCACATTCCAGCAGGTCTTCACTCTGAAACGCAGCTGGTTGAGGCCAACAACCCAGACCCGCAAACACCGCGCTCTGGGGAGCAATCTGTCTGGCTGGGACCTGTCCGGTAGCCCTAGCCTCAGCGGCATACCGCCTGGAATCCTGTTGGATATCTGCACATCCGGGCTGATTGCCTGGCAAGATTCCCAGCAGCGGCGAAACCATCACAGGGGAATAATGTGAAGAGGTGCAGCCACGTGAATGAGCAATGCACCTTGTAGAATAATGTTTAAGCTGATTTTATGGGTGAATTTGCACCATTATGCTTGCACAGTTTGCCACGAGAGAAACATTTATAAATGCTAAATAAACATCTCATTGGCCAACTTTCCTGAAGTGCCTGACGCACTGCGGTTAAAAGTTCACACCCAGCGCTGGTTCGTCTCAGGTTTACAGGCGGCAGGATTAAACATTAAACAACAAACGTCTGCGCTCAGGCAGGCAAACCAAGATTGATTTGCGAGTGTATTTATGTGTGCGTGTGTGTGTGTGTGTGTGTGTGTGTGTGTGTGTGTGTGTGTGTGTGTGTGTGTGTGTGTGTGTGTGTGTGTGTGTGTGTAGTCAATTCTGTATAGATTTTTTGATTGGTTTCATATTTACATAATAAATGGCCTACATCACATTCTGGAATATACCGCTAATCTCTCCTGAAACTGCTGCTGACCAAATAAACTTTTATTTTTAGCAACGACTGCCTTTTTTAAATTTTTTTATTTTTTCGGTACCCCATGAAGCTCCAAGGAAGTTCACACAAAAGGAACTGAACCGCTTGACCCGAGACAGAACAATTGAAAGTTTATGCCAGTCACAATGTGTGTCTTCACTTTGTGACTCTGCCCGGGGGAAACAATGGAAGCTTTAACGGTCTTGGCTTTGACCGTCACCACAAATAATGGCCTCAAGGAGAACTGAGACAGCTGAAAAAACAAAAGAAATAAAATGAAACTTTATGTAAAGTCGGTGCATTAACAGGGAATTTTGAAAAACATCCCTCACATGGCAGAAATGGTATCACTCGCTCCTGCCTTTTTTTTGTTGCGGGGGGGAGGGGGGGGCTTCTTTAACATCCAATGAACCATGAGAGTCATACCGCTGAGGCAATCTGTGCCGTCTTGTGACCTATCATCAGCAGGATTTACTCTAACCCAAAGCTGTAAATCTTGGCGCATATTACGGGACCTGAGTGACCCCCAGGAGTTAGGGTCACACTGAATCACAAGATGGAGGTTAGGACTGGAAGAGAAAAGACAAATTCTACAGAGAAGGCTTTGTTGCCTCAGGTTGGGGTCTCATCTTTTCTTTTCACCAGGGTTAAACGTATCTGAGGTAATTTATTTAGACTTAAAGCAAGGGGTTTTGATTGTATACTATTTTATGCCATGCTGTTTTTTTCATTTTTTAGGAATTTAAACTGCAGTTGAACTTTCTTATGGTAAACTTCATTTTTACAGGCTTTTCCTAAGAACAGTGTAGAACACACCGGGTCTGGAGACTTAAGGGACGGGGCACCGGAGATTATGTAAGTGCTGGGAGCGAGTCACGTAAGTGCCTTTGTATCACGGCTCTTGTTATCAGGCGAGTGTCCCCTTTCATGTTTTCCTCCAAACACTGCAGTCAAGCAGCGCAACAGTGTTCTGTTTCCAGGTCTTACGAGGTCACGGAAGCCCCAACACACACACACAAACACACAAACAGCTAATTAGTTTGATCACAAAGACAGATAACTTATAGCTATGGCTGCCGTAACGCTTGGAGAGACATATCAATAAGCCGGTCAGGACGCGAATCTCATTCGTGAATCCCCGAATGCAAAATCCGAACCAGTCCACCGTGGATTGGGTGCAGCCCTGCACCTTCTTCCACCCAAAACGCCGACAAAGGAAACAAATGCCATTACTGTTACGGTCAGACTCCCTGAGCTCTTCATAAGGGGTTGAGTGTTAGGGTTCAGTTCAGACCGCTGTCTTAAGAGTTCTCCTTTCAGGAAGGAGAAGGAGGAGGGGTAAAAAAAAAAAAAAAAAAAAGCACCCGGTGTTTTTGTGCCTTGCGTGTGTGTGGACGGTGTCACACTTCAACCACAAGGTAACATTCCACTCGCTGCTTAGTCACTGAGTAAGCAGCACAACCCCCCCTCTTTTTTGTCCTTCTTCCAATCTGCTGCAGGAGAGAACTACCAACAAAAGTAAAGCTGTGCAGTCGGGCTTTGGGCCAAGTAATCACCAGAGGAAAATAAGCAGAAGTTTGTCAACTGACTGGAACAGCAAGGGTGAAATCACAAGACTCATGGGGGGGGGGGGGTAGGCAGCTTAGCAGCAGTGACCCACATTTCAGCTCTTATTATGCTTTCCTGAGTGTTGAGCTCACATACAGTAATGTACAGTAATGCTACGCCCCCCCCCCCCCCCCTCACGTGCACTTCCTACCACTGTTTTTGGTCTTAAAAGTCCCTGTTTGTGCCACACACTCCCATTTCCTGTTTTGCAACTGTCACACTCACAGTCTTAACCACAGGGCACATAGAGAGAGAGAGGGAGGTGTGTGTGTGAGGGGGACTGAGAAAAAAGGAGAGAGAAAGAAAGAAGGAAAGAGATAAACCATCACTGGCCACTTGACCTGAACATTGACCAAATAATATAATTTAAGACAGATAGATAGATAGATAGATAGATAGATAGACAGACAGACAGACAGACAGACAGACAGACAGACAGACAGACAGACAGACAGACAGACAGACAGACACTGCAGACAGACCGACCGACCGACCGACCGACCGACAGATAGATAGATGATAGATAGATAGACAGACAAACAGACAGATACTGCAGACAGACCGACCGACCGACAGACCGATAGATAGATAGATGACAGACAGACAGACAGACAGACAGACAGATAGACAGATAGATAGATAGATAGATACATAGATACATAGATAGATACTGTACATAGATAGATAGATTGATAGATGGATAGATGATAGATGGATAGGAGCATACTGTACATACTAGATACATGGATAGATGGATAGATAGATAGACAAAGCAAGAGTTGAGGTGTCCTCACCTCTGCGGACCCCCTCCAGAGGGTAGAAGAAAGCCACCAGCAGGTTCATGAGCACAGCCAGGTTGAAGGAGATGCTGCTCCAGAAGGACATGTTCCTGGAGCACCAGTATAGGATTGGCTGAGCTGGAGAGAGAGAGGGAGGGATGGAGAGAGCAAGAGAGAGAGAGACAACGGCGGGGTCACTCTACTACCACAACAACAATATGGAGGGGAACCTTGGGCCTTCAATGTCCAACACGATTCCTCCTGCCGCAGAGCGCCAAAGCATGGCGGCCAAGAGTTCTTCACTGGAAAGGGAAGTAGAGTCATTTGAGGAAAAAAATTAAAAGATAAAGATCTTCACCTACTTGAGGACACAAAGCCAACACACGACATCCCTTAATGAGTTAACCTCTCAGTCACTGAGCGAAGGCCTCCACACAAATGTGCAACTTTCATGAAATAGGTCAAATGTTGATTATCAGCCTTGTGTGTCATCAGAGTGTGTGAGTTGAGACCAGTTGCTGTTGTACTGTGTGATTAGCTGAAAGACAACTACCATGGAGGAAAGACTTTGTCCGGCGCTGCCGAAAGACGGACAAAATCATCTGTGGAGGCCTTCAGAGGTGAACTAATTGCTTCACGTCAATATAATACACATACACTGATACACAGCTCACATTGAGACTGGTCAGGAGATCATTGTCATGACGGATGCTATTTTGGGGCCCATTTGTTTTTTTGTTTTGTTTTGTTTAAAAAAAAAAAAGCAGAACTACAGCTTCAGCCACAAAGGTCGCCGCATTCATGGCAACACTTTCAAGCCTCTCCTGCTGTGCCGAGTGACTCAGCTATGAGCGAGACCTTAATAGACACTTCCAAAAAGAGAAATAACAATGAAGTACTGTATGCCGGAGCACCCAGAGACATCCACGTCGGCTGTCAGTTGGTATGTAAACTCAGACCCTGAGGTGGAGCGAGCAGCCTTCCAGCCCACCTTGACGGTTTGCCGACCTCTGACCGTGAAGGCTGTTCTTTCTTGTTTTCCAAAATGGACGGTAGTTTTTGGCACAGCTGACAAGTTGTTCAAGGGGTTATGAACCATTCAAAGTTCAAAGTTCAAAAGAAGAGAGGGTCTTTGCCTAATTGTCGAAAAAACATTCCTCTCCGTTTCAGACGAACAGGACTGATCACAAGCTATCTAACGCTATTTTTGCTCATAATTAATGTATTCCTGTTATCCTTTTCTGAGAATAGCTCCAGGTCACTATCGTTCCCCCAACAGCTGATTTGCGTGAAGTTCAGTCAAGAAGAACTTTTCTATTAGTCGTTTATTTGGGTGCGGGGGGGGGGTTCATATTTCTGAGAAAACTCAAGTCAAAATTACTCTAGTTATGACGGTTGGATCAGTGCCAAAACACACTCAATTGTAACACATCACGTTGCGTTGGAATGTGCGTGTCTGCTATTTGAACTTCTTCTTGGGCGTGACACCAGACCGCCCCGTCAACTCCGACATTCTTTGGTTTCTCCAGCAGGGTAGCGCTATGGACAAAGGCAGGGAGGATTACCCCCTTTAAAGCCAGAAGGGGGGGTGGGTGGGTGTCTCAGAGCAGCGCACAGCTGCTCTATCTGCACCGCTCTCCGTCCAGACAAAGCATGGCCTTGGTAGTCGGCACCGTCATCATGTTGATCAGCATGTGGTCTGCTCGGGGGGGCACGCCTATTGTGTTCCATTATGCCTATTGTGTGGGGTAAAACGTAAAGGCCCCCAGCATAAAAAAAAAAGAAAAAAATGGATCCCTCAAGTTCATCACTTCATCACGTAAATTAAGTGAAGTGACACATATTAGTGAGACGCTACGACACTCGCATATTACTGGTTTCATGCCATTCCAACTTTGAGACATAATTAATCTGATACAACATGCATCTTATTCATCTCATGCTATAGACATACTCAGGCCCGTGCAGAGATGTTAAGAAGGGCAGGTGCTCAAAAAAAAGAAAAAAAAGAAAAGGCACAACCCCTAACCCTAACCCAGCCCCGGTTCTAGCCATTTTACCTCTCAATCTGGGGCAATCTGTGTTCCCCCCCGTTATGCACGTGTTATGTTTCCCCTTCCCACTGTTTTAATTTGTATTATTTGGAGGCAGGAGGAAAATAGGCAGGTGCAGGTGCTGGGGCACCCTACACCCCCCCCCCCCACACACACACACACACACACACACACACACACACACACACATGCCTGTTCTTACTTACATATACGTACATGAATATCTTGTTCATCCAGGTTTACACACCCCCTTCTGCCATCCCTCCAAGGTTCAGGGTGTCAGAGTGTACAGCAAGTGTGTCAAAAACTCTTTTAAGACAGTTTTCCCTTATTCTTTCCCACTAAACACCAACAAAAGTAATTCAGCCCACATCAATTGGTATTTAGTCCAATATGGCCGAAAATGAGCACGTGGGGTGTGGGGGTGGGGGTGGGGTTCCTGGGTGGGCCTTGGCTGGGGATCGCCAGGAGAAGGGCGTGTAAATCCGGGCCAATACTGTACGAGGATAAGAAAGGTTGAAGGAATTGGGACGCACATGGGACGGTGTTTGCGTTACCGGTGGCCTCTTGAGTACCTCGCAGCTTCTTCTGCCAATTCATCTCATTGAAGAGGTCCTCCGAGCGCAGGAAGAAGTCGTTGATCTTGCTGCCCTGCTCGTCGCGCTCGGTGGTGTAGTAGACGCGGAGCTTGGACTCCTGCGTGAGGAACTCGCAGATGTTGGGCACGGGGAAAACGATCTGCTCCATGGTGCGATCCAGCCGCACAATCTGGACAAAGCGCAACAGTCGCGGGTTTCAGCAAGGGTTCATGCCTCTGGTGTTTACAGACCAGGGAGAATGTTCTCTCCCTCGATACGGGTCATACCAGTGTTCCCCAACCTCTTTTCTTCCATGGCACACTTTTCACAATGAAATAATCCCAACGCACATCACTATCCTGTTAACCTACTAATACTGTAGATAGCGATGGAATACTCGCAAACGTTTCATTTGTAGAGAACAAATCTTTTAAATGACTAGTGAGTCACTCCGGTAAAAGAGTAGGCGAGCGAGTGAATCTTTGACCCCACAAACTGAAAATAATTGACTAAATTAAAGTCCAAGGCAAACAAGGTCTAGGTATTTGGCATACTTCATATTGAATGTGATAGGTTTACAGTGAGCACCTGCGATGGAGTTTGATTTGAAACTCAGAGCCAACCGACTCTTTTGACTCTCGTTCAGAAAAAAACGCCCTCGCTCACCATGCGTTCCGCCAACTAATATGAACGAACAAAGAGTCAAACAACTATTTTTTTCACCAACTGACTCGTAAAGAATCGAATCTCAAAAACAAGTCGAACTTTTCTTCACTAGAAAAAGTCCTCGCGCTCAGCCAGACTTGTTCTGCTGAAGTCGCTATACTGACTGGAACTGATGAATGAAATGAAGTAGTGCAGTCTTGCAATTTTGGTCTTGCATCACAGGAGCTAATTTCAATTTTTTTTCTTGTTTTTAGGAAGTGGAATTTAAAAATGTTCACAGAACACCTAGCGAGCAAGTACGATAGCCGTTTGTAAAGTAATGAGTGGCAATATATGAACTAATATCCAGATAAGGAACATAGAGTTAAGTTCTATGAAACCTCCACTTAGCTTTAAATACCTTGATGACAGTTTTGGCATGTAATATACAGCCTTCCTCTGGGGAGGTCACTGGTACTTCTATTTAACACCCTCTAGTCTATGTACACAAAGGGCATATTGGAATACCCTGTGAAGACTAGACAAACCTGTTTATACTGAGAGTTCTGACAGTTTCCTGGTATTACGATTAAAGCTACCATAACCTAACAAAAGGCGGGGACGCCAAAGAACTGAAAGCAATTTAGGCATTAAAGTGTCACCTGATGGCATTCTTTCTCTGGCAGGAGTGCATGCTATGGGACGTGCAAACACCCCTGCCATTCGGAGAGAAGCGTGAAAGACTCGGGAGCAGGCCGGGGACTGAGTACCACAATGCAATACTCCCAACAGGGAAGTGATAAAATACACGACCGGTTAATGGCTGCAATGACCCCCAACACACACACACACACACACACGCACACGCACACGCACACACACACACACACACACACACACACACACAAATAAATTGGTACACTGAGACCAGGGAACTGTCTGAAGCACTTCCAAAAGCTCAGGGGGCATGAGCCCCAGTCCAGGGGCCCGAACAGACTGACCTCAATCTGCGCAGTGTGCTTGGCGTAGAATTCGAGGGCCTCGTCACCCTCTCCGTAGGTGCCCCCCGACTTCAGCATGGCCTGGAGCTCCTTGTTGTGGCGGGCTAACTGAAATACACAACCAGCCAATCAGAAGCTCCTGATACTTTCATCAACCGCGAGCATGAAGTATCAGTAGGATCGGCATGAGCACACCTACAAGCACCTACAAATATTATAGAGTTGGGTCGAGGCTTTTCAAAAATGCACGGCTCATTTACCCGCGAGGCTGCACGGCCCCTAAGCATCGGACACTGGAGCCTTACATAACCATAATTGCTGTTAAGCCAGATAGTTTGCAGAGCCGCCCTGCTACACAGCAGAGCGGGGGTAAAAAGAGGGAGGGAGAGAGAGAGAGAGGTCTCTGACATAACACATTGCCTATATGAGATACGTTGGAAATACCACAGACCTAAAAAGAGAACCCACTGTGCACATTGTGGGCGCTTGCTTACTTGATGTGCCAGGATGTAGATGTTGTGGCCGACGTTCCGCGGGGAGGCGGAGTGCTCCTCCTCCCCGTCCTCTCCGTCCTCCGGCGCCTCCACCTCTATCTCGCCCTGCATATAGGCCTTCTTGATCACCTCCACCTGGAAGCATACACCACCACTAGGTCAGCTAAGCGCTCAACCCAACGTCACTGTGGCGTTTTTTTTTTTTGCGATGTCCATGCAGATCCACACCAGCTCTTTGGGCCTCATGTTGTAGAGTATCCTCTCTGCGTTTTCGCTGTCGTGGCGACTTTCCATAATGGCCAGGAGGAGCTTGGAGGCGTTATTCTAAGAGGTGAGACAGGGGAGAGTACAATCTTTTTAGACTTTTTAAACATAAACAATGGGGCAAATGAACGTTCTCAGTATTGCCAGAACATCCGCCTGAAGCAGATATGACATGCCGTATATTTTCTATCCATTACTTGTTTGCCATCGCCCTCATGACCAAACCAAAGTGGTGGGTGTTGGAGGGACTTCTCTGGTGGGTCGTCGCTACTGCTGTATCCAATGAGAGACTAGCTAGCTTGTTGGACTTACCACACGGTTAAAACTATACTTAATTTTGTCCACTTTATAGAGTGAATCTAATGAGCCTCATACAGAGCAGTTCAATATGAATGTGTGTATCCTTGCACCTCTATTGGCCACTGACAGTATTACAAGCTGTAAAACCTCACTTTGAGCTCCAGCACCAGGTCCATCCTCTTCTTGCCCAGAGGATTGATGTCGTTGAGGATGAGGGCAATGATGATGTCAATGCCGTTGCACTCGTGTGTGGCAATGCAGTTCTGAGGACGGTGGGCGGACGGGAAGAAAAATCAAAGTGATCGTTAAGAGAAGAATAAACTGATGGATGAGGAGCACGTTATAGCAAAGCTGCTTCATTTTCCATTTGCTCACATTTCAAATGAGTGTAGAATGTCAGTTTACACAGCTTAATAAACTACGTAGAATTACATGTGAAATAGATAGAAATAACTAATTCGCTATTTTACAATAAATATTTGTAATTCAGTAACACATCATGAGTACCAATTCATTAATATTATTATTATAATAATGAATCATTAATTATTAGTTTTGATCATTCTATTAATATGTTCATATCACGATTACGATGAAATCATAATTTCTGGTGTGCCACAGGGCAAATAGACAGCTCAGATATTAAAGTGGCACCGCGGTTGTTGTATGCCAGTCACTTTTCAGCTGGAAAAGTGCCAAGGAGAAAAATAATACTTAAAAATCGGAACAAAAACAGTAGGGTTCCAGCCCAAACCATAATAAAAATAATAATAACAAAAACAACTTTAATGCATTTATTAAAATAAATATTGCATTCTAAGTTACAACACAACTGTTGCTAATTCAACATTAATTGATAAATTGTTAGTCTTGGGCACAGATAATTCTAAAATATAAGAATAGCCTATTTTCTGTTATGACTTGCGCACTAAGCCAGTGTAGCCAGCTCAGTTGAGGGAGCTTCACACTCTCCATCAACTACCAGACCTCGCTATCGGAGGCCAATCGAGGTTAATCCACTCGGGACAGAACAAACACGGGCATGGGGCGTGCCCGGGGCAGGCTGAGGTTACGCACACTGCAGAGCTCCTCTGTTTCTGTAACATTTCTGCAACCTCACCAGAGCCACAGGCTGGTAAGTACAGTAAGCACGCGAAGACCCAATTGGCCGACTGACCAATTCCACCACGTTCACTATAATGTTAACTGTGCATTCTATTGAGAGACATGCAGACATTGTTCTTGTGTGTGTGTGCATGTGTATGTGTGTGTCTATCACCTGGTTCTCGTGGCAGGGCCCCTGGCAGTACTCAGTCAGACTCTCAACAGTCTGGTTGATGAGTCCCACGTTCTTCTCGTTGATGTAGAGACCCAGGAGGCCCAGGCCCCCCGTTGTGCTGCCGCAGATACAGTCCAGGAACTGGAGGGTCTCGCACACCAGGTTGTAGTTGTTCTTGTTGTTCTGATTGCGCAGGAAATTCTGCAAAAGGCGAGCCGAGAGATTAATATAAAGATATGGAACTACAAAATCAAGGAGCCGTAAGAAGTGTTTTTAAATAATTACTTTCCTTCTCGAAAGACAGTGAAGGAAATTCTAATCTATATAGGAAACTCACTTCAAGAGAGGTCTATTCACTTAAGTAATTATGTTTGTGCTTTGAATGGGGAGTCATCTATAGCACATAACACATCACTATTTATATCTATTTTGTTCGTTTTTTTACATTTCATATTTAAATGCCCCAATACCTTGACAACAAAAACACAATGTTAAATGTTGAATTAACTATAAACATCGTATTTCAACATTACAATACATCTACACCATAATAATAATAATTTCTTGCCAATAATAATAATAATAATAATAATAATAATAATAATAATAATAAATAAATAAATAAATAATTTGATGAACTATAATTAATAATAATTTAATTAATAATAATTAACTATATAATTTTTAAATATAGATAGATAGATAGATAGATAGATAGATAGATAGATAGATAGATAGATAGATAGATAGATAGATAGATAGATAGATAGATAGATAGATGGATAGATTCTATTCAATTTATTTTAGCCACACCCTTTACAGATACTACATAACAAATTGGATGATGATGTCATAAAGCTCCCCGCTCCACCACCGCAGCCGGCTCCACCACCCTGCAGGCCGGACCCCTAACAATAATAATAATAATGCCTCCGGTGATGTTCTGGGTCTCCACATACATAGAAGTGGTTATCCCCGCTCTGCAGCGAGCAAGTAAATCAATACGACCCACCGACGCCGGGTTAGGTCCGGCGTGCCTCAGGTCCGGCGTGCCAACGGGATTCATGGAACCGGTCAGCTGTGTTTTAATGAGGCCGTGGCCCCGGCAGCCAGGCATAAACAGATTTACTGTAAGGGGGAAGTGCACCGTCTGGGCCGTCTGTCTGGCCGAAAACACTAATCACCCCCCTCATAGTGAAACCAGACCCAAGACATGCCATTTATGGAAACAGTTGCATCACAGCTGTTCTACAAAAACTGGCGATTTCCAACACAGTTTCACTTCCGTATAACAACAAGCCTGGTGATGGAAATTTGCCACGTGTGTCTGGAAATGCCATCGCGCCATCAAGTGAAGCAGGGGTGGTTTGTGAAGGGTGAAAGTTGTGTGGTTTATAGTGTAGACCAGTGTGAGCTGGGGGGGACGAGAGTTGTGAATGGAATTCTCCCAAAATCATTTCATTCTGTCAACATATTTATTTTGGTGGAATGCAACGCTTAAATCATTATCTACATCTATCTCCATCTTTAATGTAGTCCTCTAATTTAGCCCACTCTTTTGCCGGTGTGACTCCTGACTCGGTGTGACTCTTTGTTTGCTAGGAATGAATCGTTTGTGAGTTTTGCATCACTCACTATTAGTAGGCCATGAAAATGAGCACAGTTCTACATGTTTGTAGAACTGTGGGAACACTAGTGGAAACAAACCGATTGACAAACAATAACAATGAGAATTGTTGGTGTTGGTGGCTGACCTGCAGCTCCCTGTTGTGGTTCTCGCAGAGCAGCTGCATGAGGCGCAGGATGGGCTGCATGATGGTGATGATCACACTCATCTCGCCCTCCTCCTGGCCCTTGTCGGCCACTGGGACGACCCCGCCTTCGACGGCCGCTTGCTGCTCCTCAGCCTCGGCCTCACGGCGGTACGTGGTGAAGGCCTTCTTGGTGGCGACGGAGGCCTCCACCAGCTGCTCCTTCACTTCCTCTGTTACCACCGTCACTGCCGGAACGTCTTTGACTAGCGGTAGGAAAAAATATGAAACAAAAAGACGACAGAACATCAGAATGTATGAAATGACTTTTTCTTTATTAGACCAGTGTTTTTGTCACACTAGTGTCCAGCTAGAGCTGCCAGGTGTGTGAGGAAAATGTTTCAAATTTCACTTCCAATAAATAAATTCATCGAATCCATCAGGTCCAGCCAGAATATCAGCTCCTTGTTCATCAGAACGAGCTAATGTTTCAAACTAAAGTTCGGCACTATTAGTACTAATGGTAAGATTCGACTCTTTCGAGAGATTGGGTAACATGACTTTTTCTTTATTCCTGCTTTTAAAGGTCCCGTAACATTCCCCCGGCGCTTTACATCATTCTACAATGTGCGCTAAACATTTTAGAATGTTTTATTTTCATCTCAATGTTTTATGACCCGCCCCCGCAAAAAAAAGGGGTTATGCAAATGACGTGTCGAAAACTATTGCCTGAAATCCAGAATCCAATCCAATCTCACACATGGGGGCCAATATCAGACCGGCTCGTTTTGCACCGTGGGAGGAGAATGACACGTTAAGGCAGATTTCACATTAATTCCAGTCCTACCTAGAGACACCTTCACACAGCAATTCATTTGGGAGCTTTAAGTCCGAAAAGGTCATGCCCACCTCACCCCACCTTAAATTTTTTGCCCCACCCCTTAACCTTCCTTGCCTCACACCCTTAACCTCTCGCTCCGCCCCTTAACCTTTCTTGCTCAGGCCCTTAACATTGATTGCCCCGCCCACCCGCCCCAACCTTTCTTGCGGGCCGCTGCATCTTTGTCGTTTGGCTCCTCGTCCTTCTTCTTGCTGCCAAGGTCGCTGGTGTTGACCGTGACCGTGGCCTTGATCTCCTGCTGGGCCAGCTTCATGCGCTCGTAGAACACCTTGAAGAACTTCTCAGACTTGTTGTCGCCCGTCAGGCGATGGAAGAATGACCGCTGGCAAAAAAAAAGAAAAAAGACAACACAAGCGGAGGAATAATGTAACACAAAATGAAATGTCCACGTTTCATTTTGATTACAATTTCAGTGAGCAGGCGATTGCAGTCTGTGGAAATTCAGGAAGTTCAATATGTCTTCTTGTATCAGAAATACAAGTGAAAGAACCACCTGTCATGTGACATCAATATGATATAATATGATGATAATAGATGATATACAGTACATATAAAGAAGGACACAGCTATGTGTTTAGCTGTGGAACTGTAGTGTTCTCGTTTACGAGTTTGCAGGTTCTCACAGTCGCCAGTGCCGCTGAGCTGTGTGAGAGCGAGTACCTCCCCTTGTGATGGAGTTACATAACTTTTCCTTTTTGTTGAGAGTGAAACAACCTGGAGGGCCTTGACTGCTGCGCTCACCTGCTTTTACACCATGAGCTCTCTCTGCCTCCCAGGCACAGAAATGACTCCCTACAACACAATCTAAACACACACACACACACACACACACACACACACACACACACACACACACACACACACACACACACACACACACACACACACACACACACACACACACACACACACACACACACACACACACGCGCGCCTCCATGTGCCTCGGCACCTGGAAGAACAGAGGCACGCATGCAAACATGCCTAAGGCCACACACACATTCACACACACATGCTCATAAACACAAAAAATTGTGAGAAAAACTGTGCAAACATCGCCACACATCTCACAAATGCAAAACAAGAGATTTATTTTAAGGAAACTTTTGCAGAGGTAATTATTTTTGCGGCCATTTCGCAACAGGCTATCGCATCCTGTCCTATTTTTCCTCCTGACAATCCCTCCTTACATAAGCCCTGTAATCAGCTGAGTGACTGCAGCGAGGGCATACTGCACCTCAGCTCCAACACTGTTACATCAGCCCACGGAAGGAGGGAGGGAGACGAGGACAGATGAGGAGAGGAGAGGAGGCTGCGGCAGGGAAAGAAGAGGAGGAAAATCCTGTCCTACTTTTTTGGGAAATGGGAGAGTGGGTTATTGGGGAGATAGAGGTGAGGAAGGGAGGCGGTGGGAGTTATCACATCCATAGATTTCTGGGCCCTTTTGAAAGCCGGTTACATAATTCTCTCTCTCTCTCTCTCTATCTATCTCTCTCTCCCTCTCTCCCTCCCTCCCTCCCTCCTACAGAAGTCTGAGAAGTTTTAAAAACAATCCTTGTCCAGACGTATTCATCACTTCACATAATTTATTGATTCCAAATGAAATCAGGACCTTAAAAACAAACAAAAAAAAAACAAAAAACAAGAGAAGCGTTTGGAAGTATAGTCAAATTCACCAGACCACCTGTCAGTAGTGATTGTGTACTTTGATACAAACCGCTGTAGCGAGTTAAATTAATCCAAGTTGTTTTCCTTCTTTCTTTCACACTACATCAACTAATTTTTGGCTTGTTTTTCAAAACTAGCCATGAACATAATCTTGTTTACAAGACGGGGTTGTCCATTTGACAGTGATTTAATTAGAAATCAGCAAGCGGCTGACTTATGCAAGTGGGCCGACCTCTCCGGGCAATCTGGAGCTGCAGGATGGATGTTTTATAACGTTATTGTGTTTAATGGGACCCCATGACCAGGGTCATAAAAAAAGAGCTATTTTATCTCCTATTCGTTGGATTGGGTAAATCTGTCAACACCTGACTGCCCTGTGACGATGTAGAGAGGACAACAAGACAAGGAGGGAAACTGCTGTCGAGTGTCAAAAAGTCAAGACTCATTTGGACATCCATCATAAAACAGCTCTGTTGTTCCACTTGTTGCACAATTCCTCAAGGGCTGTGGCTGAGTTAAATAACTTCCTATACTTTTCAGGGTGGTAATTTGGAAATCATACATGATTATGGAAATGTGCGTTAAGTGCAAATTGATTTATTAAAGAATATTTATAAAGGAATTTGCCTTAATGAACAATTTGAGCTGCAAGTCTTGACTGAAGGCTTTTAAGTGTTTTGGATGGTTTTGTGGCAATTGTGGTGCAGAAAAATAATGTTGGCAATCCAGTTATACTATAAAAGGGAACACAGAATTTTATTTGGACTATGTAACACAGAGGGGTTCTCTCTCCAGACCATGTGTTCTTAACACTGGTGTCCCTCAGGGCTCAGTCTCGGGGCCTTTACTATTCCCCCTCTACGCTGGAACACTCAGCTTTGTGATCTCCGATTGCTTCTTCTATCTATGCAATGCAGATGACACTGAACTTTACCTCTTTGTTAACCCTTCTGCCATGTGACCCCCCTCTTCCGAACTCCTCACCGGCTTCCATCACTGCGCGCATCAAATGTAAGACACTGGCACAGGCAAGTACATTGGACTGCCCCCTAGTATCTTCAATCATTGGTCAGATTCCAAACTCTGGATTGTTCAGGCCAGCCCTCTGCCACTGCTGGCTGCCTAGCGCCACGGTGGCTATAGGCTTTCAGAAGTCACTCATCCTAGACATAACTCTCCTCATCCCTGGTACCACAATGGTGGAATGAGCTTCCACCTAGAATCGGGATGGCAGAATTGACCTGTCATATAGAACCCTATTTAAGAATCAATATACGCTAAATGGAATTCAATTTTTTAAAATAACATCCAAAACACCCATTAGAAGCTATTGAGACCTCAAAGTCTTATCAACTGTATTTCTAGGGAGGCTTTCTTCTTTTTCCACTGATTGCCATTCAGTATGAGGTTCTCTGAAGCAAGCCTCTAGTGGCCATCAGCCGAACGATAGTTTGAGGCCTTTCTGCATTGACAAGTACATGGCATAGTTGTTGTAATTGTTACCGCTTGGTCCCTCTAAAGGGGTGTAGCCTATATAGTGCACATACTTCTAATGCGCATCCAAATAAGCCCCCCCGGAATCTTTGCTGATCGTCAATCCATAAATCATATACAGCGCTCTCACACGTCCACATTTTTTTCTCCCACCTACAAAGTGAACAAGTTGAGACAAAAGGGGCCTCTTTTCAAAATAAAAGTCAACCCACATTGCTGCTTTTCCCTCCTTTCCCTCGTCAGCTGCCAATCCAGCTTTTGGCATCAACAAGGCCCGGTTATGTAAGGTCTATTTATACCGCTGACTTCCTCGCCTCCCCGCAACTCTCCTTACACCTCGATGAGTGACAAAACCATACTGTGCCACCACTCTGTTGGTAGCTGTGGAATCGCACTCTGGGATCCCTGACTGAAAGTGAATACGTGTGAGCTTAAGCTTCTGGCTCGAATCTGGCAGGCACACAAAGAGGGAGAACACAAGGCACGTGCAGCCAGTGCAATCAGCGTCTCCATGAGTCCTCCCATGCAGTCACGTGAATGGGCCTTTGTGTGTGAGTGAGAAACAGAATGTACTGTGTAATATGTTATGTTCCAGAGATATTGGGCATTGGACACATTGACAGCCTCGGTGTGATTGGAAATCTCCCGGTCACATCTTCTGGGATCATGTCGGCATGTGCATATTTTCTTTTCACAATGCAGACATCTTAATTTACTTTCCAAGAGGAAGGTGGAGAGTAAACCTGAAACCTGCGGGGGGTGGGGAGGCTGCTGGGGGACTATTGAGCAAGAGTTAACGGCATCTGTTTGCTTGTGTGACAGGTAAGGTTTGTAGGGAAGAGAGAGAGTGACTGATAGGACTGGATTTTTGGACAGGGTTGGCAGAGGATGGGAGCTAGCTGGAACATAACACCTTATCAACAGCACACACAGAAACACACACCCAGCTATCAATAGTACACACACACACACACACACACACACACACACACACACACACACACACACACACACACACACACACACACACACACACACACACACACACACACACACACACACACACACACACACACACTACCCCAGCCCTTATGCTGTGTGCATGTATAAGCGCTCCAGTGTGTGTGTGCCAAACCTGTCTGTGTGTGTGTCAGGCAACATGTATGTTATCTGTTCTATAGGGAGCCTCGCAAACTATTTCCACCAAGCCATGTAGACCAATTGCAAATGGTTGATGGAGTGTGCCTCTAAAGAACTAGTGACAGGTGCGGAGCCTGCCTCAGGGAATTGTACAATCACAGCTAAACATTAATGCAATTCTTCTTCTTGTCGAAGACCACACGTTATATAAGAATGCCCTGGCCTCTGGTGAGACAGACAGACAGACAGACAGACAGACAGACAGACAGACAGACAGACAGATATTGTATTTGCCAACAGCCTAGGTATCAACGTGCTCTCCAAACAGTTTGAGCAGGAACTTCGAAAATGCCAACCCTCAGCGCAATGGTGATAAAGAATCAAAACTTGTGTCTTCTGTTTTATATCAGGCTAAAATGGCAACTTTTTCTACTATTTTTGTGGTCCACAAAGGCTCTTACTTAAGACCTTATAAACACAATTTTGTGGCATTCCGATATTCAGTGATTTGATACTATGACAAAATGTACATATTTTAAGTTGCTTCGCGGACAAAAGCATCTGCTGAATGACGGAATGTAATGTGAATACGGCAACATGACAAAATTGCTTCTCCAAGGTCTGGGTAGTACATATTGTAGCTATCCCTGAGGGAGGAAGGGTAGCGAGTTGGACTGTGATCCGACCCATTTCTTTGTGTGTTCACTAACACACTTACCCTTTTCCCTTGGGTCCACAGCATTCAACTCATCTTTCCCAGCTGCATCACCAGCCATCTAAACCTTCGCTCTGTCTCCGTTAACTGCCCCCCCCCCCCCTTCTTCACTCGCCGTTTCCAATGAAACATGTCGCTTAGGCAACCACCTCAAAAAACAAACAAATAAACAAACAACCAAAAAGTGCCTCGAGAAAATGTACGGCGTGTTTTGGTCCTGCTTTTCAATTTGGGAACAACAGGCTTTTTGTGTCTAAAACATGGGGCGGGCGGCCTATCGTTATGCAAGGCTGGTAAACGGGACGAATCTGCTGATGTGTTACACGTATTCACTCTAAAACATATCAGGATCCTGCAACAAAGCTGGCTTGTCCCTGTGCCCCTTCCTGCCAAAGGAGGAGAAAACAAACAACAACAATGACAGCTTTAATCCGGAAACAGGCAACTCCTTCAAATCTGTTTATCCTGTTTGGTTAAGCTAGCTCCATAATGATCTGACCTGCCATTCCAAGGTCATTGGTGGCACCGGTTGCCTCTGAGGCAGTCAATGGATAATATTCCGCCTTAAAAAGACAAAAAACACCTAATTGGGCAACTGTGTCTTCATAACAAAACAAACCTTGGTTGGCAGGTTGCTTCAATATTCTACGCACAATGACTGTGACAAAGAGCAGAAATTTTCCCCACTAAATACAATAATAAAAACAAAAAAATAATAGAAAAGCTTGATTGCCTGGGGTTGGCAAACCAAAAAGTCAATGGTGACTTTCCAAATATTAATGACTGCCCGTGGTGCCAAAAAAGGAAGCAAAGGAACCAAAAATAAACAAAACAAAAAAACGACTGCACACAGTAGAAATGCATGCGTGAATATATGCATGCGTGTGTTACACCAAGCTCCTTCACCTCAGCAGGTTAAGGTGGACACTGAGGAGGGGCCGGACTCCATGTATCCCTTGAGAACTATAGTGAATATACAAATTAGAGGATATACATTTCCCCCGAGGCTTCCAGGGGTACCGGGATCCCGGGATCACTCCCCTATCCTCCAGAACAGCATAACCCTGTTAAGGGCCCAGTTGGAATGCTTAGAGGCCTGGGGCTCGTGGTGTTTTTCAGGGAGGCAGACTCTTATGCAACAAGATTCGTGTGAGGGCAAACTATGTGGGAAGTCTGGCCTTGTCAGGTAGCAACAGTATGCAAATAAAAGGTAATTATGCAATGGATCTGTTTATGCAAGAGAGCGCGTCCATAAACCAACCAAAGTCCAAACACAGTGAAATGCACAAGCTCTTTCGGTAGGTAGGATGCACACGTGCTTATGCACACGTGCTTGTGCACGCACATGCAAAAACAAATAAACACACACACACACACACACACACACACACACACACACACACACACACACACACGCACGCACGCAAGCCTGCCAAGCCAGGATAATGCAATTACCCTGGAGTCAGTGGAGCACCCTCCCTTCCAAGGCCGCTGTGAGGTTAGCAAAAGGCTGCGTTGTCGTAGCAACGCCTGGCAGGCCCCGGGGAGGTGACGATGTGCATGGTTGTATGGTAAGGACTTCCTCCTTGTCTGTTCACTCTGACCACACTTCCTGCTCTCGCTCCACAGTCCAAATGTATTACCACTGTCCGACTGATAATTATTTCCTGCGTCGCAAAAATGGATTTCAAACATCCTAGAAATGCCTTGGTTTTCTGGGCTTTAAAATTTGTTAAATTGGGTAATTTTTCACAATTCCGAATACATTTATATTTCAACCAGTCCACACTTTGTAAGTTTTGCTGTTTCTTGTCCCATTCTGACTACTGGCCTGGAATGTCTGTGTGGTATCTCAAGATTCAAGATTCAAGAGGTTTATTCGTCACAGACATATACATACTTTCATACATATATGCAGTGAAATGTCAATGCAACGCACCCGGTGATTACACACATTATGTTCTAAACTGACAACATATGTTTCAACATATGTTTCAATTGTCTTGTCTTTCAATCCGTCTACATGAAACAAACCCTGCATATTGTGCATGCCCCAGGTGTATGAAATGATGAATGCCAATAATTTTAAGCTGGATGTGTGTGTCTGTTCATGTTAATTTGCTTAGGCAAATCTCCAGTCAACACCATACAAGGAATAAAGAATTGAGGGTGGTGTGCAAATAAGCCATGGCCCAAAGGCCCAAGAAGAGGATAGAATCACTCTGAGGGTACATATCTATGCTGTGTCTAGAAATGTGTACTTTCTATCAAGGGGCTCAATTAGCAAAGTGGTGAATAAAGTGTAACCGTAATAACTGAAATTGTAATTATAACACACACACATTTATCATCATCATCATCATCATCATCATACGGAAGAGCAAATCCGTTGAGAAAAACAGAACGATACCATTGTTAAATGCATCCATCGCGCGCACTGGAACCAGGCTCCTGCTACCTACCTGGATGACTGTGTTCCCGCCTTCGAGCAGGGCGATGGCTAACAGGATGCTCTCCTGGAAGATGCGGTCGCTGGTGGCGTTCATGATGAGGTCGATGACGAGGTCGGAGGCGCCCTCCCTGTCCAGATGGCACTGGACCTCCGCTAGGTTCAGCTCCCCCCGACCTCCGATGCCGGAGCTCACAACTACGGGCCCAAGATGTGGTGGTCAACACTGGATTCAAACATCAACATTCACATTGTTGCGAGACTGAAAAAAAAACAAAAACAATGTTCCCATCACTATAGTTGGTGAAGAGCAGCACAGGTGCCAGTTTTTCATTAAAGGGGCAACCTTCAAGAAAATTGGACCCCAGTGGAGTGATCCAACCATTGGGCTATAACATGCAAGACTTTTACCTTGTGTACAATGCTGTGATGTTTATCGTGGAAGCCTGTTCTTACGTACGCTCATGCTGCTCTGCTCAAACAGCTATGAGATTACCACTCCACCCCCCACCCTGATACAGCTTTCTCTCTCTCTGGCTCGGCGGGCAGGTGCATCCGCAAGCCCATTCTGAACTGACGCATTGGTTCTCCAGTCGCCTGGCAACAACACAAGCTCGCATTAGTAAAAGAGCTTGAGATCCGAGTGCTTTAATGAGGACAAGGCCGTATTAAACGTGTTGGAAATGAGTGATGAGTCATATTTGTGTTCAACAGCATGAGGTATCGGCATGTATAGATGTCTGCGTGAAGGTCGTGTTGAATTGGGCGATGTTGACAGACAGGGAGGCCCGAGAAGAGTTTAAAAGAGACGTACACCAAAGAACACGTTCACTAAATTGCAATCGTGGGTTTAATAGGGGGTGGACGCCATCCACTCCATCCACCTTTGGCAAATAAATAAATAAATAACATAGTGAAGGGTTCCCTTTGAATAGGAAGCGACTGATAACTTTGAGGACTCCTATGAAATTCCCGATGTCAGAGCAGCCAAAACTTTCAGCTGGCGTTACATTTTTGATTATCAGTGTTATTAGATTATTAGTGATTATTAGTTATTAGTTATTAGTTATTACGGTACTACCCATATCACTAGATCGATAGATAGATGTGTGCTGATAATTAACCATTAAGCCCAACATGCATCATGATACATAGATGCTTTTTCCTGATTAAAAAATAACTTTAATATCTTTGGTAAAAAATTGTTATCAGCGTCTACTTGCCTCCCAATTCCCAATTTAACTGCTCAAGATTCAAGATTCAAGATTTTTATTTGTCACATACATATACATACTTCCATACATATATGCAGTGAAATGTAATAATAAATGTAATGCTACTTCAAAGATTATAGAAATCACAAATTTTTATGTATACACACCTGTGGGAGACTTCCCTTGTGCTCCAGGGCTGATGGGGCCGTTGCTAAACGCCGTCAGACTATCTCTCCTCCCGCCGGGTTTGAAGTTTCCATAGTATCGATTGACCAGGATCTGCCGCAGGGCTTCTCCCTGGGGGGCGGGGGAAGGGGGGGGGGGGGGGCGGACAAGAGGCCCATGAGGTTCCCAATCCCTGCATCACAAGCAAATGAGCACAGCTGGAACTCAACATCAATGCTCCTGGGTTCTCTTGCGCTGCAAGGTTACAATGGGTCACCAAAACTGCCGATTTGCAATTCAGTGCGGCCCACGAGACTCCGAAAAAATGAAAAAAGGAAAGACATGAAAATACCAGTGTGGCAGACGAGGGGGCGTGGTTAAGCCACGGTCTGCAGGTGACGCCGCTGGCTTCTTCCCGCCGCGACACAGCTGTACTGGGTCCGCCTAATCAGCCCATTAGCGTGGATTGGTCGGACCCGGCTGGAAGAGTCCTCTTATGTGTTGTTTGATCTTGCAGTGGGGCTCACGTGTTGCAGGACACTGGAAGCCTGCGGACCGGACCACCACAGAGCCAAAACCGGACTCTGATTAACGCCCGGTTATTTAATGTTCCTGTTTTGCCTTTCAGCGAGGCATTCTGTTGATGATTATCAATAAAACTCACGCCATGTCAGTGCCCCACTGCCAGAAAGACTCTCTCACTCCCTAAACCCGTACCTGTGGGTAGGGACGCCCACAACCAGAAACACAAATGATAATGAAAGTGGATAATCAAAACAAAAAAAATAAAATAATAAAAGTAATTTTTGCACCATAATCTTATCAGCGCTAGAACGACAAAACTGCCTTGATCCATATTGAACTTTATCCGCTGCTTCGAAAACCCGGTGGGGCTGGCCATAGGAGTGACCTCCAACCCCTGACCTCCCACGCCATGTTGGATGGGACCGTTTCAAAGTCTACACCCGCCCTGTGAGGTGTTGGCCACAACCCTCACTCCTCGCCTCCCTTCATACAGGACATACACGCATGGTTTGACTGGAAATCACCCATTATCGTCAAGTCTGGCTTGGCAAGTACGAGTCACATGGTCCGTGGCATCCTAGAGTCCTAGGCTAACCCTCAAGATCCATATGCTGCCTCACATGATGTGTCTTGTGTCAATCGACACCCTGGTCGATTGGCTTGTTAGCCCGGGAAGGAGACTGTCAGCGTGGGCAAGCCGTATAACCGCTGAGTGAAACGATGGGGGTGGGGTGTTGGGGACTATGAGTGGTGTGCGGAGGCCGGGCCGGAAGACTGGAACCGCACGGATGAGGGCTTCAGTTCAGTCGGTACCTACCCGCCTCTGATCCTCCAGTTGCTTCTGGGGCTGGTTGGGATCAAGGTCCTTAAAGGCGCAGTGAGTTAGCAGAAAAGCAATGACGTCAAAATAGGAGACAAAGGAAGGTGTTAATACAGTGCAAATTAGTCATTTTACTCGCATGCCGGGAGCTGGGGGGAGGAGGGGAGGCAGCCAATTACATCATGCAGTTATTGGAGGGTAGTGGGGTGTGTGAGGGTAGATAGGGACTAAGGGTCGCTATCAATATCATGTGAAGCTTATGGGAAAGGGGGGGGAGGGGTCTAAGCATCTGTCAGACATGCTACCAGGGCTGCTATCAGGGGTTCTCAAGGTTTTTTTTGGCCCATGACCCATGTTTTCGGTCCCAACGATCCCAGCAATTAGACAGTGTGAAAAATGTTGTTATTGTTTTTTCCCTTTTAGTATTATTATTATCTTGGGATGCACGACAATTCACATTCATGCCAATATGCAACAAACTGAGGCTAGATGACAATCCTTCCGGTCGAAGTGCAGATATTTCACATGTCGCCTATTCTGACTCTGCCATGTAACTCTGTGAGGTGTGGGGATGGTGTGGTTTGAGCAGCCACACCTGTCCTGGGTCTAGGTAATTGGGGCCTAGGATCTGAGTGGCTGTATACCTGTTGTTCTTTGGTTGGACTAATGACCAACAGGTAAAACCCCCATCCCCACACACACAGGAGAGGAGCCCTCGTCATGACACGTGTACATCGGCTCTGGGGCTTGCTGTATCAAGCCCCCTCTCCACAATAAACTGTGTTTACTCAACCCCATCGTCTGTGTCTCTACGCTGGAGGGCCCTGAATACACCACACTGGCGCCTGAACAGGGACTCTCGGGCACGGGGAAGGAACACAGAAGGGCTGTCCGAAGACACCCTAGAGCCACCAGTGGGTCAATGGGCAGCCCCAGCACCAACCCCCTCCCGACTGGCAGCAGCAGCAAACAGGGGGTCCGGCGGAGGACGGTGGGAGAAGCAGCCACAGCAACCACCACGGGTAACTGCCTGCAGCAGGCTCCTCCGCCCAGCAGCCACCGCCGGGACCATCCAGCAGCCCAGCAGCCAGACCATCCCTCCAAGCAGCCCCCGCAACAGCCAGGCCCGACCACGCCTCCACCAGCAGCAACACAGCAGCTCGAGGCTCCACGCTCCAGAAGGGAGGAGGGGAGTCTGCATCATCACCCTGGGGGAGGGTCGCCAGTGGACCGTGTTGTTCCGGGGAACCAGGTAATTTTTTTTTGGACATTTGTTGGTCTATGGTATGGGAACCGTGTTTCAGACTCCAGAGTTTTTATTTATTCAAGGTATAGAAACCCTGTGTCAGAGTCTGTCCTTTCCAGGTATGGTATCCCTGTGTCAGAGTCTGTATTTCGAGATATGGGAACCCTGTGTCAGGATCGAGCCATTTTTTCTTTTTTTGTTCTCTGATTGGTGGGGGCGGGGGGGCTTCGGCCAGGGATTCTCAGTTTGGTTTCGGGGATATGTTGTGTGGGGATGGTGTGGTTTGAGCAGCCACACCTGTCCTGGGTGAGTGGCGCAGGTGGCGCTGGCACGGCACGGGTTGCCTCACAGCAAGAAGGTCCTGGGTTCGATTCCCGCCTGGGGCACTGTTGGCACCGTGCTCCTGCGGGTTATCTCCCACATAGGAGCCTTTCTGTGTTGAGTTTGCGTGTTCTCCCCGTGCTCACATGGGGTTTCCTCCACCTACCATCAGTAAGGACCCCCACCAAAAACATGCACACATCCCCATCGTCTGACCAGCGATGGACACTTGGTACCAGGTCCCCGGGCACGTCGATGAATGCTGCCCACTGCTCCTGGCTGCCCCCCGGAAGGAAGGACAAGCCAGGATGGGAGAAATGCAGAGGCCACATTTCACTGGCCACCATCCAAAAAAGCATATGCGCGTGTGTGTGTGCGTGTGTGTATATATATATTCATGTGTTGTAGTGTGGTCATGTGACAAATAAAGATTCTTAATTCGCTAGGTAATTGGGGCCCAGGATCAGAGTGGCTGCATACCTGTTGCTCATTGGTTTGTCTAATGAGAAACAGGTAAAACCTCCATCCCCCCACAGGAGCCCTTGTCATGACACGTGTCCATCTGCTCCACAATAAACTGTATTGGACGGCAATGAAATATTTCTACACATTTGATATATTTTTAATTAAAAAATGCAATAATTCAATCCAATATCAATGCATCAGTTTGCGCTTCCAACTCAAACGACACACACTTGGTATGGTAGTGGCAAAAAAAAAAGATATCAAAAAAATATGGACCAATTACTTAAGAGAACGACCGTCTGCTGGTGGAAAGAAACACGACCCATGACAGTGGGAAGGTACAGGAAAAAAAAGCACTATCCGAAGTAACATCATGGAGCTGTGCAACACTGACACTGTAAAAAGCCTTTATGTCCCAATCTGCCATGGAAAACGAAACAAAACAAAAGACCATCTCAGCGGCCATGCAAGACTCCCCTTTCGTTGAAACAAGGTCAGGAAATGGGGCTTCGTTTAAAAATGTACAAACAAACAAATGGAGGAGGGGATTGGTGAATGGAGGGTAGAGGCCGTGGAGGAGGGTGGCTGAATGAGTGAGACGTAGTTGGGAAGAGAACTGGTGGGGGAGGGGTGGGTGATAGGTAGCGTAGTTTAGGATTAGGAGAACCAAAAGTGAACATTTGACAGATGATTGCCGATTAACAATGACCAATGTGTGTGTGTGTGTGTGTGTGTGTGTGTGTGTGTGTGTACACAGAGTCGACCAATACAGGGGGCTGGGGTTTTTCACACACCTCAGCAGGGACGTCCGGCTCGGGTGGAGGTGCCAGCTGATGGGAAATAAAAGGTTGTTAATTGGTGAGTCGCTGGGGTCGTAGAGGTGTTGAAGTTAGTCATGCCTGTTTCGGGAGTGTCCCCGGAGAACCTTGGCTCAAGTACTGCACGACTTGATCTTGTTGGATTTGGAATCTAGACTTTGGGCCACCATCACTGCCATTCTAAGTCATAGCCACAGCTGAGCACAAAAAGGAGAACCTAACATTAAATACCTATAACCTGTTGCTACCTGACATTTTGTTGAAACTGACTGTAGCTTATGGTTCATATGTAAATATATATATATATATATATATATATATACTGTATATTGTAATAGAATAAAAGCTTGATTCTGTATATATATAGTATATACATATATACAGTGTCAAGATAGTGGGTACTAAAAAAACATTGGGCTTAACCTACTGTACTGCACGTTCCTAGTAGTTTTTACCTGTTTAATTATCTGAAAAAGATAGGTGTGTTCTCACAAACTCACAAGAGTATTTTGTGATAATGAGGTGAAGAATAACAGATCTAAACTGTGACCTGAAATCACAGATGGGAAGTCCGGTTCAAACCCTCGCAAACCATCACAGGCTGTAATTTCGGCTCTCTAGTTCTCGCCGAAACTACAAGATTTATAAATGAGCAAGTTCAAATGACAGTTTGTATAACAACAAACAAACAAACAAACAAATGAAATACATATTCGACATATTCTTTGTGTAATATTAAGTTGTCTGCTATAGCCACTGAAAGAGCATGCAAAGACAAAAACACACACACAAACAAACAAACAAGAAACAAACAACAACAATAACAATTAAGCAGTTTGCACTACTTCGATAATAGCATTTAACACGTCCTTTACATTGAAGTGCCTTGACAGAATTTAGCCGACAACCCTCATCGAAAGCTACAAACACTGGGGAGGAAACTTGAAAACTCCTAAGACAGGCTGAGTTTCTCAGTCAATCGCTTATCATTGGAGCGAGTCATTTTGCGAGCCGACGGGAATCTCACGTTATCAGGCATCGGACTTTCTACCACATTTGTTTTGAAATTCGTTCCCCTACACCCAGCGTGAGACACACACACTCTGAAGGCATGAAGATTGAGACAAGGTTTTTAGCTCGGGAAGTCCTGTTGTGCTATCTAAGGCACTGGCACTCTTCTCTAGAACAGCGGCAGGCCTGAAGGGGTCAACAGGTGTCGTGTGAATCTGGGGAAAGCACCCTACTGCACCCTTCCTCCATCGCCATCCCTTCCCATCCCATAACTACACTCTCAGCTAACCCCCCTCACCCCCTAATTCCAACCCCCTAACCCTAACCCCCTAACCCCTAGTACAGTAGTTGGCTCTATCTATGTCTTCCAAAACACATTTTCTGTTTCTTTCATTGCCAGCCACGACCTTAAAGTCATACATCATGGAGAGAATGCCTGGAATTTCATGGGAAAAGCAAACAATCAAGCAAAAAAGAAGACACACACACACACACACACACACACACACACACACACACACACACACAGCCCAACGCTCATTCTTATGTAACCGCTGTCTGAGAGCTGGCCCGAGCCCAAGAATCGTGCAGCAAGCACCATGGTAGGGGGAAACTGGGACATTGCTGCACCATGCCCCATAGGAAATGTCTGCGGCGCCCCCTGTTGACGGTGAGGGTTGGGGGGGGGCGGACAAAGGCGTCCTCTGAGTCTCCTCGCCTCGCCCCTGGAGAGGCCGAGGCACAGGGCGGGTGGGAGGAGGAGAGATTGAGGACAAGTCATGGCTCTCTGAGGCAAACTAGTCAGGGCACCGTTTGAGTGTGTGCGTGCGTGTGTGCGTGCGTGTGTGCGTGCGTGTGTGTGTGTGTGTGTGTGTGTGTGTGAGAGTGAGTGAGTGAGTGATGTGTGGCGGCGGGGGGGGGGTGATAGGCGGGCCTGCATAGCTACAGCCAATAACAGAGGGAGAAAAAAGGTGAAGTAAGGGGAAATAACAGACCATAGCAATAAAATCATAAAAATAACATATAATAAATAAACAAAAAAAACAAACAAGGAAAGAAGGCAACGCTTTCATAAACGAAAAGCAGTCTTCCCAATGGTGAGAGGGAAGGTTTAATTTAATTTAAATAGTAATGACAGAAAGAAGGAATAGAATGTTTAAAGAGAGAAAGGTTTTTATTGTGGGTTTTTTTGTCAATGGGAGAGCAAGAGAGAGAGAGAGAGAGAGAGAGAGATTGAGTAGGGGTTGAGAGAAAGTGGGAGATGGTTGTAGAAGGTCAGAATCCGAAGAATTAATAAATAAAAATAAAAACCTACAATCAGCTGACATGGACACACGCAACAGAGAGAGAACGAGTGAGACACGCACGCACACACACACACACACACACACACACACATCCATCTCCTTTACATAACATAGGTGCGGAGCCGTTCGGCATCCTACAGATATATAATTTCAGTCGCCGCTATTACATCACCACTATATGAGAGAGGGAGTGAGAGAGAGAGAGAGAGAGAGAGAGAGAGAGAGAGAGAGAGAGAGAGAGAGAGAGAGAGAGAGACACACACACACACACACAGTCTCTGCCAGGTCCTCCCTCCCGTTTTAAAAATAACTGATGATGATTGGCAATGTCTTTAATCTCCCAAAATCACCCCCCAAAAGAACACACCTGAAAAGGGGGTATGTGGAGCTTAACATCGATGCTGGTTTCCATGGATTGGCGGCGTAACACCGGCCTTACATAACTGCTATCAGAGATTCTCCCAATGCTATGTCTCTCCATCTGTCTGTCTGTCTGTCTGTCTGTCTGTCTGTCTGTGCATTCTTTAAGACCAAGGACAACCTCCGTAACAAAGCTCTCCTACTTTAAGGACAGTCCCGTTCTCTGTTCTGTGCGGAAGGGATGCAGCTGGGGATTTCCAATCACTTAGAGTAGAGTACAGGGAGTTTTCAAGAGTATGGAGGAGCGGATGGGGAGCGGGGGAGGGAGGAGGAGAAATGAAACTAATAATAATAATAGCCTTTCTTCCTGGAGACGGTGGAAACACCCTCTCGCTTGTTTCTGTTTGTTTCTTGTTTTGTTTTCCGTTTCGCGCCGATGGAGCTTTTCTCTTCACACTCAACTGAGTGAGCCTTCCCTCCCTCACTCAACCCCTCTCTTTGCTGCCATTTATACACAATACACACTTTTCATTCCCTTGAGGGGTTAAGAAGTGGATACACAGCCCAAAGGAACGCAAAGACTTTCGAGTGAGATCCCATCCATTGCCGCAAATACTAAACTGTGTGGAAACGTGCCTCTTATCCCAGTCCACTATCTGGTGAACTGGCATGACGAGATTCGGTTGGCTTCCCTCGACTTTACCATTCTCAGTTGACAAAATAATAAAGACATTGATTGGGAAATCGATTTTGAGCCAAGTTTGAGCTTTACTTGCAGAGTCTACTCCGACGTGGGAGCTCAAAGCACACAGGCCAGCACAAAAAGCCAGACGCTAGAAGCCGAACAAGACAGACAGAACACATTTTAGTACAGAGAGGCAGATGCGCTAAAAGTACGCAGAAGCAGCTAGACACGGAGACTGAGGCGTGACTCCTACAGGCATGAATCAGACTGCTGACGGATGTCAAGACAGAGGATGCGTCGCTGGAGTCTATTTAAAGCGCAGGCAAAATCGACGCCACTAGTGGCAGACGACAGAAAAACCGACTTATACACCACAAGAGTAGTAAGGAAAAATGATCAACCTCTGCAACATCCATCTCATCATCAAAGGCAATCAGCTGCAAGAGAAGTATGGGGGGGGGGGGAGTTAGTAGAGGCACGTTGGCAAGAATAAAGCCAAAAAAAATGCAGACAAACATCACATCAAGTTAGTGACAACGGGGAAAACGACAGTATCTTAAAGCCCCAATGTTTTCAGAAAAATCCTCCTCCTGGCGTATATACACACTGAACTGTATACAACACATTTCAAATGGAAGACGAGCAGCTTCCATCATTACCTCAGAGTTTTTGTTGGCATGAAATTCAAAATGAAAAGTCAGATTTTTCTTCCAGAAAGCCAATCGACATTTTACGAAGGGGTAATAAAGTCGGCGTGAACTGAGGCAGCCAGAGTCGGTCTTTAAAGTGGTAATCCGTAAGATTATTTTGCTTAAAAACATATATATATTTTAGCTGGCACTTCTTCAAGAAACAGCCGTTCAATGTATTTGTGTTGTTGCATGTGTTCCTCCGATATGCTGTTTCCGTGGTTGGTGGCGGGGTCCGCGAAGGGGGGTGGAAAACGCTGCGTGGGCCAAACTGGTGTTACATTTTTTCAGTTCTTGATATGAATATTTAGTGCTTTGATCGATACCACTTCACGCAAGAACATACTTTGTGAGGAAAGCAATGACTGAATCGCTTTTGCCAATGCACGCACACAAAGAGAAGTCATTAACCTCCCTGGTTACAGAAGTAAAAAAATAAAAATAAAAATAAAACCAACTGATTTCCCTTCTGTGTCTACAGGCTTCAAGGAAAAAGCAGTGAGTGAACCCATCTTAGATCATTATCAACCGCATTCCAAGACTGCAGCTCTTCAGAAGCTAGTTTTGGAAGGCATGCATTCATGCACATGCACGGAGGAACGTGAGGTGGGGTTCTCGTTCTTCTAGGTAACCAGGAACTAGGAACTAGGAAACCAGGAACAGGGGTGGGGGGGGGGTGGAGTTACCTTCTCCCCGTAGCCTCGGTCTTTGGTCATCATTTCCCGCAAGGTCTGCAGGACCTTGATGCACAGGCGCTCCTCGTTCTCCTCCAGAAGCTGCTTGGTGTGCTTGATGAGCCTGCTCAGGGCAGAGGACACACGCGCACACGCACGCACACGCACACGCACACACACACACACACACACACACTTATTGAGTACAATATTCATCTTCTAGACTAGAGACAGTGTATCAGGGTCCATGGAGGGAACAGAGTACAGGTTTGGATTCATTTAAACCAATTTGTCGACTGAATAACTGATTAGCGCTATTTTAACCAAAGAGGCAGTATCGGATGTGACAGCGATAACTTGGATGAGACAAAATATTGTTTATCACTGAATATTCCTCTTAAAGGGTGTATCAAAGTGTGAAATCGTTATATTAACACCAAATTTTAAATACATTAAAAAACAGTTTTTTGAACAAATCAACCCTCTCTTATGAAGTACTGCAGGTAAGTACTGTACTATACATTTTGTACAGAGCATAGGTAAGTACTAAGGTAAGGCTATGAGCAAGATTCTATGGGTTATTGTAATAAGAACAGTTTCCTTTAGGCCAGGAACTGCAATAAATCTGACCCTCGCATTTGTCCCACAGAACTTTGAAACAGTGTCCAAGGATTGGGTTAGTGTCGCAGGTAAGTAATAAGTTGAGCCGCAGGTTAAGGGTGTTAGTCAGACATTAGAAATGTTAAAAAACCTTTTTTGGAATATGAATAAATGTGAATATAATTTTTTTAATGTGAATATGAATAAATAGAATCAAACCAAATGTTAATGCTTATTTATGTGTAAGACGTCCTAAATTCAGATGCAAGACTAGCTGATGACCTTTAAGGCTCAAACTGTGACATTTTGACACCAGGGCTAGACTCTTGCAGGGCATCAGATTGCTGCTGTTAATGAGTGAGGGGTCTTCTGCAGCTTCACATGCTGCTCCGTGCGCTAATCCCCCGATGCGCACCCTTAGCATTAGGTTAACCCCAGCAGAGCAGATGGACTTCCTGCATGTAATGCAACCACAACGCTCTTTGGTGACGGCAGTGACAGATTTTCTGGCCCATGTCTGTGCGTAGAGCCTTTCAGGTATAGGCAGGCTTTCCACTCTTTAAAATCAATGACTTTCCATGACCTTTATCAGGTATATGCACTCTCAGACACGCATGCACATACAAAGGGTTTTCCTTCTCACCCTATGCATTGAGAGGTTCTCATTATTAATGGATAAAAATATGATTGAGAAGCCGATGATGATGACATAATCAAAATTGAAACGAAACATTTAGATGAATGATTCTAATTGAATTGAGTGATTACTCATGGTGAATTCAGCCAGAAGGCAATATTTTTTCCAGCAGAATCTTTTTAATTTCATTGGGTCTTTTTTATAAAAATTTTAAAGCAGCACTATGTAACTTTTGGTATTTGGAGCCCCTACAGTTTCTGAGTCCAATTGCACTTTTACACCACTGTTGCAAAACTCGGTCCCGTGTCCAAAAATAATTTATTTTACCGTACAAATTTGAACCTTATCGGTTATGTTTCAATAACAGTCTATGTTACTGATGCAGATATAATGTACACCTAGGTTACAGCGCCCCTTGCACAGACCTCGCCGCTTCAGCGATCACTGTGTCCACGCCTCCTCCGGAGCCCTTTTCCCTGCGGCTCCAGGAGAGAGGGCAGGGGGAGGGACTGGCCCCCTGCTATCGGTGTAGGTACCAGATATACTTGGCCTGGCAGGTCGGCTTGCACACGGGAGTCAGAGAGAAACAAACCCCGTTGCTCAATGAAAGTGAGAGCCGGTGCCTGCCAGCTGAGGTACGAGTACCAGGCGCACCACATGCCCATCTCATCTGCGCCATCAGGGAGGTGGTGTGGCTACGTTTTATACAAGCTTTAATACCGGACATTTTGTAATTTATTGTTTTTACATAGTGAGTTTACATAGTGCAAGAAAAGGCATTCAAGGGGGTGGGTGGGAATGAAAGAGATGCCATTCTCCCTATTACAAGTCAGTGTACTATCAAATGATTTTTACGCTGTTATTTCAAGGTAAAAAAGTTACAAACCATTGCTTTAATACATGTCTTTGATATAATAATATTTTTCAAAAATTTTCTTTTCCCTTCGCTTCCTTTAAAACACCTCACTGAACTATGAAACAGGGTTAGGGCCATATGAAAAATAAAAAACATATTGCGATGTGAAAAACAGTCATTTTAGTACTGGGATTAAAACAGATTTTTTTCTCAGAATTCTGATTTAGTCCCAGAATTCTGAGATTTTGTTTTAAATACTTTGTTGCGTGAACCAAAAGGGCCAAAACTGTGCAAAAGATTTTTCTCAATTTCAAGGTTTTTCCCAGGTTCAGTGAGTTCAACTACCAATGACAAAAGCGTGACTCATTTTAGACCAAAGCATCTGTTGAATGTAATGTAACATCAATTTCGACCGGTTCTAACTCACTTGGATATGAACCCGCCGCTCTCACACTTCTTGCGGGCGTCTGTGTTCTCAGGGAAGAGCAGCTCGGGGCGGTGGAGGACGTCCACCAGCACAGAGAGCTCCGCCTGGACCAGCGGTCTCAGCCGGTCCTCCAGGGCCGACACTATGTCCTGCACGGCAGAGACGAGAAGGCTTTGTTCAAGGCAGAGCCTGACAAAAGATGGTGGGTGGGTTTTTCAACCCCATGTTGTTTTATTCCCTGAACAAACATACAACTCGAGAGATACTGGATACCAAACATGTCCGATATAAAAAAAAAAAATCGGCACTTGATCTCCTGCTTTCTTGACACATAGAAACAATGATGGATGTCTCTAGTTGAGAAAATTGATTGTCCATCCAATCATTATGTGCTAAGGATATAAATATAATCCATGACCTACCAGTCTGTACTAAAGTAACAGTAAATAGAAAATAATACTGAAATGATAAATGGAAATACTATAACTGTACTACTACTACTACTATACTAATAGTATATTTACCTGGTATTGGCTTATATTTAACTTTACAATGCAACATATTTATACAATTTATTATATATTTTATTATTAAATATGAAAGGTGTTGTGCACACACACACACACACACACACACACACACACACACACACACACACACACACACACACACACACACACACACACACACACACACACACACACACACACACACACACACAAAAATGGACCAAGGAAGGACACCTGGTGAACCAGCGACAGGGTCATGGCTCATTGATGCACGTGGGGAGTGAAGGCTAGCCTGTCTGGTTCGATCCCACAGAAGAGCTACTGTGGCACAAATTGATGAAAAAGTAAAAACTGGTGATAGTAATTATAGAAAGGTGTCACAAGAACACAGTGCATTGCATCTTGCCGTGTATGGGGCTCGTGTGTGCCCGTAATGACCCCTTTCCACCACGAAAGCACCTACAATGGGTACGTGAGCTTCAGAACTGGACCATGGAGCAATGGAAGAAGGTGGCCTGGTCTGATCAGTTATGTTTTCCTTTACCTCATGTGGTTGTTGTTTACCTGGGGAAGAGATGGCACCAGGATGCACTTTGGGAAGAAGGCAAGCGGCGGAGGCAGTGTGATGCTCTGGGCAATGTTCTGCTGGGAAACCTTGGCTGCTGGCATTCGTGTGGATGTTACTTTGGCATGTACCACCTACCTAAACATTTTTGCAGACCAAGTACACCCCTTCATGGCAACGGTATTCCCTGATGGCCGTAGCCTCTTTCAGATGGATAATGTGCCTGGCCACACTACAAAAAACTGCCCAGACAAAAATGGTTTGAGGAACATGACAAAGAGTTCAAGGTGATGACTTGGCTTCCAAATTCCCCGGATCTCAATCAGATCAAGCATCTGTGGGATGTGCAGGAACAACAAGCCCGATCCATTGGGGCCCCACCTCACAACTTTTAAAGGATCCACTGCTAACGTCTTGGTGCAAGATACCACAGGACACCTTCAGAGGTTTTGTGGAGTCCATGCCTCAACAGGTCAGAGCAGCAAGAGGGGGACCATATTAGGCAGGTGGTTTAATGTTGTGGCTGATCAGTGTATATGTGTGTGTCTGTGTAATGTTTTTTGACCATCTGTACATGCTCATGGGAATGATTACCACTTGATGTATAGTGTGGAAATATGAGAAAAAAAATTAGGGAAGTTACAGCCGTCAAATCATGACACAGTGATCTTGTTAGTACTTAGACTTTGAAGAGATATTTAACTGAATTGTTGTTGTCGACATGGAACAGGATCGGCTTTACAGGGAATCAGATATGGAACCGATGCAGAAAGATGACTCATTCATTCACTGTCATTCCTAAACCACAATAGTTATTACGTTATTTCTTTTTTTCTCATGCATGTAAAGTCATTTTGCGTAGGAGTTCAACTACTGTAAGCCGACCCAGATGAGCACCCTCAGGCTTACAGGGAATGTTGAGTCATGTAAAAAAAAATGAAGAAAAAAACGGTGTGTAATAGTTACTTGCCTGAAAACAGCCTTTCCATGACATGACCGCAAACCATTTCTACAGTATTTTGTTCAACCCACAGGTAACTGTAACCTTTGCCTAATTTCCTTTAAATGGTTGCAGTGAAATACACTAACAAATGCAGGCACTGTGTACTTGTGTGGTTCATGAACTAGTTTTGACAGGAGTATCAAACAGACGAGCAGACCTGCAGCCTCTCTATGATGTTGCGGTAGTCCTTGGAGGTGGTGAGGCCGGAGTCTCTCCGGGTCATGCTCTTAGCAGACAGCCTCCAGTTGAGGATGCTCTTCTGCACAACGTTGTTGGACTTGACAAACAGGTTGTTGACCTGGCTGTCCAGGTCCACCGGAATGGCAATGGCTCTGCTCTTAGCTGGGGAGAGGAGGGGAGGAGGAATGGAAACCCTGCTACTTCTCTTTTGTATCTTTAAACAATGCAGAATGTTAGGATTCATCATTTTGACAGTGTAACCCTCTTGAAGGGAGGTCTTTCTCAAGGCCGCTGTCTCATAAATCAACATCAGCGAATCTTACCAACGTCTGAGAGCACCTTAATGCAGGCCTCCACTGAGGCCTTCTGGACGGGGTTGAGCCAATTGCAGTGAAAGACCCTAAACACCCCCTGCAGCAGCTGGACAAACACCGGCTGGCGGGTCTACAAAAAGATATAAAAGATACAAGACAAACAGAGACGGTATTATAAAGAATTAATCAAAAAAAAAATCAAGGAGAGAGAGCGAGATGGGAAAACACAACACAAACACAAGAGCGCAGGGAGAACATTGGAGATAAAGTGAATCAGCACAGTGGCTATCCTAAAGAGCCTGTCAATCACCATAACCCACTTGAATCTGGAAGGCGCTATGGAAAACCACGAAAGGGGGGGGGGCACAACTTCAGGCCCACCATGCCTGTTGGTTCTGACCGTACGTCGAGAACCATCAGCCCAGCGTCTAACAGAGACCCACTGCTCTGTCTCTACCACTGTGACCGAGGGATTCTACCAGCTGACCACAGCCCTATAAGTAAGAATGAATACCTCCGTTATCTTTCCCAGAATCCAGGCCTGTCATGGGGGGAAAAAGGAAGGCGATGAAATCATCAGATTTTGCGAATCAGAAAAAAATAAAATACACACACAAAACTCTTCTCGGAATGCCGGGAGGTCTCAGGACTAATGGAACACACCGGGAAAGATCTGTCCTTAAAAACATACTGTATATCAAAAGTGAAAATAAAAAATACAAAAATTGCTATATAAAAACCAGAAGTGGGGCGTTTTGGATGGTGTGACACTAAACCGCAAACTTGTGATCGGTCATTGGTTTTACAGGGAAAGAAGCGGCGCACGAAAATGACACCAGTAAAACTGACTGTGATGCGTCCGTGCATTGTCCGCACGATATCCCAGAAACAAAAAAACAAACCCAAAAAATCTTGTGCAGTGACACACCCACAGGCTTGGAAGATCAGATATCTGTGCTCTGACTCAGTCACACACACACACACACACACACACACACACACACACACACACACACACACACACACACACACACACACACACACACACACACACACACACACACACACACACACACACACACACCACATTTCACACATTTCAACAATCTGGAGCGATAAAAATCTAACAAACCAAAACACATCCAAGGTGTGGCGGCGGTGGTTTTGGTGGTGGTGGTGGTGGGGTGGGTTGGGGAACTGACTGAGGAAAGCCTCACCGATACTTACATAAATGTGACGGGTCATCTATACCAAAGGGGGAAGAATATACTGTATACACATATTTTTCAGGAGTGGTAAAAAAAAAAAAACAACAACAAACATTTCATAGCAGTTTGCTGCTTCAAGCTCCGTCTTCGCCTAAAACTGAGATTACCTGCAGACTGGTGCTCTGGTCCGAGAAAGGGGAGCTGAAAAAGCATGTGACGATGCTCATGACGGTCTCGGTTACGTAACCCTCCAGCATGGTGTCTGCATGCTTCCTGTCACTGGTGTTATTACACACCTACGGTAGGGCGGGGATAGAAAGAGGGGAAGGAGGTTATCGGTTATCACGATGCACATCTACAGGATCCCACTTCCTTTAACCAGCCAAGCTAGTGACATAATATCCACATGGCATATTCAGAGGTGGCTTCCCCGCCCCAGATGGCCCTCGTGTCTCATCCCGGAGCCGCAGAGTCTCCACTCTGAAGACGTTTGAACAGAACATTTTAAAATGCTACGAAGGTGCGATTCGCCCGGCTCTCACCCTGCAGATGTCCACCAAGAAATTCTCAAACAGCTTCCACATGTGATTGGAGGTGTAGATCTCCTTCATCTCCACCTCTGTGTCCACGTAGCAGTGGTTCAGGAAGTTGATGTAGGCGATTTTCACCTACCAAAAAACCCAAAAACCTTTATAGCAGTAAAGGGAAAAGCGGGGCCATGAATACCACGACGACCTAACTTTGTGAATTTAATCTGCGAGCCTCCAGGAGGAAGGAGAATATGGTATTTGTTTTCCATTTAGACGTGGATTTAATTCTTAAGTGAATGAGTGACTAAGTCAATTCAACAAACAGCTAAGTTTCACCAAAAGCTGCCTACTGTTTAAGAAAACCGCACACAAGATGCATAGATAAACAAAAAAAAAAAAAAACACACAAAGCCATCAGATCGAAGGAAGGATATACTGTAATGCTGTGTCAAGTGACAAGAGCTATGCCGCCCACAGCTTTCTTATATAGGTGGCCCGCAATAAGTCTTCCATCATAATAAAGATATGGACAACAAGTGGCCTTTGAAAAGGGATCTATAGGGTAAGAGCGAGAGGTCAAGCGATAAAAGGGCCATGCTGTGCAAAGCTTTTACCACTAGCAGTGATCAATTTGAGTCCATTCCGAACCCAGAGAGGTAGGAGTTTTTGACCTGAATCAAAAAAATGAAAGGTGTGCCAGGGGCCAACCTGTGTTGCCGTAGCTTGAACAGGAGCTTGTCAGGAGCATTGAGAATCATTTTTATTTTTCTCATTTCAATCGGAGTAGAAGAGTATTTAAAGATATTTTATATTTTTTCCAATTCAATTTAAAATCGTATAAGTTGTAAGTCTGCATCCGATTGAATTTTCAGTCCATGATACAATGTCACTTCAAGACGAGACAAGTAGGTTGTCTCAGGCACCATTTTGGTGACGCTCCCCAACAGGAAAAAAATAAAAATAAAGTTCTGTTATCCATTCCATTCATTATCACTGTTTACATATCATATTTAGATGCACCAATACATTGTAAACACCACAGAGCCTTAAATGTTCCTCTTTGTAGTTTACCCACTTTTTCCCAAATATTTGACAGATTCATCCTTGTTCCTACCTCTGGGATGCAGTCTTCATGGGTGACCACGCGTACAATGTCGTCCAGTGGCAGCAGGGAGTTGCACTTGATCTCCGTGTAGACGTTCTTGCCCTCGGTGCAGACGGCCAGCAGCTCCACCAGGTGGATGTGGTACATCAGCGGGCTGTTCTCGTCCATGCGGTCGCGCTCTGAGCGCATCATCTGTACGAGCGTTTGGAAGGAGGCCCGGTCGTTGTAGAAGACCAGCACGTCCTCGCCCGAGTTCACCAGCTGGGCATGAGGAGGAATCCAGCACCAACATCAGTATGTTGGTTAAATAGTGGAAAACTCAATCAAAAATGACTAAATACGAGAGTGACAGGTTTATATAAGACATACACTACTTATACAATTACCATTATGTTGGTTTGAATGGCTCTGAAGGCCCATATTGCTACTTCTAATGACGTTAAAGTATCAGTCTATCTCCCTATATTTTGGTTCATTACTATTCACTTTATCCATAACTGCATTTCCTTCCAAACACAACACTGTAATATTCATCACTATGCTGATGACACCATCTTCTATATCACTGGCTCCATCCCGAATCAGGTCTTCTCCAGATTACAATCTGCTTTTGATGATGTCCAGCCATCTCTCTTATACCGTTTTCACACCGAAATTAGCGGTTAGTTTACCCTGTTTTTTTAAACCTGGGTAAATCTGCTAAAAATAGGTGATTGACCCCTTTCCCATTGCCAGGAGAAATGCAGTTAATTTTGGTGCGTCACGTTCAACGTCACGAACACGCCGGAAAAGGGGCATATCAAGGTTCCAGTGTGATTGGGAACAAAACAGTCGAGGAAACAGCAACTTAAACAAACAATGACATAAAACTGTAAAACTTGAAATAAAAGTATTTCGAGCCGTTCAAAAGAATCTGATCGTTCATTAACGTCCCAACACTACAGTAGAAGCATCATGGAGCACCAGCACCGGTCCTTCGGGAGTGGGGAGCAGGGACTAGCTCGGGGCGATGCTGGGTGATCGGAGCCCGGTGTGGAAAGTGGGGGTTCCCCGCTGTGGTCCCCACGATGCAATCCCCACATTCACAACATTTCATGGTCATGCGGAAAAAAGTCAATAACTTCTGATTTTGGATTCTAAATTGGATATGAATGGGATGGATATTGGATATTCCTGTCTATTTATGCGGCAACATACGAGACTTCTACGTGCGTCGCATCGCGCAGGTAAAGGGGCCAACATTTTCAGTGTCGACCTGGGTGTCCTGTTCATATCAGAGCCGATCGGAGGTGGAGCCGATCAAAACCCGTGTCAATTGCAGGGTCATTTAACCCGGGACTGAAACCCGGGTTTTTCCTTTCCCACTGATGACAGATGCCAGATGTTAGCGGGTGTTACCAGGTCTTTGGTGCAGTGGGAAAGTTGTATTATTCTTGTGTTAAATTCTTGAATTACAAAGCGAAATGTATGCTTATTCACAAGAACTCACTGTAAAAACCTTGTTTCCCGCCTATGTTCTTACTAGTCATCCTAATACTTGGCTTGGATGGAGAATAGATTGTCCTTCAACATTATGTTGAACCCATAACATACAATGTACTATAATGTCTTCACTTGATTGTAGAGATATCCTGTTAATATCACAAGTCAATCATAATACCGTCAGTCTATGTTATGTTGTTTTTTTTTTTTTTCCTTCTCCAAATGGTACTTTCTTTCATGGGCTATAGTGGGAAAAACCAAACCCCAAATCCCAACCCCACCTCAGCCATGACAACATCCTGGCACTTTTTGATGAACTTGTTCTCAGCCTTGACAATGGTCTGCAGGAACTTGAGGTACTGGACGTGTCGGCCGTGTGTCTCGGTGCAGTGGACGAAGTGCTGCACCACACGCTCGTTGATCTCGCTGCACAGCTGGAAGTTATTCATGAAGATGTGCTGCATGGTGACCGCCTCCAAAATCTATAGAGAAACGGTGAGGAATATTGCGTTATCGTGCATTAAATCCACAGTCCGTCCAAAAAGGATGATATCCGTCTTCGGAAGTCAACAGGAATTCTTTTTAACATAACAAATTAATTACGGACTTAACCCTTAATATAGTTGGAGCCTAGAAGGAAGAGAATGTGCTTACCCCTGGGTTCAGAAACAGGTTGATGTGTTTGTGAAGAAGAACCTGGTTCTGCTGGTTCCCCGCGCAGAAGTTCTGCAGGAACTCATGCGCCAGCTTCATGATCTCCTGCATGCGCACATCCTCTCCCTATAGTACAATAATCACAATAATTACTCTTTATGAACTCAGAGGCTCATAGCTCCAACATGGTAGCTCGGACCTTCCAGTGTTTACTTTGTAGCAACCAGTAGTAACTCGGTTGCCGGCAAGAAGCTATTGCTGGGTGTTCTGCACACCTTGCTGAAGTTATGAGTATCTCTCCTGGCCGGAAGATCAAAATAACGAGTTTCGAAAGTAGCTGGGACACAACGTGAACATCAGCACAGCTTTCATTCATTCAATTTTGTGTGTGTGTGTGTGTGTGTGTGTGTGTGAGAGAGAGACCTATTTATATTCTTGTATTCACCTTCTCATAAGGGATCTGCAGCAGCTCCAGCACCACACTGTGAGCGCCCATGTTCCTCAGCAGCCTCTGCTGTTGCTTCTTGCTCTTCTTCCCCGAGGTTCCTTCCTGAACACACAGCTTACTGAGACGCAGCAGGATCTGAAAACACAAAAAGAAGAAACCGATAAACCCCCCCAAAAAGTCGTATCTAATAAAAAAAGTTGCATCAATTAAAAAAAAACAACTAAAAAAAAACACCTCAATAGATATGATTAAAGCAGGGATGCGCATACCTCCTTCACAACCCTGTAGTTGTAACTGCTGGTGCTTTCTGCCTTTTTTTTGTCCGGACAACTCAATTCTCCCTGCATACCAAGAGACAATGCAAACGTGTATCTCGTGAGTAAAAGTAGTTGGACTAATCACTGAGATGAAGCTGTTGTTTTAGGCCAACCCTAAGTGAACCCTAAGAACACAAATTCCAGAAAATACAAATTCCAGAAAACTCCAGAATTTTTGATTGACTTCTCCAAGGAATGAACATCAAGCTCATTGCCCCGCCCTTTGTCCCACCTTCTTTTTATTTTCCGACTCCGATGGCCCGTCTCCGTCCATCCCGTCCTCTCCCTGCCTCTTGTAAACCCACAGCTCGGACTTCTCCACAATAGACCGCAGCTGGTCCAGGTCCGACTTGATCTGCTTGTAGTTGTCCACGTCCTGGCTGGTCACCAGAAGCTGGACCTAAGTCCGGAAGGAAGGGGGAACTTACAACTTCTTAACCTCTTTGTTTGGAATGCATCATGGCTTCATCATCATCATCATCATGGGCTTTATATGTTGGGAAATGGCCTCACTTGTTTGAAGGCCATGAGGACCTCCTGCCTCTGGCTGAAGTGTCTGAAAAGCAGGTGGAGGGCTCCGGACACCAGAGGAGGGTAGTCGTGCATGGTCAGATGCAGCAGCACCCTCAGGAAGGTACGACCTCCGTGATCATCTAGGTCCAACGGGGTATTCTCCTCACTGAGAAGGCGACAAGACACCTATAAATATGATTCTCTAATATGCCCCATAGTATGCATAGTGTGGGGATGGTGTGGTTTGAGCAGCCACACCTGTCCTGACTCTAGGTAATTGGGGCCCAGGATCAGTGTGGCTGTATACCTGTTACTTGTTGATTGGTCGAAGGAGGAACAGGTAAAACCCCCATCCCCACACACACAGGAGAGGAGCCCTTGTCATGACATGCTGTCCATCTGCTGCTGAGCTTGTTCCACCTAACCCACCCACTTCCACCTAACCCACTCGCTACAACAAACTGGTGTGTTTTCTGCCCCATTGTCTGTGTATCTGCGCTGGAGAGCCCTGAAAAAGCCACTCGATAATGCCACAGTATGATATACCCGCTGCCCGACTTCTTGAATGGACTTCATCACATTACTACCAGCTGGAATACAGAGACTGAACCTTAATCACCACACAGGGACTGCGGTTTAACAGTACTTACAATGGGTTCACTATAAATGGCGGTAGTGAGATAGTGTGTATTTTCTTTAGTGCTCGTCTTATAAAGTTTACACTGCATATGATTTGCTGGGATGCTTCCTTATGCAGGTAGCACTTTTTAGAAAAAAATATAAGTTTCACATTACTGTAGGAAGCAGCAAGGGAAACATGTGATTCCTTGAGTGTAGTGTATACCATAGGAAGCCCCATAGTATGATATACCCCATAAATACGATATGCTGCTACGTGGTGTCTATGGCTTTTTGAGGGACCAGAGAGTATCTTACCTTCCTCCGAAGATGCCCTCAGCCTGTTCTTCAATGTTCTCAAAGTCAAGATTTCCTGGTTAGTTGACATAACAAAAGGAATGCCAATTTAAGAAATTAGTTTTGTTGAATTTCTGTGAAAAGACTAAATTAAAACTACATTTTGCAATGAAGCTGGTGGCTTTGGCGTTAAATTTCAGACCTGTTACGTTATTGCTTCCGTCCTGACTGGCAGTGTTATCCGCTTGTGGGTTGCTCTCATCAAACTCCCGTTTGAAAATACACAGCAGGCAGGAGATTCTGTAGTCCAGGCGTACATTTAAGATAAACTAAAGACAAACAAACCAAAATAAAAAAAATGGTTATAATACAATAGCAAACAACATGTTTTCTAATTGAAGGACTAATTGAAATATGGCTCACTTGTAGAATTTCTATGATCTTGAGCTTGGTATCCATGACCATGATGTCTTCCCTCTCAGGCTCGATCTGGGTTTTGACCACGTCTCCTTCTGGCTGATGGGTGGGTGTGGTGGGCAGGAAGCCACCTCCCCGCAGGACCACCTGGGTCATCAGCTCCCCGACTCCATGAATGGACTTCATCACATTACTGCCAGCTGGAATACAGAGATTGAACCTTAATCACCACACAGGAACTGCATTTAACAGTACTTACGATTGGATCACTATAAATGGCAACTGTGAAAAAACACACTATCTAGTGTGTATTTTCTTTAGTGTCCCATTACTGTAGGAAGCAGCAAGGGAAGCATGTGATTCTTTGAGTGTAGCATGTACCATAAGAAACACGAAACAAGAAGCAATCACTTTAGTCATTATGGCTGAGATGGAGGCGAGTGTGAAGCTAAACTTAAGGCTTCAAAAAGTCTCTTCAGAAATCAACGGGTGACACTGCGTCCATTTCTTAATTAGAAGTGACAGAAGTGTTAAGAAACATGTTTGCTCAAAAATGTGGTAATGTTATGTTTACGACATGTAACTTATCTATCCAGCTACAAATCATAATTATCAGCAAGCTACTGCTTCAAGCCATGACTATATTAATAATTTTTTTTATAATGGATTTTTACCTGAAAATCAATTCAGGAGAATAAAAGGTGCACTTGACTGCTGACTGCTGATGACTTTGCCACCTTCTTTGAAGAGAAGGTAGCGGTTATCAGCAGCCAATTCTCTCCACCCCCTCTCTTACACCCTCTAGCTTTTGACTTTTCACTCGTTCTCCCCCCTATTTGACCCTGACATATCTAACATTGTCTCTCCAGCCACCCTACTACCTGTCCCCTTGACCCTATCGCCTCTCACCTTCTGCAGGCCATTTCTCCCACCCTCATACCCTCACTCACACACATCATCAACACATCACTGATGACAGATACATTCCCAGACACAGGCTCGAGTAACTCCACTGCTCAAGAAACAATCACTAAACCCATCACAAGTAGAGAACTACAGACCTGTCTCTCTTCTGCCATTTCTATCCACAACACTTGTGAACATGTATTTAAACAAACTTATCTCATTCTCACACAGAATGACCTGTTGGATCCTAACCAGTCTGGCTTCAAATGTGGTCACTCCACTGAGACTGCCCTGTTGACGGTTGTGGACACTCTGTGGGCATCAAGAGCTGCCCATGAAGTATCTGTTCTGATTTTACTTGATTTATCCGCAGCCTTTGACACTGTTAATCACCATGCTCTCTTGTCCAGTCTTTCTGATCTTGGTATTACAGGGACTGCACACCGATGGTTTGAGTCCTACCTCTCAGGGAGATCCTATAGGGTGTCGTGGAAGGGAGAGGTGTGCAAATCTCACCAGGTAAAAACCCCTGTACCACAGAGATCTGTGCTTTGCTCTCTTCTCTTCTCACTGTACACCTCCTCACTGGGATAGGTCATCCAGCCGCATGGTTTCTCCTACCGCTGCTATGCCGATGACACCCAGCTCTACATCTCCCTTCCTCCAGGGGATACCACTACCCCGGCGAGAATCTCGGCATGACTCTCAGACATCTCTGTCTGGATGAAGAAACGCCATCTCCAACTGAATCTCTCAAAGAGAGAACTCCTCATCATCCCATTAATGCCATAGGCACACAACATGACTTTCAAAGTAGTCAGATCGATGTACTGTCCACACTTGACAACTTTCTGTCTTGTGATCAGGAATGTTGAAGTCTTGTGGTTTGCACACTACATGACTGATCGGCGACAGGGATCACACATTACAAGAACTTTCTCAAAGCGACGTTTTGTCACAAAAACACAGAAGTGACATGATACTATGCGTGGGACAGGATTATCTATTTTTTATTAGATTCTTGATCACTGTAAAAAAAACACGAATAAAAGCAGAATTAAAATAAGAAATATATTAGAAACCTAGAAAGAAAAGTAAAATAGGTATGTTGTGTATTTCTGGCTGCTGCTCCGTGCACTCATGTCTTCCCCATCTCTCCTTCTCGACTCCTCCCCTACCCCTCACTCCATGTCTGCTCTCATTGGCTGTAGCCTGTGCGTCACTCGAGGCGAGCCCGACACGACCAGATATTAAACCTACTTGACCCCTCGCCGGCGTCTGTGAGCCATCGGCAAGCGCTCGGCGAGCGGTCGGATCACGTTGTGAGCAGTTCACACCACACGCTCGTCGCTCACGGGAGTGGGCTATGATTTGCCTCCGATCTTGGGCTTTGCTTGGTGATCTCTAAGAACCTGTCGGTAAATGGAAAATCAGGCCAGAATCATGTAGTCTGAACTCTGCAAATGTCCAACCATTTAACACCACATCAATGTTGAGCCCGGCTCGTCATCATTAATACCATCCAAGGTTAGAATTCTCGGGGTAGTGATTGTTGAGCAGCTAACCTTCTCTGATCAAATATCCTCTGTCTCCTGATTCTGCAGATTCACTCTACAAAACATCAGGAAGATCAGATGGTACCTGTGAGAGAGCTCGGCACAGCGCCTTGTCCAGGCACTTGTCATCTCACAACTAGACTAACGCAAAGCTTTACTGGCTGGTCCACCACCTTGCACTGCAAAACCACTAGAAATGATTCCAAATGCTGCAGCGTGCCTGGTTTTTAATCAGCCAAAACGTGCACGTCACGCCTCTCTCTTCATCTCTCTCCACTGGCTCCCTGTAGCTGCCAGCATCAAGTTAAAATCCGTGATGCTGGCCTATAAGGCAGTCACTGGATCCGCACCCACATACATTGCATCACGGATAAGGCCCTACGCCCCAACCCGCTCACAGAGGTCTGCAAATGCGCGGCAGCTGGTGGTGCCGCCACTGCGTGGAATGAGTTCTCAATCCAAACACACGTGGTGCCCCAATGGTGGAACAAGCTTCCCAGCTCGTTACACTCTGCAGAGACACTCACACTTCTAGTAAAACCTGAACACCCTGTTCTTTCAGGGAGCCCTGAATACCTGATCCTATCTTAGCTATGACTAACTAATCTTGTTTCTGTTGAGGTTCACTAGCTTTATGTTGTTGTCCTGAGGATGCACTAACAACACAAGTTGTTGATGTTGACCAGCTGTTAAGTTGTTATTTGACATAATGCACTAACATAAAAATCGAACAACATTATTTAATTCTGATTCCTTCCAGAATCTTACACTTGTATTTTGTTGAATTTTGAAACATGAGATCATGCACTAAAGTTTGATGTTGTTCCAATGGTCCAAAGTCCGTCTACCAAGCCCTAACTCTTTGGTAAAACAAAAAGAGCAGCTTTGTTTATGGTTCAACCTTTGTTTTCCTCTCCTTTCTCCATCTTGTCTATGGGGTAGATGGTGCTGACATGGACACAGTCCAATATGTTGAGTAAGATCTTGGTCAGGCGCAGCAGGTCGCTGAAGTTGTAGAAACCAAAGTAGATGAGGTTTCGTGCCAGGTTCACCACCTGTGGAAATTGTTTTTTTTTTTTAAACATTGAAAAGTATGTAAAGTATGCACCTTTTGTTATAATTTATTCAAACCCGATTGGCTTCTCGTCTTTCAAAGTCGCCTCCTGGGAGACTTTACCTCGAAGGTGAGCTTGTTTTTCTCCTTGTCGGAGAAGGGGATGTTCTGAGACACCACCTCTCGAAGGTAGTTCTCCACAAACTCCATGGTGAGCGAAAAGCGCTCTTTGATCTCATCTCTTGTGGTTCCATCATTGTCGTAGCTTAAAAAAAAAAAAAAGAAATTAAAGATGGGAGAAAAAAGGAAGAAATAAGATCGAAGGAGATTTATATGGTACAGCCTGGATATTAGCAATACAACTTTTAGCCTACACTTTTTTCTTTGGCAAGCCACACATTTAAATAAACAATAATAAAAAATCTTGCGAATAATTACGAAAGGGCTTGATAATCTTGGTAATAAGGTATTTTTTACCTACATTTTAAATAATATTGTATTGTTGTGTTATTGTGTATTTTGAGGTCTCAAAACACGTTTTAAATCTTACACTGTGTTTTCCTACATTTCCAAATGCTTATGCTTATGTATTACACAACCCACAACACAGACAAATGAGTGTCGCTAAAAATATGATCTAACTTTAGGCATAGCGGGCCATGGCTCCAACTCACTCATCTATGGCAATCTTGGAGGGGATCTCCGACCAAAGGCGGGCGTATTTGACGGGCGTGACCTGCTCCTGGGGGTCACGGTCCACGTGCATGTGCAGCATCATGCGGCAGAAGGAGGCGCGCAGGTCGTAGGGCAGGTCCTCGTCAGACATGCAGCGCAGGATCAGGTCCACATCTAGCTGGCCCGAGATCTTGTTGATGGCCAGATACTGGCGGTCCAGGCACATCCTGGCAAAGAGGTTCAGCTGGTACCTGAGGGATGGAGACAATTACAATAACATAATATAATACATATAATTATATAATATTATATAGTATGTTGTGATTTTATATTATAATCATATTATATATTATGATAATACATATTATATATATACAAATATATACATATTATTATTATTATTGTGTATAATAATAATGATAATAATACCAATAATAATAATCTATATAGCTGCAGACAGCAAAAGACAGGGTACAGCTAGGCGTCAGGAAGCGGGAAGCAAACTTAATGGTGCCGCCTTCCTGTGGATTAAATTGCCGTTAGATTACGTTTCCATGGAATCCGAAAAATTTTGACGTCTTTCTGTGAGTAATTACAATTCACGGGTTCTAGTTATCCGATTTGTTCCTAGTACATGAAGGCATCATTCACTCCCACAGTCGGGTGGACTCAACGTGGGGACGAGTTTCTGTGGATACATTTTTTGGGGGGGGGGGGGGGGGGGTTTTCAAATACAGCAAAGTAAGGAGGACCACAACACCCCATCTAACACAGGGTTATATAGGAAAACAGTGTCTTCGTTTTTACAAAAAGACCAAAGAGATAAAATATCAACCAAACAGCCGCTCAGACATCCAGCACGTAGGACGGTACATAAACACACACATACACCCTTAGTCTGTAACCTTTAACCACTACAGAACGATGGACTCTACACTGCACACCATGCACGACGCAAATGAACATTCAAAACCACAACCTGCACATTTATAATACATTTGATGATGACGTTAGTTGATGATAGTTTTTGAACATTGGCGTGTCTGTGAAGCACGAACGTTCGGCTACTTTGGGTCAAATTTCGTCGGTTGGGTCAAATTTCTGCTTCATACATTATGTGGATCAATATGGATGAAACTTGAACCACGAGATTTTTGCGACGTCCTAGTTCTAACGACACCTCAAACGTGTCAATGGCTTCTGCAGTTGTTCTGTTCCAGATAGTCTAAGCCTGAAAAATTCTGAGGAAAATAACAAAAATCCGTGGGGGATCCCTGCGGGCTGAACCCCTAATAAAAATAATATACTGTATACTGAATGTGACGGTTCTTTTAAGTCCAGGGGGCAGTCTCATTTGATATTTAAAGATCAATGGATATCTTACAATGAATACTATTATATTTTTGGATTTGTTTAATGTAGTTCAATTCAATGAAGTTCATTCATGTAATGGGCGACGGTGGCGCAGGAGGTAGAGCGGGTCGTCCAGTTATCAGAGGGTTCCCTGGTTGGATCCCCCGTTCCTCCTGGCAGCGTGTCGAAGTGTCCTTGAGCAAGACACTGAACCCTAAAGTGCTCTGAGCTGGTGTGCACCTTGCATGGTTGTCGCTGCCATCGACGTATGAATGTGTGTGTGAATGGGTGAATGTGAGGCGTGTATTGTAAAGTGCTTTGAGTGGTCGCAAGACTGGAAAAGCGCTATATAAAATGCAGTCCATTTACCATTTAATAGAAAGATATTCTTGTAAAATTCTGGTATTTGGACACTTCATTACTATATTTGATGTACTATACAAGTATTTTTACAAGAACCATCATCATCACAATCATCATCTCCCTTGGGATTAATGAGGTGCTACCTTATACTATCTCCTTAACATTTAGCAGGGAATTTGGGAATCATGGTTTTCTTGCACAATTTCTCCAGATCTCTAGATCACAGCATACAGAGAAAGCACTAGTGTGTCTGTTTGTCTGGGGCGTTTGTGGGCCTGCATCAACAACCAAGGGCATGGCACCGACCTGTAGTAGCTAACCACTTCCTGGTCCTCCTTCTGGCCCTCCTTGGCATCCTGGGCCAGCTCCCGGACGCTCTTGCTGCGGATCTCCTTGCCGTTGTCCTTCCAAAACAACCACACCTCCTCCTCGTCCTCCGCCTCCACCGGATTCTCTCCATTAGCCGGGGCCTCGATCTCAAACCTCGACAGCACCAGCCTGGGGGAGGGGGGGAATGGCGGCTTACAACTTATACAGGTACTCCTCACTTAACGACCTACCTGTTTAACGATCGTTCGGACTTACAACCAGCTTTCGGACCAGACGGTATTGTACGCTGCCTACAATACCGCGGCATGCGCGCTGCGTGCGCGGCGTCTCAGAGTCAAGCATCTCATCGCACTACCGTTCTCAGTCTCAGTCTCATTCCCGCAGTCTGTCAGTTTTCACTACACTAGCGTTCGCAATCACCACGGCCCCTTACCGTGAATCAACCAATTCACTGACGACCTGGTCCTAGGAACGGAACTCGGTCGTTAAGTGAGGAGCACCTACTTTCACCAACAACACCAAATGAAATAGAGGAGCTTACTTAGTTTCGATGAGGATGTCTGCGTTAATCGGGTCCAGCACCGCGTTGCAGATGAGCTCCTGAGTCACAGGGATAGACTTGTTCATGGACACGCACAGGTCCGACAGATAGTCCAAGAACCTAGAAACAAACACCACACAAAACAAGACGGAGCTTAGAGAAGGCCGAAGCCGTTACATACAGGCCTGGATGCCTGTGTTTACCTTCATCCCATGACGGGTGCTACGGGAAGGTGGTGGATCGGTGCCTATTTGGGAACCTGCGTCTAACTTTAACACCATCAAAAATAGAAAAAAATCAGTAAAGGCCCCATTTATCCAGACTTCTGGATCGGGCCGGTTCCCCGTTTGGTCAACGACACTCAGACAGAACTCAAAGTCAACATCGGCCCACGCTGTGTCAGCAAATCACAAACAGAGCCAAGGTCCTGCACAAACAGCTCCACTCAAACCCCGTCCGCATGCATTTGAATAAATTGACACGGGGGGGGGGGGGTTGTGTTTCTCAGAAAGCAATTCTGACCCCAAAGTGCCCTGCCTCACTGGTTTTACCTGGGTTCCCGGTTCTTCCTCACGAGGGTGACAAACGTGTCGATCTCTGCAGCAGTGATGTGCTTCTCCAGCAGCTTGCGGTTGTTGTGCAGCAGGGCGGTTATCGTGTCCTCCGCCAGCACATCGTAGCCAATCTGCTTCTGCATGAAGCGGAACTGCTTGGCTATGTACTCCTGCATGCCGAAAGAAGGCGAAAAAAATCAAAATTGATGAAAAACATTTAAAAATGAGGTTGTAGGTAGAGGGTTCCCGTCCCAATCTCGTAGTTTTTACCCCTGATCCCACGTGATTGTTGTCACATGTAGACATTACATGTTCTACCCAAATATTCTGAAAGCTAACAGCAGCAACAAAGTTCAAAACCATACCCTGGAGCTGACTTAATGGAAGCAAATACTTCATTTAAAGAGGACTTTGTAGTTGTATGTGGGGTAATAAAGTACCATAAAGACTTTCTGAGCTCCGGGTAATATCTTAAAACCTGATGTGTGAGCCGTTCTAGTTTAGTGCTGACATAACAGGACAGTGATTGATTGATTTTCCCCTTCGATCACGTCCCCCAACAACTCAACATCCTAGTTCAATGCCATCCTCCAACTGTCCATCGGGTGAGCTCACCTGGTTCTTCCTGTAATCCTGCTGGGAGTGGCGCAGCACTCTGTAGCAGAGCCGGCAAATGTGCCTGAAGGGAGCGTGGCGCTGGTCTCCGAGCTCCTCCAGTCGCAGCATGGGGCCGTCTCCGCTGTCTGTGAAGGGCGCTTGAAGAAGTTTGAAGATCTGGAAAGGAAAACAATTTGGCAATAAGAGCGTGCGACTCCATCAGAAGTGGATCAGTTGGCGGATGGAGGCTTCTCAAGCCGACCTGCTTGAGGATGTTCTGCTCCCTCATCAGCTTCTGTCTCTCCCTGTTGGGCTTGTTGACCATGATCTCCAGGACGTCCTGGCCACTGTTGGGGATGTCGACGACAAAGAACACCAGATCCTCCAGCAGCTTGGTCACAAACCTGGAGAAACGCAGCATGGTGGGTTCTCAATGCGTGTGCCTGACAAGAAAAGGCAAAGTCTTTAAGTCATAATGCGCCAATCGGTGATGGGTGGCTGACAGGGGGCATAAGGCCAGGAGAGACCCTGAACGTCCACCGGTCCATCGTACAGTAGGGTCACAAACAGCCTTTGTAGGCGGGAGGAAGCACATATAGACAAGGGCAGAACACACAAACTCTACTGTGGCGCCGTAACACGTGTTCAAAAGACTTCTTCCAACGTCTGTCCACACCTCCTTTCATTTTGCGTGATGGTGCCCTTCTCCAGTTTGCCAGCAATGGACGCCAACACTTTACTTGCGTCGTTGGCAAAGTCCAAGTCCCGCACTTCAGCAGGAGGCACGGGCACGATGGCGAAAGCTTCCTTGTCTTCTTTCACGGCCGACGTTCCGATCTGGCAAATAGCAAAGGATTTCACGGTAATTGTCATTGTAAAAACAACCTTGCTTGGTGTTTATGATGATGGGGGCGGGGGGGCTAACCCGTAGCATGACAGGCTTCTCCTCCTCCTTGTCGATGGGGTTGTTGGTGCTGTGGACCCATGTGTTGGTGCACAGGTGTCTTAGCCTCACGTAGGAGCTCCTGAAACACAATCATATTTAAATCATCTTATAATTAGAGCTATCGTGATTATTCAATTATTCTCTGATCACGAGTGTGAGTTGATCACAATGTTTTTGTAAAAATTATTTCGATTCCACAATCACGTCTCCATGCAAATTGAAGGGCAAATTTTAGAGACGACGTTAAGCCAATTTGAAGCCATTTTAATAAATGCTGCAGATAAAATGCAAATTTGGAGCCTTTCAGGCATTTAGATTGAGGAAAATGAACTCTCTTCTTCATAATGTGGGCATGTGTTATTACACTGTTATAAGCGTATACCATGTCGCATAAAATTAACAAAAGACAATTAAATTAAATCATATTATTATTTTGTATAAATATATAAAATATTTTTTATTATTAAAATTTGAATAATTTTTAATTCGCCCTCCGTGTTTTGAATAGGCTTTCAGTTCGGTCTGGTACACTATGCTCGATCCACGTTTAACCAATATCTATGTTGTGTATATGTAAACATTTGCATTTGGCTCACAGTAGTTATCACGGGGTATATTCCATTTCGGGCCTTGTTTACGCATATGTCCCGTGAACCCTTCAGTGGTAACTCTGGCCTCAGCTGGAAACAGCTTAGCGGCGTCACCGTTCATTCCCGGCACGCTTTAAGATTTCTGCTGACTAATGAAAAGTACGCGCCGGGCTCATCAGCTTTCCACGTCTCTCCCACACACACCCCTAATCCCTCTGCATGTCTGCGTATGTGTGTGGGTGTGTGTGTGTGTGTGTGTGTGTGTGTGTGTGTAGGTCCATCTATCTATATCCGCGTAACTCAGGCGCTCAGCACAGACAGCAGAAACTGGCCATGCGTTATATAATCACTTACTGAAACTCACAGGCTCAACATTGTTTATAACCCCCACACCTACGACTTGCCTACGTCTTCCCCAAAAATGGAGGAGGTACTTTGGGCAGGGGCAGGAGGTGGAGAAAGCTTGTGGCAGCTGCTGACTGGACACACAATGGAGCCTTTGACATGCCACACCCTATCTGATCACCTGATCAGACGCTGCAGCGACAGGTGTAAAATGTACAATTCTAAGTCTGTGAGCACATGGCGTCCTCAGCACACTGAGAAGAGGAGGGGAAACGCTGTGCTGCCGTGACAAAAAATCCCACTATACCTGATATTTACTGTTAATCTTTGGTTTTTAGGTTTATTGTCAGTTTTCTGTTGAACTCCTTACATTTCTCATGTTTAGAACGCTTGATTTAATAATTTTCAGGCTTATTTTGTCCAGTTTACTGTGCGGTTTGTTGTTGTGGTATGGGGATGGTGTGGTTTGAGCAGCCACACCTGTCCTGGATCTAGGTACTGTAATTGGGCCCAGGATCAGTGTGGCTGTACACCTGTTGCTCGTTGGTTGGTCTAACCAGCAACAGGTACTGTAAACCCCCATCCCCGCATACACACAAGAGAGGGGCCCTTGTCATGACCTGCTGTCTATCTGCTCCGGGGCTTGTTCTATCAAACGCCCTTTCTACAATAAACTTGCGCTTTCTCAACCCCATCGTCTGGGTCTCTGTGCCAGAGCTCCCTGAAAACATCACTTGCGTGGCATGTTACTGTATTGCTGTGCTGTACTGTTGTATACTGTACTGTATACGTATCTCCACACACACTACCCCACCTTATTCATATGCCACTTTACTGCACATATCTCTATATACATAATAGCCTATCCCATATACATAAGTCTATTCCCTTTATTTCTATTTGGTACCCCCACTCTGCATTACCTTTGAGTTCTTTATTTTAATGTATTCTTTATTATTCGACTTACTTACTGTATTACGTTTTAGGAATCTGTTAGTTAGTCAAGTAGAAATTTTAGGTAGCCATTGTATTCAGTCTAGAACTTATTGTGCATAATCACCGGGTGCATTGCATTGACATTTCACTGCATATAGTATGTATGAAAGTATGTATATGTATGTGATGAATAAACCTCTTGAATCTTGAATTTTGCAGGCGGTACTGCCACAATTGTATATTTCACTTTTCCCCCCAGATATTGACAATTTTTATATTTTTATGCTATTGTTTGTTCCCATTAGTGCCTATTGTTTTTGATACAAGGTGCTGTTGTAGCTTGTATCAAAAAGCTGTTGCAATCTGAGCTGTTGCAATCTATCTATCTACAGTATATCTATATCAATATCGTCTTTTGATGCACCTATCTATGTACTGTATCTATCTATCTATCTATATATAGTATGTATGTACTGTATACCTATCCATCTATATCTATCTACTGTATATCTATCTATTGTATATCTATCAATCTGTGCGTCATCATGTCAACGTGTTGAATTCTACACCACACCTATTTTTTATTGTTCTCTTTTTTTAAACCGGCATCACGATCAAAGGCAGAGGAGCAGATAAAGAAGGTTTGTCTACAACACCCACTCAGTCACACACACTGTGTCAACAGTTTCTGAGCCTGGTCACGGTGATTTCCCGTTTGTCATCGTTCTGGGACTTTCCTGACTACCGCACCATACCATCACGCATTGCAACTCTGACCAGACCATAAAGGTCACACACACACCCACACACCCACACACACACACACACACACACACACACACACACACACACACACACACACACACACACACACACACGACCAAAACAGATGCCACGTACAACTATCAGGATGATCAAAGCCACGCCAGAAAAATACACCAAAACATTGAAACTCATCTCTTCCCCATTTGACTTTTCTTATAAACAGCAGGACTTAGTGGGGTCATTACACAGGTCTCAGGTGTGTTTGCTTGCTTGTTTGCCTTTTTAAATCTGGCTTCTGATGTTTATCAGCCTCGGATGAGTGGATTTTAGCATCTTTCCCAAGTATCTGGAAAACAGCAGAATATTAAGATTCTGTTCAATCTCTACTGTAAGACAATCTGAACCTCCATGTTATGTTATGAAAAGTCCCAAAAAACAACAAAAAAATACAGAATTCTCATTATGTGTCATATCCAAGTAAAGATGTGATACAGACTTAGAAAAAAAGATGTACAACTGATTATACAAAATATATAATCAGCCACAACATTAAAACCCTTCACGAATAACCACTAATATTGTCTAGCTCCCCCTCTTGCCGCCAAAACAGTGCCGATCTGTTGAGGCATAGACTCCACAAGACCTCTGAAGGTGCCCTGTGGTATCTGGCACCAAAAGATAAGCAGTAAGTCCTGTAAGTTGTGAGGTGGGGGCCCCATGGATCGGGCTTGTTGTTTCAGCACATGCACAGATGCTCGATCCGATGTGACCCTTACCTTGGCCATCCACACAATGTAAAAGAAAACGTGATACACCAGACTAGGCTTCCTTCTTCCATTGCTCCATAGTCCAGTTCTGACGCTCAGGTGCCCATTGTATAGGCACTTTCAGCGGCGGACAGGGGTCAGTATGGGCACTCCCCATACGCAGCAATGACACCTTTATATCATAGCCAGCATTCACTTTTTCTGCAATTTCTGCTGCATTATAGCTCTTCTGTGGGATCGAACCAGACGGACGAGCCTTCACTCCCCACGCGCACCAAGGAGCCCACGGGCACCCATGACCCTGTCGCTGGCTCACCAGTTGTGGTTCCTTGGACCACTTTCAGTAAGTACGAACCACTGCATACTGGGAAGACCCCACAAGACCTGGGGTTTTAGAGATGTTCTCACCCAGTTATCTTGCCATCACAATTTGGCCCTTGTCAAAGTCGCTCATCTCAAGTCTATCTTTACGCTTGTCCATTTTTCCTGCTTCCAACACATCAACTTCAAGATCTGACTGTTCACTTGCTGCCTAATATATCCCACCACTTGACAGATGCTACTGGAACGAGATGAGCAATATTATTCATTTCACCTGTCAGTGGTTTGAATCTTGTGGCTTTGGATGATGTGGCTGGTGTATATACATTTAAACCACACTTTGTATTTCTATTGTGTGTTTTATTTTTCATTTTATTTGCATTTTCTTTCTGTGCAGCACTTTGAGTTGCATCTCCTGTATGAATTGTGATATGCAAAAATGTTTATTATTATTGAATAATAATAATAATAATAATAATAATAATTAATATAGCTGTAGGCGGCAATACACAGGGTCCAGTTTAGTTCTGTTAGGTACGTATTACAGTTTTCAGAGTTTCCATAATGCCGGGATCAGACTACACAAATTCAGCCCGATTTTGACCTGATTTTGTCGTGGTCGACTGTGGTGTGGGGATGGTGTGGTTTGAGCAGCCACACCTGACCTGGATCTAGGAAATTGGGATCAGAGTGCCTGCATACCTGTTGCACGTTGGTTGGTCTAATGAGCAGCAGATAAAACCCCCATCCCCACACACACTCAGGATACGAGCCTGTGTCATGACACATGTCTATCTGCGCCTGGCTAACTCCAGCTGGTCGTCATTCTACAATAAACAGGTGTTTACAATCCCCAACTTCTGTGTCTCTGTGCCGGAGGTCCCTGAACGTGTGGTAGGCGAAAATGCCACACTGGCAACTGAACAGGGACTCTCCGGCACAGGGAAGGGACACAGAGGGTCCGAAGACGCCCTGAGGCCACCAGTGGGTCAACGGGCGGCCCCAGAACCAACCCTCTCCCGACTGGCAGCAGCAGCACCTAGGGTGTCCGGCGGAGGACCGGGGGAGAAGCGGGCACAGCAACCACCACAGGTAACCATTGGCAGCTAGCTTCTCCACCCAGCAGCCACCGCCGGGACCATCCAGCAGCCCAGCAGCCAGGCCACCTCTCGAAGCAGGCCCTGCGACAGCCATGACTGGCCACGCCTTCACCAGCCAACACAGCAGCTTGAGGTCCCACGCCTCGGAAGCGAGGAGGGGAGTCTGCATCGTCACACTGGGGGAAGGAAGCCGGTCGACTGTGGTGTTCCGTGAAACCAGGTCCCCTGGAAGTGGATTCAGTTAACTTCCTTTTGGACATATGTTGGTTTGAGGTATGGGAACCCTGTTTTACTGTCTGGTGTTTTTATTATATAAGGTATAGGAAGGCTGCGTCAGAGTCTGTCCTTTACAGGTACAGCAACCTGGTTTCAGAGCCTGTTTTTTAGTTGTTGTTTTTTTCATTTTCTGTTTTCTGCTTGGTGGTGGGGTAGGCTTCGGCCGGGTATTCTCCCTGGCCTCAGTTTGGTGTCAGGTGTGTGGGGACGGTGTGGTTTGAGCAGCCACACCTGACCTTGATCTGGGTAATTGGGATCAGAGTGGCTGCATACCTGTTGCACGTTGGTTGGTCTAACAGGCAGCAGGTGGAATCCCCACACACACACACACACACTCAGGATAGGAGCCTGTGTAGTGACACGTGTCTATCTGCTTCTGGCTAATTGCAGCTGGCCCACTCTCTACAATAAACTGGTGATTACAACCCCTGTCTTCTGTGTCTCTGTGCCAGAGGTCCCATGAATGCGCCACCCAAGTGGCGCGTGGTAAGCGAAACTGCCACACCGACAAATTTCCGGTGTCGGGCCCATATATGAACGTCAGGAACCACGAACGGGCATCTTTACTCTGCATAGTGTAAACTTAACACCTCATCCTATGTTGCCGCTATGCAGTAGCAGCCGGCCAAATGCAGTTCAGGCGGAACGAGGCGGTTAACGAAATTACTCATTGGATGGATTATTACAACATTTGGCCGTCTGCTACTGTGCAGCGGCAACATAAGGTGAGCTGGGAGGACCTGGGAGTCCACATCACAGAGGATTTAACATGGACTTTACAAACAGACACTCTGGTGAGAAAGGCGAGGCAGAGTCTTTACCACCTCAGGCAGCTGAGGAAATTCTGGGTCTCGGTGAGGATCCTCAAGTCCTTCTACTCTGGAGCAGTGGAGAGCATCCTGACAGGCAACAATACTACCTGGTTTGGGAACTGTACTGCTCAGGACAGGCGGGCCCTGTAGAGGGCGTTCAGCTGAACGTACCACTGGAACTACACTCCCCTCCCTAAAGGACTTGTACAACAGGAGGTGTAGCAGCAGAGCCCGCACAATCATGAAGGATCCTCACCACCCCAACAACAGACTGTTCCAGCTGCTGTGGTCAGGCAAGCACCTCCGTAGTCAAGCAGCGAGAACAGAGAGACTGAGATGGAGTTTCTTCCCACAAGCCATAAGAACTGTCAACGCTGACCTCACCAGGGGTCCTCACTGAACCACACACACATAGGCTCCACTACCTTCTGTACTTTATGTAGCACACTGTACTGTATACTGTGTCACTGTTCTGGGTTGTTCGGTGTTACTGTATTGCCACGCTGTACTGTTGTATACTGTGCTGTGTATCTCACAAACACGACCTCACTTTATTCACATGCCATTTTAATGCACATATCTGTATATACATAAATAGCCTATCCCTATACAAAAGTCTATCCTATATACATAAGCCTATTCCCGTTATCTATTTTGTACCCCCACCCTGCATTTCCCCTGAGTTCTTATTTTATTTTATTCTATATATTTTTATTTTACTCTATAGTATTCGACTTACTGCATTACGTTTTAGGAATCACTTAGTTAGTCAAGTAGAAATTCTTAGGTAGGTACTGTGTTCAGTCCAGTACATATTGTGTGTAATCACCGGGTGCGTTGCATTGACATTTCACTGCATATATGTATGAAAGTATGTATATGTATGTGATAAATAAACCTCTTGAATCTTGAGGGGAATTAAAGTTTACATCTTCAATTTTGCAACATAAATTTATACTGTGGGCACGGTATTATGGGAAAGGCTTACGGTTCAAAACCGTGGTTGCTTGATACCGTGGTATACCTTAAAACGGTATACTGTTACATCCCTAATTACGATATTTTTTCGGATCATTCAGTGCAGATACAAAAGAAAGGGACGGTTCCTCCAAAGGTTCTTAAAACTACCTGCGGTGTGAAAATGCTTTCTGTGACTGGGACGTGTAGTTTTTCGGGGTTTTGTAAAAATGCAGCACGAGTTTCCTTTAAACACAGCATCGGCTCAAGGCGTCTGTCACGCGTCATTGTGAATGCCTTCTGAGAGACTTCCGAGAGATGTCACAAAGTGCCCTGCTTCTGAGACAAATCAAATTGCGCCAACGTTCTTCTACTTCCAGTAAAATTACAACAGTTTTTTTACTAACTTCTGCTCCAAATGGACATCGATATCGATCAACACCGAGATATCTGAAACATCCCGGTTCTAACAAGACCTCAACCATGTCTACACGGTTGTCTTGTACCAGATACTTTTGGTTTACTGCCCAAAAAATGGCAAGATTAAAAATGAATCTAAATAAAGCTGCAGGCAGAAATACACAGGGTCCAGTTTAGTTGTGTTAGGTATGTATTACAGTTTTCCAGGTTATTTGAAATGAGTTACGAGTGATAATTTTCCAAGTTTTATTTGAACGCCACATCGGCTCCTCCGGTCTGTCTTCTGAACAAGCATAACTACTGCGCAAAGCAACCAGGTCTACACAGTGCAACTCTCCGAATGCGATTGAGCGCCAGAGACGAAGCCTGGACTTATATAGCATTCCTTCATATTGTCACAAAGTGCCCTACTCCACAAACTAATCAAGGTATGCCCCGTTCTTCAGCTTCCGGTATATTTGCAACAGTTTTTTACTAATTCCTGCTCCAAATGTAGATCGATTTGGCCCAAACTTGAAGATGTCTGAGACGTCTCAGTTCTAACGAGACCTCAACCATGTCCATGAGTAATATTGAATAATTAACTAAGGTTAATGATATAACAAACTACAATTCAAATTGAAATATAACCAGAGCTTAATTGTGCCGGATCCTGCCCGAACATGATCTGATTTGCTCTCCAATCTATCTTGCTGCGCGATCAGAGCGATCCCCACGCATCGCCGTTCCCAGTTTCTCCAAACAAAACCAATAATAACAGATTGGGGTTTTTTTCATCATAGATGTATTTATTTTCCTAATTGAATGAAACAAAAATTCTTTTTTTTTTTTTTAACCTGAGATGCTGCCTCTGCGGGGCGCCCTACAAGTTGGTTCTGGATGTGCCATGTCACGCAATGATGACACAGTGAGAAAGTGACGCTTATCTGTGACCAATGAGTAGTCTACAATGTGTTCACGTGACCTTAAGAGGGGTGAAAAAACACAAATTTGGCCGATGTGGATGAAACTTGGGCGACAGCTTGTCTAGACTGTCCCAAAGACAACTATTATTCATGTCTGTGAGTACGAGGGCCTCTGAGCGCCAGACAGTTCGACCACCATTTTGTTCTGAACAAAAACAATAGGGCTCCCGCCCCTTCGGGCTGGACACCTAATAATAATAATAATTATAATAGATACATACCATTATGTACTATTTGACAATATTTGCGCTTTGTTTATTATAATTATCAGTATTAAGGGCATATTAATGTAAGAGAATGTTGGTTTACCGCACTCTTGAAAGTAATGATTCCTGCACTTTTATATTGCAATTCACCACTTTGCTTAATCACTCGGCCTCCTATAATTATAATTTTAGAATGTAATGTTTGTTTGCACTTCTGGAAGTAGCAGACAGCCTTGAGATTTACAGCATGCATCTTGGCATGCGAGTTAATGATCAACATCAGCCTAACCTCAGACTCGACGAGGAGATAGGGGTAGTTAATATCTGCAGAGCGGATGTTGACTTTTATTTTGCTGACTGTGGTACTATGTGTTGAACCCACATACTTTGCACAGTGCAATTTGAGGTTTTTCGCAAAGCGATTCCAAACCTCAGACCTGGCTGGACTCGCATGTGCAACTACTGGGGTCTTGAGTGTGCTTCAAACCTAAAATGGCAAACGACGAGGACATACCGGAAGACCATGCATATTCCTATGGAGAGACAAGTTTCGGTCCGACAGTATTAGCAGAACTGATGTTGGTCAAGTTTTTAGTGGAACTGGGCTTAAAACAAAATAAATAAGTCATGCATTTCAAAATTATGATGATATTAACGTTAACGTTGGTTGTCTCATTACAAATCGCACAATAAATCACATAATTTGCACTTTGTAAGGACTATATAAAGGGCGTTTTAAACTCTCATTCATGGAACATGGTAAATCCAAGCGAGCAAGTGCAAACGAGTGAAATTCAAGACGCAGTTCATCTGACAGCAACAGATACAATTACGCATTCGATGTGAAACAAGCTTTACTGCCTTGCACTGCATTTACAACAAGTCTTGCTTCTATATTTACAACCTAGTTTTTATATAGAAGCGGCCCTGGATTTCGAATCCTCAGGTTTGAGGGGGCGGGGTCGCAGGGGTGCAAGACCTTATACCTCTAGGTGTACAAAAGGATATATCAATCTATTTAAAAATGAGCCTTTGCTGCTGGTTGTCACTCTGTCAAATCTAACACTGTTTTGACATCGGTTCCACTGATACCAACAGGGACTGTTAGCCACACTCCCATGCCGACGTTGTCCGTCAGCATAATTTATTAATGACAATAAACACGTGTTAATGTATAAATGTGTGGATGTCTCCTCAATACAAGAAGAGAAAATTGTGCAATATCTTGAACATCGAGTATAATGTGTGTGTGTGTGTGTGTGTGTGTGTATGTGTGTGTGTGTGTGTGGTTTTGAAGGAGTGGCTGGGGGAGGTAAGCATTTGATAGAGCCTTAACACTATAGGACCCTTATACTGAAGATAAAGATAAAAGATAAAGGTTCTTTATTAACCCCCAAAAGAAAATTCCAGAGTTGCAGCAGCAATTACATGAACATGATGAAGTTCCTGTAACTTTTAACCATAATTTGCAGTTGAAAGCAATGCTATTTTTTTAAGAAGAAGATTCTATATTTGTCACACACACCACACATGCACTCATGCGGCGACTAACACACACACGCTTCAAATGGTGGCCGGTGAGATGACTTCTCTGTTCTATGCTGCAGTGCACAGCATACAGCGACGTGCCCGGGCACCACATACAAGTGTCCATAGCTGGTCAGACGATGTTCTGCGTGTTTTTGGTGGGGGTCCTTATTGATGTTACAAGGAGGAAACCCCATGTGAGCACAGAGAGAACATGCTCCACACAGAAAGGCCCCTACTCGGGAGATACCCCGCCGGAGCACGGTGCCAACAGTGCCCCAGGTGGGAATGGAACCCAGGACCTACTGTGCCACCGCACCCATACCCATTTGAGTGTTTGTGTGTGTCTGTGTGTAGATCACCTGGGCACCATGGCGTCCCCACCTCTCAGGGTGGTGGGGTCCAGCTCAAAGATGGAGGAGATGTCCATGCCATCGGGCACAGGTACCAGGGTGTACATGACCTTCTCCTGGGGAGCGCGCAGACGCGCTCGCAGGGCTTCATGGTCGGCATCCAGCTGCCCAACGACAAAACGCAAAAGCTGTGTAAAGTGGATGTACACTGAAGGCAGCACAAAAAAAAAAAATTTAATGACTGTACTGAGGGAACCAGTGATCCAATAGTCGTCAACATGTAGCAGGAGCTCTTCTCATCATCTGTGCAACACTGCCCTTTAGAGGCGATTGAGTATCACATGCCTCAGATAAGAGCCATGCTGACACCCTGTGGTAATCTACTGTTATTACTCACAATTAAAGCACAAGCGTCTCTTCTACTACATCAGGGGTGTCAATGTTAATCTTAGATGCTATTTTGGGCTGATGAATTTGGAATCAAGCATATGAAATCAACAGTTTTTTATCAACCTCCTCTTAGTGCTCTCACATCTCGAGCCCCACATGCCCTCACATCTGTAATGTGCATTTACGTACGTTGATGTTTCATTTTCTTTCATTTTCAAGATTCAAGATTCAAGAGGTTTATTTGTCACATACATATACATAGGTCCATACATATATGCAGTGAAATGTCTTTTATGGACAAGACTGAGTAGATAAAATAAAATCTTATCAATAGACCTCAAATAAAGTGCTATCGATTCAGCAGTATTCAGCAGTATCTATTCAGAATTGGAATCAGAATCCAAATCAGTTTATTCCACCCGGTATATTTACAAATACTAGGAATTTGTTCTGGTGAGGTTTGGTGCATTTCACAGATGGTTAACATTAAAAAAAGCTCAACAGTTTCAAAAACAGTAAAAAACAATAAAAAGGGTTAAGCTTAGTAAAAAAATTAATAAAAATTGTCATATATATATACAAGAAGCCAAAACATAAAAAATACAAAACCGAAAATAGTCAGATAACTAAAAATATGTGGAAAAAAAAATCCTTGTGTACCCCCCAATCATCCCGGGGGCCGGAACGGACGCCTCAGCAGACCAAATCCGGCGTGCGGGCCTTATGTTCGACATCCCTGTACTACATGAACTCAGGGCACATGAAACTTAAGTGAAGGCGATTATCCTTCACTGATGAAAGGCGGCTTTATCCGACCACCAAGGGGAGGAACCACACACAATACATTGTCAGGTCGACAGAGTTCAGCTCTAGTGACATTTGCGAGGCTAAAGCACAGATAATTAGACAGTACCTGAAAGTTAAAGGGTGTGAAGTCCACAACCTGGGAGAGAGGGAAGGGGGAGGAAAAGAAAGGAGCAGTTGAGGCACAATCAGGCGACACTGCAAAGCAAAGATGGGTGGAGGGGGTAGAGGTGGTTGTGGTGGTGGTGGTGGTGGTGGATGACTTACCGATGAGTGCTGCTCAGCGTTCTCCTCCTCAAAGTCTGGATTCACCTGGGGGGAAAAAAACAGAGACCCTCTTATTTCAAACGGACATTGTAGTCATCCCAACTATGGGAATACTTGAAAAGAGGCGAAGAGAGGCCCACACACCTCACCCACCTCGGCAGCCAGGTACCACCCCGTGGCCAGATGTTTGAACCGGAACAGGCTGTTCCAGTAGCCCGCCCCTCCCCGGCACGGGTCGTGGTGGACCACCTGGCGGAAGGGGGGAAATGGCATGTTCGATCATGACATTTTTGACCGATTTTTAATGGAAACAAATGATGACTTTCTTTATTCCTTTGGCATTAAATTAATGCAAAAACAATGCATTAAAGTATAACCATTAAAAGTATAATTATTTCTTATAGTTTCTTCTATTAGTTTGTCTTACATAGTTTTAAGTAAAAATATAATATGATGTAAAATATAGAAATAAAAAGGTGAAATATAAATATAATAATAATGTATTATGACATAAATAATAATATAAATATATAAAAAATGTTTATAAAAATATATATATATATATATAAAATATACATATAATATATATATATAATATGAAAATATTTTAATTAATTTAATTTATTTATTTATTTTATTTTTATTATTTTTATTTTATTTTCTGAAATAAAAAATTTATCCACTTTTATAGAGACAAGACGCTTAATATAATACTAAATACAAAAAACATTTCTATGTCCTCATTGCAACAAAGTGCATATGTCTGAACTTGGTTTTACTAGGCTAACAGCTCACCTCCACCTCCCAGAGTGCTTTGCTGCTAGTGGCAGATGTGGCGGACTGGCGGCCCGTTGTCCTGAGAAACACGTGCTGTTGCTTCCTGTGGTCGTCGCAGGTGAGAAACTTCTCCTGTTCTGCATGGAACAGACGCACCACGTCGCCCTGAAAGCCCCAAAAAGCAGTGCGTCATCGGTCAATACAGCCCACTCAGAGTTCCAGATTGTGTTGTGAATTTGTTTTCTTTTTTGTAAGAGTATACCCCTTTGAGGATGGTTTCCTTGTTGTCGCACCATTTCATGAAGAGCACCACCTTCCAGCTGGTGTTGCAGTTCACCGAATTCACCTGGAAGGGAGAAGAGAGAGCAGAGGCCAAAAGCATAAAAACATCATAATCATAATCATAAATATAATCATAATCATAAATTAATCACTAATCATCAACTATCCTCAACAATTATTTTTTAATCTTCTTTTATCATCCATTTTGAATATCGTTTTACTGTTATTTTTAGATTATATTTGTTGTTTATCATTAGGTTTAGTGTATTTTGCCATATATTTCCATACTGTATATTGCCATTTTCTTTTTTTTATTTCTTTATTATTATTATGCTTTGTATAGAGTTTACTGTCAGGTTTATTGTACATTCTATATTTTTTCCATATCTTGCTATTTTCTTTTTCATAATTTCATAGTATTGCTTCATTAATTATTATTTTGGCTTCTGTTTTTTGAGCTATTGGGACAACACAATTTCCCTCTGGGGATGAATAAAATATCCATGTATCTATCATCTAACCATCCATCCAGCTATCCATCCATCAAATCAAGTTTCATTGCAAAACCTACTGGCCCAAATCCATGATGATATTGTATTTTTCAGGTTGGCAGGAAGGGCATTAATATTATTGTGGAATGCAAATACACAATCTGTAAAATTAACTCCTTGATGTGTGTGGCTATGTTTAAAAATACAAGATGATGAAAAAGTCATCCTAATCTCTTATTTTGAGTGATTAATTAGGGAAGTTACAGTGGATTTGGTTGCACACACCCACCCACCCACCCACCCACCCACACACACACACACACACACACACACACACACACACACACACACACACACACACACACACACACACACACACACACACACACACACACACACACACACACACACACACACACACACACACAACCCCAGGTGACTACGTACCTCATTACAACCGGGGTTATCCACGAGCTGATGGCTGCTGGCGTGCAGTGGCTGTCCAGCATTTACAGGGTTAAGGACAACTTTGTCACCAATCACCACCTAATTAAGAAGAAAGAACAAAAAAAAGACTGTAATGAAATAGTGAATAATACATGTCCTCCCGTGAAGAATAGAATACTTTATTTGACTTTCTACCAGTAACGTCATCATATGCATAGCAGTTGCTCAAGTTGCCTCCCCTTCAAACGTTGTTCAAATGCTGTTAGATCTGGTAGGCGTGCCTGAAGATTGATCGCAGTGACATATTGATAGACTCATGTCTGCTGCCCAGTAGACTCTAGGGGCAATATTGCGAGCAAAATTGTGTGAAAGTTATTAGAATATGTCACTGGCAATTAATAGCAGGACAATGATGGAGCTCACTGGTCATTTATCATGGACAATAATGGGAGTGTCAATTTTATTTTGATTTGATGTCTGCAACCCAGTGTTCACTAGTCAGCTATCAATAAGAATGCAAGATGGACTGTAGCTGATAAAAAAAAAAAAAAAAAAAAAAAAAAGTATTTTAAATCAAACATTCAGGTCTGTGTCTAAGTTATGGAAGTATGTGTTGTGTACGTTTGTAAAATGTCGGTGCTGGCATTGGAAACTAAAATTGTTGTTTTCTTCATCAGAATCAAAAAATGTTTCTCCTTCATCCTTTATTTTCAGAAATGCAGATGTGTCTTTTTAGCGGTTCCCCATAAATCAAGCCCCAATAATTAATGGAACTTAAAGGCCACCCACAGCCATTTCACATCCTGCTTTCCCCGTCAGGTAGCGCTTTAACGAGCTTGAAATGTTGACTTGTTGGTGTGAAAATCAGTTGCTATATATCGCAATGGAGGTGCAAAAGAAAAATATGAAATAGATTAAATAAAACAAAGGAGGTGACATTTTAACACTGTCAGCAGATTTCCTTCAACCCGAGTCGAACATGTAACGTGCCAGCAAGACACTGAGCATATCCCGGCATGGTGTGCCACTCGGTACCCGTTCGGTGCACTGAAGTTGTGTTTAAAGCTCGCTGCTGAAAGCACAGGGGCTCTCCTCTACTCACACTGTCTCCCAGCGAGCGCAGTTTGTAGAAGGGCTGGATGTAGAACCAGGAGCCCTCGTTGCCGGCCGAGTCCAGCGTCACCCTCATGGCGTTTTTCTCCAGCAGCGCAGGCAGCCGCTTGTTCACTGTCAGGTACTTATTGCTCTTCAAGTGCAACAGCTGAATGAAACAGACAGTCATGCCAATGTATTCAATTGTCTTTAGTTTTACACAATGGTTTATTTTTACATGAGAAAGAGAGTGTTTTGGTAGCCAGCGGGCAAAAGAGAGACGCCCGACATGATCAGTCGGACTTGGGTCACAGGACCCGAGGGAGCCAGCCTCCTAAAATGTCATTCCTCATTACGGCGCTTTTGAGGTCCGTTTTCTCCTGTCAGTAACTCGGGGTACTTGAATTTGTTCGCTGTTCTTAAATGTTTTCCCATGACCTCTGTTGCAGCTAAATTTTTACCCATTTAACCAACCATTCTGAGAATTTTCAAAGCGAAAGCAGCTTACCCACAAACTGGTAAAAAACCGAGGCACTTTTAGACACTTTAATAAGTGCAGTTTTGGTGCTCACAGAGAATGAAGACACGATTGCACTTTTGCTGTGCTGCCCCTGTGTAATAAACCCAAAGATATTAAAAGAAAATAATAATAATAATGTGGCAGAGTTAGAAAACCCCAGAAGCTCTTGAAAACAATCCTGCATTTCTACAGCAAACCTGTTGACAACGAGTAAACTGAATTTGAACTGAATCCAATATAATTTTAGTTATGGCTTTCTATTTTAGGACGGTACAGGGGCAAGTAGCTGGTTAGTTCCTTATCAACCCGCTAAAGCACTTCCGCGTAACAATCATCGGTGAGAACGTCCTTCAGCCTTTGGATAATACGGTGCCCAAGCAGAGAGTGAGACAAGGCCCAAGTCAGCCGATCCAGCAGATCCATGCCAGATCTAATCAAGCGGACGGTGTGACATTATACGGCAGTGCCAGGTGCCACTGCAGCCACCAGGCCGAGACGGCTTCTCTTCGTCGTACCTGAATGACGTTTCCATACTGGATGACTGTCCCGAGGAGCTTGCGGTTTTCTGACTCGTTCTGCTTCTTCTCCAAATCGGCGGCGTGCTGTAAAGCGAGACCCGGAATGGAATGGTCGGAATTGAAGGGAACAAAGTCAATTTACAAACACTATCCAAGTCCAAATTCACGGGTGTAGCAGGAGCGACTCCTCGACACTTACGTGGAGTTTGTTGAGGAGCACCGTATCGGTGGTGCTGTTGCCCCCAGGTTTCGCCGCTTTCCAGAACTGTTTCTGTGCCGAGTATCTGTTCATGGGGCACAGCTTGAAAAGGCAGTCTGAGGGGGGTAAGGGGGTGAGGAAGAAATGAGAACAGTCGAAAGAAAGTTACGAAAAAGATCAAGTGCACAAAGGCCTCAGTTGAGCTCTCTGGCATGTGAGCGTGTATGTTAATACTTTGAGCTCGGGCCGGGTGACATATCGTTATAATATCGATATTGTAGTATGAGACTATCGTCTGGGAATTTGGTTGTTGAAATATGTCGTTAGGCTCTTTAAGGCTGCATTACAGTAAAATGACAACATTTTCTGAACTTCATAGACTGTTGTAATCAATGCCTCAAATATCTACATCCCCCATATTATCATCGTATTTGATATTTAGTCAATATTGCCCAGCCCTATACTTACCCCTACCTGAAAAAAAATCAACCATAGCGAGGTAAGGGTGAAAGTTACAGGGAAAATAAGTGTTATTTGGAATGAAAAAACGACCTGTGTGACTGTTACAGTGGCATTGACCTCTGGGAGTTTTACCTCCGCGGGACGCTACTTTGCGCGTATCTCCGTGGCTTCTCCTGTACGGGATGTATACATCACATAGCCACAACAGGAGACCTAATAAGCTTTGACAGTAGTAAAAATAGCCGCACTGGCAAGCCTCCACTGAAAATGCGGCCAACCAAGATGACGCCGTCCAGGGATTAGACAGAGCGAGAGAGAGAGAGAGAGAGAGAGAGAGAGATGGCTAGAGTAACAGAGGAGTTGCGGAAACAAAGGAAGGAGGCAAACAGGGTGTGAAAGAGAAAGTGGGGCAGTGGGAGAGGAGAGACGAGAGGCATCCCTGTGGGGGGACGGGGGACGGCGGTCGGGGGTCGGTGAGTGAGTAGGGCAAGGTGAAAATCTAAATCTGGGATAGACCAACAGCATTATCTCGGACTAACGGCACCGCGCATAAGCAGGTGAACTCAGAAGATGAGCGGGATTAACTGCTTTGGTTCTCCGAGACAATTACTTTTTCGAGATACAAGGAATAGATCGATGGTTTCGATCGG
>NC_137192.1:5906431-5966431 GCF_960531495.2 Zeus faber
AGTTTATCACTGCGTCATTCACCAGGAATCATTGTGCGGTAAATCCTTGCAAATGGAACATGTTATGAGCACCATAACACAAACAGTTAACTTCATAAGAGCTAAAGGTTTAAATCACCGCCAGTTTAAGGCTTTTCTAGAGGAGTTACATTTAGAATATGGCGACTTGCCCTATCACGCAGAGGTGGCTAAGCCAAGGAAAAGTGCTGAAAAGATGTTTCGAGTTGCACGAGGAGATTTGTGAGTTCATGAAAAGCAAAGGGAAAGACACGACAGAGCTCCGGGACAAAAAAATTCTGTGTGAGTTGGCGTTTCTGTGTGACATCACGAGCCATCTTAACGTGCTCAACCTACAGCTTCAGGGGCGGGACCCTGTGATCACAGACACGTACGCTTCAGTGAGGGCTTTTAAAACCAAGCTGCGCCGATGGGAGACGCAGATGCTGCAAGAAAACTTGAGCCATTTTCCGTGCTGCCAAACCATGAAAGTGCAGGTCTCTACCACCGTGTTCCCCAGCACACAGTTTGCCGAAAAACTTAGCATACTTTGTGCCGAATTCACGCGGCGATTTGCCGACTTTGAAGCTCAAAGAAATAGATTTGAACTGTTCAGTAATCCATTTGCAGCTGACGTGGAAAACGCACCATCACACCTCCAAATGGAGCTGATTGAGCTCCAATGTAGTGAAACACTCAAGGCAAAATATGATGATGTGGGCGCTGCACAGTTTTCACGTTTCATCCCAGCCACAATGCCCCAGCTGCGTACCGGAGCTGCTCAAATGCTCTCTATGTTTGGCAGTACATACCTGTGTGAACACCTGTTCTCTTTGATGAAGATAGACAAAACGTCACACAGAAGTCGTCTTACTGACGAACACCTTCACTCGATCCGAAGGATTTCCTCAGCCCAGAGCCTGACCCCAGACATAGATGAACTTGTATCCAAGATGAGACACCAGGTGTCCGCCTCAGAAGATAGATAGAACTACTATAGAACTACCATAGTACACACTACAGGGCACTACTACTACATAGTACATACTACAGGGCATCTGATTTTTCTTTGAAATAAATACATTTCTGGCTGTTGTTGGCCTGTAGAAAAAAATGTTTTCACTTTAAATTCCTCTGAAAACACTGCATAAAAGAGCCATACGAAATGAATGCACCTAATTTTTCATTTATTTAATGATTTATGTTGTTTTATAAGAAATAACTTCTCTGCTGTGTTGGTTCCAGGTTCAATTTATTGAATAAGGTCATTTCCATTTGTTTTCAATAAACACTGAACCAGTCCGGCCCGTGACTTGGAGCATTTTTTACATTTTGGCCCACTGTGTATTTCAGTTTGACACCCCTGGACTACTCTCTCTGGTCTGATCTAAAGACTGGACAGGAGCTAAAGGACTAAAACAGTACACCACTGGGGGAAATCTGGAAAAAACACAGCAATCCCTCTGAGACAATATAATAGCCGTCCAGAGGTATAATTAGCCTTGTAACTGATGGCCAGTCTGCATCCACAGTTTATACCGACAGTTTGAGGCCGGCAAATTAAAGCGTAAGGTTTGACAGTGAACTATGACTCTCTTGGGCGACAAGAGCAAGATGGAGGCTCACTAACCAAATACCAGGACGGCACCGACAAACTATTCCTTAACAAAAATCCTCAAAAGAAATGCACCAGAATAGCCTTGGATTTGTGTGCCATAAAAAAGGAAAAAACAAAATATAGAGGATACAGTGTTATGGCAGTCAACAGTTGTATAAGATTAGACTCAAGAGCCTTTGTTTCAACTCCTCCTAATCTTCTCTTAAACATGAATAAAGCACTCAAACTGTTTCACAAATCTCACGGACTCAGAAATAGGGTCAGCCTCGTTTGTAAAATGGCTCTCAAGTTCGACAAAACCGACTACGGCAATTGCGTCACTTCACTTTTGGAATTGATTTGCGGGAGTCCTTCTCGGGAAGGCGGCCAAGATCAAATCTATCAGAAAGGCAGCATGGGGCTGGACCAAGAGTTGCCAGGAGTGATGGCAACTTTGAAACGATGCTGGGTAGCCTGAAAACTACCAGGTATCTCTGATAAATGATCTGAGTGAACCAATACAGAGAGATTAGTTCAAAACTGCAATGTGCCACCGGCGCCCAGATATGAAATTCACAAGTCACGAACAGATGATAGACAAAAGAATGGATTATCCAAATTGTCGAGGGCTGCCATTATGGAACATGGTATAGGCGGGTATCCCATCTATGTGCTGCTAACCACATCCTACTATGTGGATGGTGTCAATATATTAGAAAACACATGGATGTTTTCAGTATGTAGATATGCCGAAAAAACAACAAAAAAGTTACTTTCTTTCGTCTTTTCCAATAGCTCGAATAGGTGCTCTTTTCTCTGCTATGATAAGATGGCAGAGAATACGTGACCATCCGTGACCATCCGTGATATTTAGAAGTTCTGACTCGTCACCTTTGCGATTCCAACAAATCCTCGTCAGACCTCTCAGTGCAACTCTCCGCAACACTTTCCACATTTTTTCCTCCCCTGAAAATGACCTCGCTGAGAAACGTATAACGAATAGAACTAAAATAGTATACTGCTTTTGAAGAGTATGTATCCTATGATCTACGTTACCTTACGATACAGCTTTTTGCAGGAAAGACAGCAGGGACACTTGGTTCATTCTCTGATTTTTTTCCCGTAAAAATGCGTAATGTACATGTAGGGTACAGATCATCTCGTAGGGCTGAGGCCACCGTCACATACAACTACTTTATTGTAAAATAAATTCTGCTTGACATAATATGTCTAGGAAATACCATTTCATCAGATACATGAATGCAGGATAACGATGATGACAAAGCAGAATGGCATACAAACTTGTCATACACAAGTCATCCAAGTAATTCTGAACCCATCTGACAAGGAGGCAGGTGTTCCTGGTGCTCATGTTTTTGTGAATAGAGGAAACATTTCTTTAAGCTTAGCTCAGGAGTGGCAAGTTGTCAACAGTTGTGATTCTTTCAGCTTGCGTGGTATTAAGGGATAGGTTTGCCATTTTTCAACCCAGGCCTAAGGGAATTATTATGAAAACCTTGCTTTTTCAGTGCTTGTGCACATACATTGGGTCTCTGATGGGCCTACTAACACACAAACTGTGACATAAGGCAACCCATTCAGTTTTCTTTGGGCAGCCTTTGTCAGAACACATGTCCTGAAACAACCGGTTCAGATTTATGATCCCTTCGAAGGGATCATTGAAGAAAATTGTACATGAATTTACGATGTTTACATGAAACAAAAAATCCCCCCATGCGGTGTCCCGGTGCGGTGTCCCGTGCGGTGCAACCGGCAGTGCAGCATTGCCCTTGCCTCATGAAAGTCAGAACTAACTTTTAAATGGCGCCTTGTAGTCTAATATGAGTGAAGATTCAGTAACTGGATTGCTTATTTCTCACCTCAAATTGGTTCAGAAACAGATTTTGGTGGACTGATAATGTAAAATCAGTGAAAGTTTACAGAATAAACTTCTTGAATCTTGAATCTTGACTAAATACAACGGAACCCAGAAGTAGCACTCTAGCTCCATTGGCTCACAGAACCCGGAACTTGTGATCAAACCCCATTGGCTCACAGAACTCAAGGCCTTGGGAGGGTGGCTCCTCCCACTTAAACAGAGCATCAGGAACACAATTAATTTAGAGGCATGTTAGAATGACTGGTATGAGTGGTATTTTCAGCAAACAACAAAAACATGTTTTGGGAACCTCAGAGAGCTATATTAACTTGTTAAAAAGGGGCATAATAGGTCCCTTTGTCAATATTAAAATGTTGGTTTGCATGTTGTACTTTTATTGTACTGCTGTTACCGCTACCATTGAACAGCTTTTTCATAGTTTTATTTACTCTTTTGGACCACAAATCACCTCTTTTGACTGCATCCTTGCCAACATAAGAAGATACAAATGGGATGTTGTGCCACTTCCTACTGGCCACCTACTGTAGCCGACCTACGCTTTACAATTGCAAAAAAAGTGGTTTTAAATCAAATGTTATATTATTGTTACAAACATGCCAATAACTATTATGCAAATGTTCAGTTTTTGGAAAAAGAAGCTGAAAGTTTTCTTTTAGGCTTTAAAACGTTTGCCCCATTGGACTGGATTTAAGCAGAGAAGCTGGGGCAGAGTGTTACATTTCTCAATAATGTAGTCATGCAATGAACAATTATAATAACGCCTGGGTTGAAAAATATCAAGCTTTTTCTTCCGTCATTTTGTTGCTTAACTGCACGCTTACCTCGGAATTTCTTGGGTGGGTTGTTGAGGTCGCCAGTGTCTGGCTGCACCACACATCGGTCGTCCACAAGCCTGGGGGTGGGGGGTAGACATTAAAACAATCAGTCCATCATTAAAAGTCACTGTACATATCGGCTCAACCATGAAAATAATTACTAACAACTAGTAGAACGTACAACTGGTGCATGTGCAGGTATCACAAAACTGTACTTGAATGTAAACATTTGATGTGTCACAATAATGGACAAAATCTCTTCAGGACATTTTATTGCAACTTGCAATTTTACAATATTGGGAAAATTGATAAGAACAGTCGGTACAGTTTAACAGATAAACTGCCGTCAAAATAGATAGTAATACGCAAAATAGTGCCACACTGCATCTGCCTGTTGCATCACTTGTAGCACATCAACCAAAAGCCAGGCTTAATACTAACCTCCGTTTCTAAAGCTAAACATAAACGGAGCGAGAAAAGATTTCATCTCTATTTCTTTCACGTGTCTGACACAAACACTTCCTTGATTTTGATTTTGGGATTGAGGAGATGACCGATTGAGATGCCAGCTTCCCCCCCCCCTACGCAGATGTGAACAGTTGATCTATCTATCTATTGAACAGACTCTGACGGTCTCGACACCCTCACCCCACTGCATGATACCGGTGTGGTATGAGCAGATAAGCAAATAATACACACACACACACACACACAAAACCTATTCAGTCCAGTCAGCCGTTTCTATTTATAGCTCATGCAATGTGGCCCGGCGCTCCAAAAGAGGGCATTGTTACGAGGATCTTCTTAAAAGAAACACATCTGGTCTCAAACCTGATGCAAAGTGGCGAAAGTAAGCACTATTCTGCATACATGGACGGGCACCGGGTCACTTGCAAATTAAAAAAAGTCAAGGAGGACGGAGCCTAAATGAAGCGTCATGGCCTTTTACTTTATTTTTTGCATAAAGAACATTCTGTACATTCTGTCTATTTTGTGAAGCATTTCTTTTACGTTAGGAGCATGCCTTAGGACCCTAGGACCCGGGGATGAGATGCCTTCCTGCTGTTTGCCCAAAAGCCTGTGGGGTCCAAACACTTGGAAAAACAACAGACAACAGACAACCACCATCACTGGCAAGTGAGCCATCTATCCCCAGTAATCATGAGTGGAGTGGAAAGATGGAAGGGGATGAGGGGAGGGGGTAGGGGGGGGGGTATTATTACAGGTAATCACATCTTGTAGCTGGATGAATGACCTCCACCACGGCGGGCGATCTTCAAAAGCCTGTCCCCACTCCCCAGCGGGTGATGAACATACACAAGACCAAAAAAACGCGAGTGGCACAACGTCTCGCTAAGGAGAGGAGGAGGTGAGGTGATGGGAGGTAGAGAGAGTTGAAGCTGGGACAGCTGGGACAACTTGATTAATAGGGAAAGATTGCAAGGTGACAGGAAGAGGAGGAGCGACGCAGATGCTCAAGACAAAAAAAACAAGCACAAACCAAACACTTCCACTGAGTGGAAAATAGGAACAGCAATGAGAGAGAGAGAGAGAGAGAGAGAGAGAGAGAGAGAGAGAGAGAGAGAGAGAGAGAGAGAGAGAGAGATATTCTGGCACCCTGTGACGCAAGAGCAGCACACAGCATCATCAGGGAAGGGAAGTGAGCCGGCTGGAGGAGCTGGTCCAGTTGGCCTAGATCCACAGAAGAGTCTGCAGCTTGGGTTCCACACCTACTGCACTACCACCTCGCCACAGGCAAGACTACCAAGAGTGATCCTTTTATTTCGTAATTGAAGAAAGGAACTCTGCCCCCCACCAAAATTGTAAGTCCAATTGACATACAAATATAGTCCTAAGGACTCAATGGTCCAACAAAAGGAATTGACTGTGGTACAAGGCAAGCCCCAGAATATATCCGTATACAGGTGGATTTGAGTCGCCGGGAACTCAGAACCTCTCTCCATCTTTATTATCTGTTATGCTCTATTCTTTTTGTTTATTCCTTGTATTGTACTTTGTTCAACCCTTGTTGTTTTTAAATGTGCTCTTTAAACAAACGTGACATGACTTCATTTGACTTCTCTCCAGCGAACGCATCGCCTCCACAACAAAACCCTGAGAAATATTGGGATATGACAGAGGTGAAAAGGGCAAAAGGCAAAGTCGGGGGTTATTTTGTGAACTCCCACAACAGTCTTGACCATCGGCGATTCAACTGTCCATCGCCTTGTGGCATAGCGTGTTTTAAAGAGGGAAAACAAAACTGTCTTGAGTTCAGTTCCGAGTCCAAGGTCACTATAAGGATTAGACCCATTTTTTTATTTTTTTTTGTTTTTTTGTTTTTTTATGGTCCGTTTTACAACTTAAAACGATGCATACTTTGTTTGGTGAAAGTTATATGGAAGAAATTGGAGAACATTTGAGTGTAAATGTGTAGTTTTGTCTGAGTGAACGATGACAAAAATCCAAAAATGAGTCTCTATCTATCTATCTAGCTAGGTTGCTTTGTTTACAGACTCAAAAATGGCTATTCAAAAAATGCTCCCTGTATTGATAATTGATAGCCTACATTGTACCGCAGTCATTTTTAATACACTTTCAACACAATTCAATCTGCTACCTATTTCGTTCAGAATGTTTTGGGAACTGCCCTCCATTGACTTCCATTGGTTTGTGACACCAATGGAAGTCAATAGAAAGCAGGAAAAGATAAACTTTGTCTCCACACCTGAAATCGTTGTCTCGCCAGCGGTAAATTGACTTATATCAAGGTATAGGAACAGACAAATGTTCAAATGTAGACCAATTGTGCTAGGACCAGGACACCCTACTGTGGTGGGGTGGAAGTGGAGGTGATGGCAATGGTGATGGTAATGGGGTCAATAACAACAAATGTAGATTGCAGGAAAATCAAAAGAGCCTTACCCTAAAGTGCTGATGAAGCCACTGGTGGAGCCCTCAGCATACAGGGAACAAATGTCCCCTATATGGAGAAAACTGGACATCTTGTCCGACATGGTCCCTCACTTTTGACTGCACCTACAAACAAATGGCATCAAACTTCTGATCTAAGTGATCAAGGTATAATCAGGTTACCCCCCCACCAATCACTGTTATGCAAGTGATGAATTGGCAAATGACACTGAAATCATAAATCATTTACGAGATTGATTCATTTGATAGGAGCTACATGGAAGTTGGAGGTAAAGTCAATAATGGCACTTACCTCTGTGAACTCCCTGTGGTCACTTGGGGCCAAACTAACCTCAGTAAATTCTATTACAGGTCCACCGTGGGACACCAATTACCCAGAGATCACAAATAACCTGTCTCGTGCCAGTTCATCTAAATTCAATTGACCTGTCAAGACCTTAACGGCACATGTATGTTTTGTCACGAGACTTAAGTCTACAAAGCAGCTGTGGCCTATTCACTGTACTGTACTATATAAATACAATACACGATACACCTTAAATGACCGCAAATGAACTTTATTCAGACCTTTTGATTTACATAACCTTTTTCTTAGTCAAACATCAGCATGGATAGAATAATAGTTTCTGATAAATGATAATGTTTATGACAGGTGTCACAAAGGTGTCAAGAAAAATGATCGTGAGAGTAGGAGCTGCAATCACTTTTAGGCAAATGAAAAACTGCATTTTATGGGTTGGACAGCACAAAACTGCATTTTATGAACTGTATTGTCCCTTAAGATGTAAAACCGAGTCATTTTGAGGCATAAATAACCTTTCAGTTACAAGGTAGATGCTGCAATCACTTTTTGGCAATCGGTTTTTGGCGGACGATCACTATTTGGCACGACACCTACCCCAAAACCTGTCAACATGTGGATTATTTCAAATCAGACAAAATATTAATGTTGAAATTAAGATAGCGTACATACAAATTTAACACCATCAAACGACTTTTAAGGCCTAATGATTGTAAAAATGAATGTAAGACATTTTAAGGCTTTTCGAAGTACCTGCAGATAGCAGATCAGTTTCTATATTTACATGTTACTAATATTGTAGAGTGTATAGGGAGTTATAATACACAATAGATTATAACCACCAATTGAGGATTTTGACCACATGTAAAGTTCAAGTAGTTAAAGCATTAACGTTTACTTATAATTCCCTAATGTGAAAAGGGTAGTCTCATACTGAAACACAAAATATCGTGTGTTTGTTTTGGACGATGTCATTCTCGACAGGGATGCCATTCAGTGGAAAACGGATCACAATTACTATTATTATTATTATTATTATTTTTCTTTTTTTTTTACCTCGTCAGTAGAAGAAGATGTACAGAAAAAGAAAGACAGTGGAGGTGATCTGGTTGAGCCAGGTTATCCTCTGCTAAATCCCATGTTCCTGAAGCTCAGGGCAGAGCGGGCTGAGCGCTGGCTCTCACGCAGCTGACGAGCGCAGTCCTCCCGGCACCGGTCCGCCGCTCACCTCCTCCACATGCTCACTGGAGGAACGCCCCTTCCTGGGGTATATATACTGCCGCAAGGACGTCTGGGAAGTGGAGTTTATAATAGGAAAGCCATTGCGTACCATTATTGCCATTAGGTAGAGTAGGCAAGTATGTAAATCTTCATTCATACAGTACTTTTGAAAACATGCGGTTACGAGGTGTCAGGGAACAGTCAAGGAGTATAACAGAAGTCAATTAAAGAAGAAAATAAAAAGGATTTAAAAAAGAAAAAAGAAAAACCCTAACCCTAAAAAAAAGTTTTACTATTATCCCTATGATTAAGGTTACTATTATGAGTGCTGTAATTACTGTAATTCTATCCCACCACACCTATAGATAGATACACTAATACAATATGGCTTTACACATATTTCCTCTACCAGTTTTATTATCAGTACTTGTTTACTGAAGTGTAACTGCCAATATAATGTTTATGCATTTTGAGCTTGCAACTTGAAAAGCTCAAGTGGCGTTATTTTTTTTAAAACATCTGGTAATGAACTATTACTATGAGCAATCATATAATGACTAATGTCAAAACCAGATTCACACCTACGGCCTATAAAAAAAAAAAAAAAAGAGGTCATGCTGTGCGGCGATTGTCCAGGCCGGCTGTTGTCAGTGACGGTGGAGCAGTCAGGATTCTGGATCCATCCATAGGAGACACAATCAAACAACGTCCTGCATATTTTAGTTGGGTCTGGGGTGGTGTACGTGTAGCCCCTGCTCCCCTGTGTTGATCTGGTTGTGCTTCGCCTATCTCCTAGTGCCAGAACTACAACTCAGTACATACACCACACAATAGGCCGAGGGTTTACAGCAGTGACGTGCAGTCAGGGTAGGCAGGTGAGGCTGTGCCTCCCCTGTCATCATGAGAGGAAAAAGAAACGAAATAATAAAATAACACAAGTATTAATATTTGTCCTCTGGACTATGATTTTGGTGTGGTTCTTAATGTATTTTGACTATTTTTATAGTACAAATCGCAGAAAATTCTGTATTTCCTGCTTAAATAAACGGAGTCTCCGTCGGAGACGAGAGGTGAGGCATGGACAGCCGAGCCTCCCTCCAGATTGCGCAATCACTCACAAACTGGATTGAGCGCGTGCAAATGGCGCGTGCGTGTTCCCATTTCTGTGTATGTTTCCAATATGATGGTTGAGGACACTTTTATGTGATAAAAGTATACGTCTTCTTTTCCATGGTGTTCAGTAATGTATTTCACGTATGTGTGTAATATTTACATCTTATTGATATGACATCAATCCACAGGGAAAACGCTTGCCTTGAGGCAGGCAGTACCTCTGCCTCAAGGAAGGCGGCGATAGTGAGCAGCCTGCTAGCCTGCCACCAGCCAGGTCACGGTCAACTCTAACCCGTGTGCGAAAAGTAAACACAACAAGTGTGCTGTGCGACGCTGTCGAGCTTAGCGACAAGCTGGCATTTCTCGCCCTGAAAATGGAGGATTTGAATTCTAAACTCAGAAATTTTTCAAAGCTGGACTTTCAGTCAAATCAAGAAGTCATAAATACTGGGAGACCGACGCCAGAACTACGAGGTTTGCTTCAAACGACGGGAGTCGGGAATAGACGGGAAACTACTCGTTCTTTTCAAACGGATTGGTATACACGTAAAGACTGGCTTTGTGGCTGTGCTATAAAAAAAGTCTTTTCTGCTTTCCCTGCCTTTTATTCTCAACGAGTGAGACTGTGTGGACCCCTACAGGATTTTGTGACTTGAAAAACTTGCCAAGAAGCCTTGACAAACATGAACGATCAACTGCTCACATTCAAAATCAGATTTCTTTAAAAACCTTTGGAACTTCGCGCATTGATCTGGCTCTGAATGAACAACGAAGACTTGATATCAGCCTCCACAATGCCAAGGTTAAGGAAAATCGTGAGATTTTGAAAGACCTCATAAATGCAACCTGCTTTTTAGCTAAACAGGAGCTGGCCTTTCGTGGTAACGATGAGGATGACGATCCTACTGTATGTTTGTAAATCTGACTTGTGAGTCAGTGCCTCCTCAACCCCAACCCTCACTGCACGTCACTGGTTTACAGGACTAGTGGGGTGCGAGCTATGTAGGTAGGGATGTGGCAGGCGGCTACGTTCTTGCCCGTCACGCTCCTGCCCTGGCGTGCTTCACGTCTCTCCTGCAATTGTTACACCACTCGTATTAGTTCAGAACACATACACTCCCACACGAATCTTACCCCAAACAACACCACCAGACCAGGGTCTCCGGGGCAGGAGGGGCGCGAGTGATTCAGGATTGACATGCTTGGAGGAATCGCACCCCCACACAATTTTCACATTTTAACTGCACTTATCAACAGCACACATTGAGTACTGGGGCTATCCGGGGTAGCAGGGCGCTGGTGGGTTGGTGTCGGGGTGTGTTTGGCCGGGGGACGACCGGGTGGTCCCACTGGTGGCTGGGTGCTGCAGGGAGCGCCACCAGGTACTCCTCCAGGGCCCCTTGGTGGCTGCTCGCTGTCGAGGGTTTGGGTTGCGGAGCAGGAGGCAGCTGTCGGCCAGCTCTCATGTGTTTATACGGCTGGCTGCTGGACTCAGGGGTGGCAGCAGGGCCTGCTTGGAGGTGCTACAATATAATTCTGACCTCATACACCAGAACAAATTGTCGTGATTTCTCTCCGTCGTGGAGAAGTAATGACGATGAGTTGTTTATAGACCAAAACAAGGTAAGTTTGTTCTCCAAAGAGAGGGATTAGTGGGAGTCTTGTCTTCTTGTGTCCACAGGACAGAGTTTTGCAGCAGTTCTTGATTATTTAGGAATGAATAAAGAGTTGCCTTGCAGGTTGAGAACTCAAACTCCACTTGCAGACTAACTCTATCCTAGATGCAATGGCATAAAAATACTCTGGTGAATGCCCAGCATGCTGACAGCACAGGTAAAAAAGCATAATACATACAAAATTAAAGACAACATGGCCGGTGTCAATTTCCAGTTTCTCAGCCGTTTGCTCACATGACTAATTTGCTCTTGGTGTTCTGACTCAACTCTTTTACCACGGCAACCTGGGCAATAGGGGTGCAACGGGTCACGGAATTCACAATACTGATCATATCACAGTTTTGAGACACAGGTCCATTTTTTGGACACACAAGATGCCCTCTTCCTTTAAACATGGTAGTGAATGGAAAAAAAAAAAGATTTGATCTGCCCCAGTAACTGATTTTAATTCCAATAAGAAACCAGTATGTTCAATTTAACCACTCACAATATGGTGGACGCACAGAGGCCTAGCGGTAACATTGGCTATATCACGACATGTCGTAATGTAGCAGCAACACAGCGTGACGTACCGTGAACGAACCATAGCGCTTCAGAATAAAACACAGCACACATTTGTCTTGTCTATCTTTTTTTCACTGCAACTGCATCGAGATTTAGGGAATTATTACTTTAAAAAGTAACAGCGACAGTGAAACTGTACTTCACTATGATGGTTACATTTTGCCATTGATCCGCAGTTCACAAGGGAGCCGAACCGTTTGGGGCGATCGCGGATCAACTATGTTCTATTACACCACTACCGTGTAATGAGCAATATGACGGATAAACAGGACCGTGGCTCGTGATGTGGAACTGCAACAAACAGGTCTTGTGGAGATATGCATGAAGATAGATAGAATCAGACAGACACAGAGAGAGAGAGAGAGAGCGAGAGAGAGAGAGCGAGAGAGAGAGAGAGAAGGAGCAATCTTGTTGTTCTATATCCAGCATCAGATCAGTGGCACAGATTTACCCAGATTATTTCAGTCCTTTGTCATGAAAAGGTTTAAAAAAAAAACAACAAATTTGAGAGGAATTCGACCCTTGTCCGCAAACTCTGCTCTCTTCTATAATATGCAGTAAAGCCTTTCAGATGTAGTATTAGCATTTTCCAAAGTGCTTTGTTTTTACACTTTGGTATCAGTTGTTTCCAGAGTGTTCGTCAAGTGCATATAAACCATCAGAGGTGATGAAAACTTTTTTTCTCATTATTAAAATACATAATAAAATATAGTGAGAAAGAAAAGAAGGTAAGGAAGGAAAGGAGCATGAACATGCTTCTTCAAATCCAGGGGATCATTAGTGTCTCAAACGATTAATGTTTTCGTGACTTGATGAAACAGGGTGTCGTTATTCAATTCTTTGTGTTCCAAATTCCCCACAACACAAACACTGCCGCGTGTCCCTGAGTGACTAACCCGAGTAACTGAAAAACTATTTCTAAGGCTTTGAGTTCAATTTGACGTCAGCGGAATCAAATCCAGATCATCGTGAGTGCTCTGTTGTCATGGATACAGTGAGTGGACTCAGGATTTGGACCGCACCCCCCACCGTGCTACCGTACAGCATAAAATGGCTTTGTATATATATATATATATATATATGTATATATATATATATATTTTTTTTTAATATACACACATACATAGAAAAATATACCTATAATGAGACCTTTTCTCTAAAGATACACCACCGCCACCACCCTACTTAAAAATGGGACCGGTGGCAGAGATGGATTTATTTCCCCCATTTTGGCAGTAGACCTTGGTGAGGAATCTAATTCTGGTGGTGGAATTTGGGGACATTGCTTTCTGACTTAGGGGTCAGGAGAGGAAACGTGGCAGCGCAGCCTTCGTGTTCCGAAACTCCCGGATCGCAGATGAGACGTGACCCCAGCCCTGTTTTTGTTTCTCTGCATTTCTCTGTGTTTCTGTACATCAGCTCCCACGGCCAAATACCATCCGCATGCTCGGAATGCAGCATCTACAGTCGGCTGACATAATACAGTTTCCATCTGCGTGGGTGTGCACAGTTTGTGAGATTCATCATATTTTGTTATGTGGTACGTGTGCGTGTGTTTGAGTGTGCGCGCGCGCGCGTTTGCAGATTCAGGCTTTTCCTTTTCATGTGGGCACAACTGTTCAAAAGAGAGTTTTCTCCTTCGCCGAGCCTCGCATACTGTGGCCCCCTCTCTCTCTCAAAGGTCATTTAAACTGCAGATGTGGCGAAGCCAAGCTATTTCATTTTCAATGCTATTGACCGTTGTCGTTTATTCACCGACGGCTCCAGCTTCGCATCAATTTCCCCGACGTGTAAAGAGAACGCTTCCTTTCTCTTTGTCATAAGCCGAAGAGGAGGGTGAATGGGGACTAGCGGAGAACAACATAACTTCTTTAGCTTCTTTTAGAATTTGACCTTCAAGGTCGCTCTCCGAGAGATCGGCTGAAAAGGAAGAACATGAGGAGGTAGGAGAGGAAGGAAACGATCGGTCGGGAGGGAAGGATGCTCCACGGTGGTCAGGGATGGGGATGTCCTACTTCTTTCCAAGAGCCGGTTCAAGTTCGCTGTGGATATTGAGGAGGTCTACGGAAGCAATCTTAGAGACTTTCTGCTTCAAAACTCTAGGAATCAGGTTTCAGGACTTCGCCTGAGGATGAGGAGCTTTGAGGAGTAAGATGTTATTGTTGTTTGATGGTACAGTTTGAGGCTCGGCCATTCTATGAGATTAAGCACAATTTAGCTTCAGAAAGTCTGATTTAAGTCCCCATCAAATAGAAAGCCCCTCCTTTTCCCACCAACTTTTGTATGGCAAAACCTGGGCTATGGCATAAGTAGGCCCCACACACAACATGCTTGCATCTCTACATACACCTGTATGACATCTACCGGCTGGTAGGCTGCCTCACAGCAAGAAGGTCCTGGGTTCGATTCCCGCCTGGGGCGCTGTTGGCACCGTGCTCCGGCGGGTTATCTCCCAAATAGGAGCCTTTCTGTGTGGAGTTTGCATGTTCTCCCCGTGCTCACATGGGGTTTCCTCCACCTCACGTCAGTAAGGACCCCCACCAAAAACATGCACCCATCATTGTCTGACCAGCGATGGACAATTATCACCTGGTCCCCGGGCGCGTCTACGTATGCTGCCCACTGCTCCTGGCTGTGCCCCCGGAGGAAGGACAAGCCAGGATGGGTTAAAAGCAGAGAATCCATTTCACCGGCCACCATCAAAGCATGTGCATGTGTGTGTGTGTGTGTGTGTGCAAGCATGTGTTATAGTGTGGTGTGTTGCGTACATCCCATCATCTCTCTCTGTAGGGAGGTTAGTTACAAATGATTGGCTAACGAGGTTCACCATGCTCCGATACTCAGAAGTCAGACCTCAGAAATTAGACACAGATCTCTAGACGGAGATGACCACGCTATTATGATAATAAGGGAATCGGATTCGGAATCGGATTCGGAATCGGCGAACCGACTAAATAACCCCTCGCGCAAAAGATCAATCGCGCAACCAAATTATCCTGCATTTTCAGACATAGTAGACAGACATGGGGCGATGTCTAAAAACTGAAGTCAAAAGAGCGATCTCATCCATCATCCGCCCCCTTTCTATCTGGTAAAAAAAGGGGGGTGCCAGTTCTGCGCCCTACAAGCAAGAGATCTACCTCACTAAAAATAAAAGACAATCACGCCAGTGTAATGGCCTCCGTATCCCCGATGGAAATGGACTTATTAAATCAGCTGCCGCCAAGATCCAAAGTAGGCCTTTTGCCTCTAAGTTTAATAAATACTCTTTCTAATCCAGTGCTAATGTCATGGCGTAATGATAATAGTATGTGAGCGATACTACTTCCCAAACATTTACTTGATGCAAAGTTCTGAACCACATTTTAGCGTTAGTGGGTAAGGAAGTCACAGAACTATCATCAGCATCCCTGACAAAGGGATCTAATGTTTTTGTGAAGGCACAGCATTGATTTAATGGTCATTATTGGTTTATCATGACCCTAGCCAGCAAGCCCACTTTGCTTTGGTATTGTGGGATAAGAACTATAATAATAATAATAATAAAGTATGTCATTAGCCCATGTGGTGAAGTTGGTTCACTGCATTTAGCAAGCCTAGTCTCTGATGTATCTAGGGGCAGTGGGCTGCTATGTGCAGCAGTGCAGGGAGTTGGGTGTTTTGCTCAAGGACACTTCAGCATACTGCCAGCTGGGATCAACCTGGCAATCTCCCAATCATAGACGACCTGCTCTACAGGCTGAGCTAGTGTCCCCCGAATCACTCACATTTAACCAAGAGTGGACACACAAGGGACCTACTAAACCACAAGGGCTCCTTTTGCCGGGCACCTTCATAACAACTCTGTCCGCAGATTAGAAGGATCACCGCACTCCCCCTGTGGCTAGTCATCAGTCATGCCAGGTGACATCATCTTCCAGGTGTCAGATTCACAGGGAAATACCCACAGTGGTACATGACCAATTGCATTGCATACACTTTGACATGCGAGCTGATGTCTAGGAGTTAAGGGTTAGGTCATGGGTCATGAACTTGCCTGTTCAACCTGTAAAGACGTATTGGGTAATCTGCTTGAATTGCGGGTAATCCTATGGGATTAGTGAGAAGAGTAGATTCCTATATGCTCACTTTCACAGCGTGTTGTCGGTAAGTGGACATCGGATTGAAATCTCCTATGGTTCATGAAGCTGCGCAAGATGACTAGTTTTGTAGTAGTTTTTGTTTCCCCATCCCCAACGCCTGTATAATCTGGCACGGTTGCGGCAAAGATGAGAGCACAGCGCGGTAATGGAATTGTCGCAGGTTAAGCTGGCAAAACTAGCCCTGTGTTAAGTCTCCTAAGTTAAGTGAGGGGAAAAAAAACAACCTTGAGAATATCGCCACATATTTTTTCGAGTCATAGTGCATTTGCAAAAAGGAAGTTTGTGGTTTTAGACACAAATATAGGCCAGTCCTGCACATCCAGATGGGGGGAAAGCAGATTTGGAAGTGTTACACACAGTCTCAAAAGACCCCTTTGTGGCACTTCTGAGGTTTTATATACAATAGAACAGTTTTAGAGGGACACAATGACCTCCATTGTACGAAATAAATTTGGCATGTCTGAAACTATGTTTTGAGAAATTCCATGGCTGTTTTGTTGTGAATTTTGTTTCAGATTTATCTTTTTATCTATATTTTCTTTATCTTACCTTTATCTACCTCTGCAATGTTTCTTCCCTTATCGGCAATTGCGGCGGAAAAAAGTTGACAGCCTCTCTTCGAATGGAACTTTAAGATGCCTTTGCCAGCTGTGGACCGGCAGATAGCGGCTCTTTCATCTCAATAGTGGATATTTATATATATATATTTTTTTCCATTTGGCAAGAAATTTCATGGCAAGGACATCTGTCCCCTCATTAGAGGGCTGCTCCATTTCGGAACAAACAGACCGCCAGTCCTCATTTCTTCCCCGGTCACTCTAAACCCTAAAATAACATCTATTCCCCCCTTCTTAATGCCATTGAGAAACTCTCGCAGCTCCTGCACAGGGCTTGTACCAATTACCTCAAACAATAAGCTACCATTTTTACACTCTTAAAACAATGAAAAAACACGTCTCTATTTGTGTCACTGGGTCTCGTTTATGGAGTGCTCTTCGAAGCTCCGCCTTCAGACAATTTCGCATCCTGCGCCGCCCTCATCTTTTCCTCGGTAACCATGGTGACTGGTGATAAACAAAGCTTATTCTCACTAGTATGAGGATAATCGCTTAGTGTCAATAAACAAGAATGAATGAATGAAGAGATAAAGCAAGAACCCAAAGTTTTGAAATGGAGGATTTTTTTCAATTGAGAGGGCTGTGACTCTCTATATCCGCCGAGTCCCGAAGAGGCAGGAAGAGATTGAAGAAAATATTTTATTTCATGGAGTTTGGATGATGCAGTCACCTTTTCGGACGAGAAATGCTTTAACAAGAGCTTGAATATCAAACGTTCAGTACCAAAAATCATTAATTTTTTTTCAAAATACAAGGCAGTGAATTAGGAAATGGGTGTATTGCAGCAAGAGTGCAATAGAAAACATTAAACCAATCAAAAAATGCAAATTAATAAAAGATTATTATGAGTTGGCCTTCAAGCCTGAGTTCTCCTACAGCGGAGCGTGAAAAAAAAGGTGGGGTCAAGAGCCCGCACCTGTATTTTTGTTTTGATTTTGCCCGTGCCCACTGTGACCGTCACCACGAGGGGGGGTTCACGTCATGTGATTAACGGCTGGTTGCTAGGCGACCGCCCAGGAGAGGAGCCATCTCCATACAAGCTTGTCTCTTAAACAGAGATCCGGGCAATGCCTGCTCTCTGCATCTAGCCCTAGTGTACACAACGGCCCTGTTGCCATGGGGATTGGAGGTATACAGTGAACTCACAAAGGACATGAGTCATGAATGAGATAGGAGAAGAGATACTGAGGCTTTTAGTGGAAAGTGGAGATCTGCCGAAGCACCGTCAAATCTGCAGGAAAGCAATAAAATAATAATACAGCAGCGTTCCATAATCCCTGGAAAAAGGAGGTGCGTTTCGTAAAGGCCATAACATAGAAGGATGAGAGGGGAGGGTCAAAATGAATTACAAATGCTGTTTATGGGTTTATCATCACAGGGTTCATTCTGGCATTACAAAAATGAAATTCAAGGACTTTCAAATACCATTTCAAGTGCTATTTTTTCAATTTCAAGGACATGAGGCAAAACAAATACAATCAATCGTCAATGTCCTCTTTATCCATTAAAATATAATATAATTTTAGTGTCATTGTCAATTAGTTATATTATTTATCTTGTATTCATTTGATTGTCATCTATTGTTTCCCACCATGCTGGATCAAATTTACATTTCCCTGGCATCATCCATGTTGTAAAAGCGATTCTGGAAAATTGAATTTACGTTATGTTTCAATAACAAAAGCAGGGGGAATATCACAGGTTTTCAATGATCACCGCCCATCCCCCCCTCCCCAAGGACTTTTCAAGCACTTCAACACTAAAAGGGTGTAATGAAATTAAAGCACTTCAAGGACCCGGAAAGAACCTTAGAGGCCTAAAAACTTTTTTTCGACATTTTTCTGGCTGCACATTGACTTCATTACACGTCATTCAGTGTCTTGCTCCATCACAAGCAGGATTTTGGAAAACAACGATATCGGATTGGCGGCATTTGGCCTCAATTCCTGTGCAATTCTTCTTCCTACCGGGTGACACAGAAAACAAAACAGCTCGATGGAGGTCTCCAAACAAGGCGCGCGGGGCCCACCCGACGTGATCGAAAGCAAGCGGTCCCATTTCCGGATGGAACATGGTCTCCCTGCTCATTAACCCAGATGTGGATATTAATAAGGATGAAAGCATGCCGGGCCCAGAGTAGAACTGGAGCAGTTTGAGCGGAGCGAAGAGGGTCCCGATTTGAGAATGGTCACACGAAAAGTGGGACACCTTCACCCCTCCTGTGACAGGGGAATAGAAACCCGCATGCTATATTTAAAATACCCTCTGGCCTTTTTAAATTGCTCCTGCCTCTCTGGGAGGAGTGGGGGTTTGTGAGTGATCTGAAGATGAAGATGCATTCGAGGGGATACGGATGACTTTTATGAGAATGCAAAGGGATGGTTGTGTTGCATTGATTTTCTTCAATTGGGCCAATGAGAAATACGGTTCAGACCCTAAAGGATTATCGTTTCACACCAGTAAACCTTGATTTACTAATTCCCCATCATCCTGCCACAATGCTCCCACTCCCACCAAGACTCCAGTTCTGTGTGAGAAATGGAGCTTATGTATCTGGGCTAGGACGAGATGACACTAGATTACTGGGTTCTAGTGGGACGCGCCCTATATAACAGTCCTCTCCTGATGTGTGGAAAGGAAAGTAACATTCAAAGAATGGCGAACTTCTAAAGCGTGTCACATCTTTTGTTTTACACAAGTATTCATTCAGTAATTTTTCTTGACTGAGCAATTGCATCTAGGCAAACTGTGAGACCCAAACACATTGACCTGCAGGTCACACTATGTGAACCTGTACACTGGTAATGGACAGTTCCATCTACTTCAGGAACCCAAAGAGTGTCATATGGCACAAGTGGAAACCCCCCCCAAATCGTCAACAATAGGGTTTTATGATCACGATCAAGTGTGGAGAACAGTTAAGTCTAGTGGAAGGAAACCGGTGCAGTTCTGGGCCCCGCAGTGACAAGCTTTCCTCTGGGGGCCCTTTATCCTGCTGGCCTGCATGGCTGCTTCACTTTGTGCTGCCTGCTCTGCGTGGCGCTGGCTGCTTCGGCCTCCAGCGTAGTCAAAGGTCAGCTCCTCCCAGGCACCGACGTCCCGGCCGGCGAACAGCGCCAGCCGGGGCACGGCAGAGTGTGCCCGCACGGGCACCATCGCCAGGTTTGGCAGGCAGGAGTGATTGAGGAAGCGACCTACGTTCCCGACCCGGGTCGGATCCACGTAGGTCTCGGTGACAGGGCCCCTGACCGTGTACTCCCTCACCACGATGATGTAGTTGTTGTCCCCAGGCCCCTGGGAGAGCTGTCTGCGCCGGGCCTCCTCCGTGCCAATCACCTCCCCCGCATACTCGCAGACGAAAGTGCCGCGGGGAATGGCTGCCAGGGTTCGCACCCCCCAGCCCCTGTCGCCCGTGGGGTAAACCTCCAGCCGAGTCCTGAGGCCTCTCTGGACCACCCGGTTGGAGCAGGCCTCGCTGCAGGCGCACAGGGCGTGGCACTCGAAGACAGGCTTGCAGAGAGCGCCGTCCTCTAGACCCGAGTCAGAGAGCGCGCCGGAGCCGTCGTACGCCTTCCCGTACGTCTGCAGGCAGGAGCAGGTCTCAGCGCAGCAGGAGAGAGAAAGACAAGTACACCCCGGAAGAGTGACCTCACAAGGGTCAACGGCACAGCCTGGTCCCTGAATATTGTCTGGAGAGTACTGTGAAATGTAATCAGAATATCATACAACTATTAATCATATGTAAGAAATACAAAAAGCATGTGTTTTATGAAGCAGTGAAACTTAGGCCACGGTATGCACTCAGTGCAACATAAACTGGATGTGGAAGATTCTGCATAGTTGTGGATGCAAAGCAGTTTCCTGTCTGAAAATCCTTTATACTGGAAGACAACTATGCATTTAACTACAATGATGAACTCATGAGCTATATAATGACTCTGAATCAATTTCAAACTCTTTCTGACTACCAAACGAAGATGTGAAACAAGACACCTGCTTTGCAAGATAAGTCACTTTCTTTCTAACGCAGTGTTACGTATCACAGCCTGTGAGGAGCTGCTGCTCCCTGGCGGTGGAGCCTCTTCAGTGAAGTGCTACTTATCGCGGTGCAGAACGATTACCTGAAATAAAGGGAATTCAGCTTCACTGAAGTCGCCTTCTATTGGGACGGGGACGTTTTCCAGATCGTTGCTTAAATCCAGAGCGCGGGAGTTTCGCAAAAGCATAACGTCCAACTTGCGTCTGCAGTGAACGAGCCGAAAAGAGGAGGAAGCGCCCCGGCCCAGAAGAGAAGGCGGGACTTCCGGTGTCCTGCTGTAGCGTGGCGCCCTCCAGTGGTGGAAATGTAATTATCACGCCCCGTGTGGCTGTTTACGTTTCTTTTCAAAAAGCTCACACCTGACAGTCATGCAATAACATGTATGACAATCTAAAAAGATATGGAAAAGTTACATCACTTCTCATAAAATAGAATAAATTAACCATATTCACAATAGAAAGTGGAGAACAGTTGGAATTACGGCTAGAAAGAAAAAAAAAATAATAACAACAATAATAATAATTAATAAATCAATGAAGAATAATATCAAATACATTTCAATACAAGGGTTCTCACTCCAGGCGCAGTCAACACATTTTTCTAAATATAGCGATAATGAGGAATTGTTTTTCTACACATTATTTACCAGGCAACATCAAAGATTATTTCCAAGGACATGCAAAATACAAGCTTCACTGATTTATTTATGTTTTCATTCATTTATTATTCATTCATATTTCTTCTTATACGGTTACTCTACGGACTGCAGTTACGCACTATGGACCGCAGATCTCAGAAGTTCTCAAGTAAAATTGAAAGCCTGGGTGGCCATATGGGATAAGTTAGCTCCGTAGAAATGCACACCACGCACAGCAATGTTACATTTTAATGACACTTTCTGTATGTTCACCATCATACTTGTCACCTTTACCATAGGAATACTGCAGAGGATTTAACACCGCCCTTATAATCAAATATTAATTGACACACCCCCAAAAATATCAAATTTAATTAAATAAAAGGGCTTTATTGACATGGGAAACATGTTTATATTGGCAAAGCAATTGGGAACAATCAACAATTTCTTAGATAGGATCAACTAAAATACAATAAAAACACATTCCTGAAAATATTCCCAGACACACCAGCAGCAGAGTGGGTGGAGTTGGCCTGGTGCTGACGGGGAGGGTCATTCCTTCATCTGCTTGGCCTGCACATCCCCTGATTTGGAGTTCTACCCACATTACCTTGGCAGCATCACACGCGTGGACAATAATGAGACTAACCTCCCCATCTTGCCAGGAACATCGACCATCCATCCTGCAACCATTTTCTTTGTACACTTCCGGCCCCGTCTGCTCCAAGAAGCCCTGTGAAATGCTATAAGGTACAACCAAAAACACTTGATCTGTTCCAAATACTATATAATATATAATATTATACATATTGGTAAGTGAATGGCATTGATTTTTTTTTTTTGCCAATTTCTGGGCCCAGGGTGGGGTTGTGGCTACACTATCAGAAGACATTTGAATGGCAAAAAATAGCGCTCACGACATCACCCAAATATAGACAAACGAGGAATCAGCCAACTTTTACGGCGGCACGCGAGGAATAGAGAAGAAAAGAACAATGTGGCCAAAATGCTCTGGGATGTTCTTCTCAGAGCAATTTTCGGCCACTTTAGATTCCCCCTGCCTCCAAACTTACATTTTGGTTTATTGTTTTTTCATTCCAAACTCACAACAGCCTTCCCTTGCATGGTGTGTAAACTGTAATAAATCAACTATCTTGCAAATCGGGCCGATGTTTTTGTGCGGTGGACTTGCAAACTGTCAATTTAGGAACAGTGGGATGGTATCATCACCACTGTCATTCATTTGGCCTTCACTCAAAAACTGGTAAACCAAGGGAGTGGAAAGTGAAACGCTCAAATAAAACTTAATTGACGTTTTAGTTGTCAATGCTTTACAGTACAGACAGATAGAGAGTAGTAGAGTAGTCGAGACATAGATAGACAGACAGACAAATATATACTGTAGATAAGTAGATAGATAGATAGATAGATAGATAGATAGATAGATAGATAGATAGATAGATAGATAGATAGATAGATAGATAGATATACACAGGGTCCAGTTTATTCATGTTTGTTATGTATTATGAAATTGTTTTTTGAGTTTCCATCATGCCGGGATCAGACAACACAAATTCATCCCGATTTGACCAGATTTTGTCGAGTTTTGTCAGTTTTTGTCTGTGACGGGAAATGCTGTGGTATTTTTTGACATTACTTAGGAGAAGAAGAATCTTTAATTGTCACGCAACACACCACAACACATGCATACACACACAGACACATGCACATGCACATGCACATGCTTTTGGATGGTGGCCGGTGAAATGAGGCCTCTGCATTTGACCCATCCTGGCACCAGGTCAGATGCGAACAGAGTTCATTTATTTACAAAAATGGTAAAAGAGATAAAAAGTAGTAGGTGAGACAATACACACACACACACACACACACACACACACACACACACACACACACACACACACACACACACACACACACACACACACACACACACACACACACACACACACACACACACACACACACACACACACACACACACAACACACACACATTCGCAATTTGTAACCACTACAGACGTGGTGGTGTCTAGACCACGCCACGCACCTTGCATGATGCAAATGCGCAACCAGAGCAACAATCTGCACATATATAACGAATTTCATGATACCACAAACAACCTTCTCCACAAACTCATCTTGCTCCACCACCCGACAGGAAGTTGTAGAACCTTGGTGTATCGGCAATGCACAAAACATTCTGCTACTTCAGATAACAAATGGGTTGCTCTAAATGTAGATGGATATGAATCAAACTTGAACTACAAGATGTCCGAGCTCTAACGAGACCTCAACCATGTCTGTGGGTCCAGTGGTTGTCATGTTCCAGACACTTTTAGCCCCAAAAATACCAAGAAGAATAATAATAGTTAATATTAATGCATGCAGCAATACACAGGGTCCAGTATTGACACCAATTAAAATTTTTCAAGTTCCCATGGAATGTAGTATCAGTTTCTGTGAATGTTTCGCTTCTCTTCACATCAGCCTTACTACTAAAACGAGTTACAATTTTCCTATGAATGCAGATAAGGGTGAAATTATGACACAGTGACACTAGTTTTCCGAGTCCTGGTGACATGCAGAATTACTAATACAAGACAATACATTTGTTGCATGTTATTATTTTATCCTAAAATTTATAATGTGGCTGTACCTGCCTTACGGAAGGAAATCACTCAGTGTGGACGTCCCAACAACACGGTTCCATTCAAATGGATTAAACACTGTCCCACAGAGACATTTCATCAACCTTTTAAACTTTCGGGACTAAAATAAAACAGACACGATTCAGACCCGTTGTTGCGAGTGGAAAGCAAACTCCGTGTGAGGACACATACAAGGAAAATATTTTTGGACTGCTTTGGACTGCTACAGTTTGTGTCACACTCACACACACACACACACAAGCAGTTTGCAACCCCTACAGGACCTGGAGTCTACACCATGCAGCTGGCATGGTGCCAATGGACGTTCGTAGCCACAACCTGCACTTATACAGGTACTCCTTGCTTCATGACCTACCTGTTTACCAACCGTTCAGAGCTACGACCAGCTCTCCGACCAGTCGGTATTGTGCAATGCGTACAATACCGCGGCATGTGCACTGCATGCATGGCGTCTCAGCGTCAAGCATCCCATTTGGCATCATCGTTCTCAGTCTCAGTCTTGTTCTCACAGTCTGTCAGTAGTCACTGCACTAGTGTTGGCAATGACCACGCCCCCTTACCGTGAAATAACACGGGTCCTTGCTTATCGACCAATTCGCTTAATGACCTGGTCCTAGGAATGGAACTTGGTCGTTAAGTGAGGAGTACCTGTATTGTTACAACCAGGGCTAGGGGGCACGACACAGAAGGGGGAAGGGGTTAGCACCGGGTGACTTGGCCATGAAAGGAGACTAGTGGCCCCTAGTGGCGCTAGGAGGCTGTGGGCCTGACAGTAACCCACCCCTCTACGGACTCCACCTGGCGGATGCCTGGAACCGGGAGGATGAGAGAGGCATCCAGGATATCCCTCTGGGGAACCCAGGACTGTTCCTCCGGGCCGTACCCCTCCCAATCAATGAGGTACTGTAAGCCCACGGCGACACACATCCAGCAGGCGCCGGACTGTGTAGGAAAGGTGGTCATCGATGGTAGAAGAGGGTGGCGGGGCTAGGACAAGGGGGGAAAGGGGGCTGGATGCCACTGGTTTGAGTTGAGACACGTGAAAGGTAGGGTGGACACGAAATAAAGAGGGGAGACAAAGCACATGGGTTGCCGATAGACTCAATGACAAAGGGACCAGCATACCGGGGGGCTAGTTTGCGAGAGTCCACCTTGAGGGGCAGGTCTTTAGCCAGAAGCCAAACCCTTTGGCTTGGGGCATACGGGGGGGAGTCCGGCGAAGATTGGCCTGCCGCCTGGAGCAGGGCTGAGCGGGCCTTGTTTCAGGTTCTTCGACAGCAGAGGATGTGGGCCTGGAGAGAGGGCACAGAGAAATTCCCCTCCTGGGAGGGGAACAGAGGGGGCTGGTAGCCTAGGGAGCAGAGAAACGGGGACAGACCGGTGGACATGTTGACAAGGCTGTTCATAAAACCCAAGAAAGACACAGAGGGAACTTGGAATACGCACTTCTCAGCCTTCACATATAACCTGTTTTCCGGGAGGTGCTGCAGGATCTGGCATACGTGTCTCTCGGGAAAAAATAAAGATGTCATCAAGGTACACAAACACAAACAGATTTTACATATCCCGAAGAACATCATTGATCAATGCTTGGAACACCACTGGGGCATTGGACAAACCGAAGCCAAAGTCGATCAGGGGCAGGGAATACTTATTTTCGACATTAATGTCATTAAGGCCCCGAAAGTCTATGCAGGGCCAGAGGGTCTTGTCCTTCTCGGTCACAAAGAAGAACCTTGCGCCCAGTGGTGAAGACAAGGGGTGATTCCAGCAGCAAGGGAGTCCTGAATTTACACCTCCATGGCCTCCTCCTCCTGCTCCCCTGCCGGGAGAGGTCATACAACCAGCCACAGGGGAAGGGGCGCTTGGCAGCAGATCAATAGCACAGTCATAGGGGCGGTATGGTGGTAGGGACAGTGCATGCTGTTTGCTAAAAACCTGACCCAGATCCAGATATCGTTCCACGATGTAGGACAGGTCTGGGGTTTCAGAGGGAACTGGAGGCGCGACTGACGAAGGGACAGAGGCAAAATGGAGACAGTGGCTGTGACAGTGGGTGCTCCACGCGGTGATTCTATCATCTATCATGTGAGGGTTGTGGACCCGGAACCAGGGTTAACCCAGCATCAGAGGGATTTGGGTGAGTCGATGAGGTGGAAAACCATAGGCTCCCGGTGGTTTCCTGACAGCAGCATATCAAGGGGGACCGCCTGGTGCTCTATCCGGGTCAGACACATTCCAGTCAGGCCCTTGAACCCCATAGGTACGGAGAGGGGAAAGGGCACCAAGCCCAACTGGCGTGCCACTCCCTTGTCCAGGAAACTCTTGTCCGCGCCAGAATGTATGAGGACTGAGAGTTGAAGGGTCAGATCACCCCAGGAGAGGGCGGCACATAGCAACGGACGGGGGAAGGGGTTAGAAATTGTTCAGTTGGAACGTACCTCCCCTGAGTTGAACGAACCTCCCGGTCGTAGCAGGCATGTGTGGCCCGGAGATGTCCAGTACAGGCAGGACCTGGTCCGTAGGCGGTGGGCCCGCTCCTCGGGAGACAGCCGAGCAGGCCTGAGCTGCATGGGAGGTTCCGGGGTTGCTCGGGGGCTGCAGAAGCCGGAGCCCAGGACGTAACCGACAGAGCAGGAAGTACGGGCTGGGTCCGCACTCTCCAATTGTGCCGGTGCTCCCGGAGCCGGTTGTCCAGCCGGGTAACCAGCCTTTACCAGGTGTTAATTAGTGGGCTCGTCCAGGTAAGCGGGCTCGTCCTGCAGCGCTAACTCGTCCCGCAGGTTGTCATTAAGGGCGTGCTGGAACGCGTCCTGTAGCGCCCCATCGTTCCAGCCACTCTCTGTGGCCAGAGTCCGAGACTCCACAACAAGCGTGGAGATGCTGCAGGGTCCCTGACAGAAGGAGAGGAGCCTCTTCACCGCTTCTTTCCCACGAACCGGGTGATCAAAGATCTTCCTCATCTCCTGCGTAAAGACCTCGTAGCAGCAGTTCTTGGGATCTCAACATTGTTCCCACACCGCTGAAGGCCAGGCAAGAGCCGCCCTCCTCAGGGAGACGATGAGGTAGGCAATGTGGGAGCCCTCAGTGGCGGGGCTTGGTCGTGCTGGCCCAGGAGGGCGCCCTGGCTCTGGACCACACAACATGGACCAACATGGACTCAGCCTCTGTGTCGGCTGAGTCCATGTTTAGGCCAGATCCGGGATGGAAGACCGGGGAATAAATAATAAATAAATACTGCAGGTTCTGATGGTGATGGACCTCAGGTGTGTGTGGAGGTGCAGGAGGAAGAAGTGGCAGAGGGGACCAGTAAGGGGTTAGCGCCGGGCGACTTGTCCATGAAAGGAGACAAGTGGCCCCTAGTGGCGCTAGGAGGCTGTGGGCCTGACTTGTATAGCAAATTGGATGATGATGTCACAAACTGTGTCCGTAGTTCCAGCGGTTGTCGTGTCCAGACACTTTTAGCCTGAAAAATGCAAAGGAGAATAATAATATTGAAAATCAGAACAATAAGGGCTGGACCACTAAAAATCCGAACTATAACGATAGGGTGCAGGCAGTAAGTCACGGGGTCCAGGTTTGTCGTGTAAGGGTTTGGGTTAGGTATGAATGACAACTTTAAGAGTTCCCGTGAAACGCAGCATCACTTCCTACAGATATCGTGCTGTCGCTCTTCTTTACATGACACCGAGGCATTTATTTGACACATACAACATAATGACTTCACGTAATGATGAATACTTTGACTAGAATATATTAAGATTAATGTTACAACTACAATTCAACATGACAGATAGCCAAATTATACAATTCAACATGACATATAACCAAATTAATTGTCTGTAATGGAATACAATCTTATGTCATAATGGCAAGAAATCTAGCTATGATCTCTATTTATTGTAGATTACCATTACTTTTGAATTTGACTTACTATGGAAGGACTAATATAAATCTATGTAACCGCCTTCACAGACGTGTATTTCTCTGTTATGCTCTTCCATGTTGCAACTCTTAAATGCCCCCTCCATTTTTTAAATAATCCTTCTGCGTTTGGCCATAAACCAGGGCTTTTTATTGTGATAACTCACCGAGGTGCGTGTGGGAATAGAGCTGTCCTCTCAGAGGCTGATATGTGACATCTCAGCATCGGTGATCCAGACTGTGATTTGAGTTGTGGACGGCGGTGTAGTGGTGATACATTGTGCTCCTCTCTCTGCTCGGACAGTTAATAAACTGCATTTATTTTGGGAGCTTGTGTCTTCCCTTTTGTGCCGTGTCAATGATGATGCAGTGACGCAATAACGCGGTAATGACTCTGTGACCAATTACAGTTTTCACCTAGTTCTGGTGACATGCAGCAAGTGTTGCCAGGTCTGCAGTTTTCCCACAGAAATTAGCTACTTACTATATATATATATATATATATAGCTTCTATATATATATATATACACAGTATACAGTATATATATATATATATATATATATATATATATATATATATATATATATATATATATATATATATATATATATATATATATATATATATATATACATATACACATCTTTTTAGCTTAGTTGTGTGTTAAGTTAGTCATTGTTTACAGCAGCGGTCTGTTGCTGTCGCTGCGACCGAGTGTGTTGTCAAAGGAGCATCATGAAATCCCCAAGGAGTTGTGGAGGAGAAGGCACAAGGGATGTAGGACAAGCTAGCGGCCCTGGCAAGGAGTCGGAGGGAATATCGTGAGAGCAGTATTTTGTGTTTCACGGAGACATGGCTACACAAGGACATCCCTGATCCCAACGTGTCTGTAGACAGCTTTCAGACTGTACGGCGGACAGGAATTACAGAGAGAACGGCAAGAGGAAAGGTGGGGGACTTGCTATTCCCGTTAACAACAAATGGTGTAATTCTGGTTATATTACGGTTAAAGATTGTGTGTGTAGCCCGGACATTTGAACTGCTTGCTTCTTGCTGGCCTGCTGGCCATACTATCTGCCAAGAGAGTTTTCCCATGCCAGCACCCTGGTTGTTTACATTCCTCCCTCGGCCAATGCGGCACTCACGACTGACATCATACACTCAGTCATTGTGAGACTGTAGACCCAGTACCCCATATCTGAGGACTTCAACCTTGTCACTCTTGCTGTGACTGTGACTGTACAACCAGGGAAAAAAGACACTGGAGCTGCTGTATGCCAATGTTAAGGAGGTATACAGCCCCATAGCCTTCCCTCACCTTGGGAGAGCTGACCACAAACTGATCCACCTCCTGCCCCTGTAGCCATCAGCAGCCTGTGACGACGAGGACTGTGAGGAAATGGTCACAGGAGACCAATGAGGCTGCTTTGATACAACATACTGGAGTGTGCGCTGCAATTCACATGACGAGGAAATTGATGATCTCACGGATTGTATAACGACAGCTCTCCCCAACAGCGGAGCAGGTGAGAAAGAGCTGAGCTGAGCGGACTCAAACTGAGCCTGAGTCTGGAGAGGGTCCCTGTGCTGTGTAAAGATATCCTGCCTGGTTCCTGTACCAGGCAGGATGTACAAGGTGCGCCCTAGCACCCCTAGCGACTACAGACCAGTGGCGCTGACTTCCCACCTGATGAAGTCCCTTGAGAGACAGGTCCTGTTACACCTTTGGCCCCTGGTTAAACCATCACTGGACCCCCTTCAGTTTGCCTGCCAGCCAAATGTGGGAGTGGATGACGCCATCATCTCCCTGCTTCACAGTGTCTATGCTCACCTGGACAGGCCGGGTAGCACTGTAAGAGTCATGTTCTTTGATTTCTCCAGTGTGTTTAACACCATCCAGCCTGCCCTGCCCTGGGGAGCAGGCTGACAGCGATGCAGGATTGTTGAAAACCTGACTGGTCAGCCACGGTTTGTTATTTATTCATTCATTCATCTATTTATTTATTTTTTGATTTATTGATTAAAAACATTTTTAACCTGTGGTGTCAGCATGCTCTGCATACAACACAGAGAATTTATATACTATTGCATCGATGACAGAGTTAGTCTGCAAGCGGAGTCCTAGTTCTGAACCTGCAATGCAACTCTTTACTAATTCTTAAATCATGAAGAACCGCTGCAATAACTCTGTCCTGTGGATGACCTGTATGATGACAAGAGCAGATTTTTGTTGTCCAAAACTGCCACCAATCCCCCTCTTTGGTGAACTATTTGACCATGTTTGGATCTCTAAACAACTAATCACTACTCCATGAGGAGGAGATTCACCACGGGTGAGACAAACAAACATAGAACCAAACAACAACATGGAAAAACACAAACACAGAAACAAACAACATGTACATGGAAAAACACAAACATCAGATGACAACATGTATCGAAAAACAGAGTTAATTAGGTCCAGGAAAACTGGAACAGCAATTGGGCACGTGGCCTCTTCCTGTCATAGATATGGCAGTAAATGAGGCAGAAATGGGGAGGGATGCAACCAGCTGGGGTATGTTCAAAGCGGGTGCAGGTGGCGTGAGCGCATCTGTGATGAGACCGCCTGTATCTGATTATGTGTGTGTGAAGTATATGTATGTGTGTGTCCACCGGTGAGTGTCCTAATTGGTTCTGGTGTATATGGTCGGCACTATGTCGTGGCAGCTCCGAGCAGCGGAAAAGGGCACCGAAGCCACCCCCGAGCCCCGCAGCCACACAGACACCCCGCGGCTGCAGAAAAGGCCCAAGCACCCCGCCCCACAGCCACAAAAGACCTCCAGGCCCCGAGACAAGCCAGAAACCCGCGGAACAAACACTACACATGGCCCTGAGGAGCACAACCCAGACCCAGGGAGCGCAAGGAGTCCCCGCACCCCTGAGATGCACACATACAACCCACCCCCATGTGCAGGCACAAGATCCAGCCGCAGGCACAGAACCCAGGCCGCAGGACCAAGACACGGACCGCAGGCCCAGAGCCAGGCCCTGCGCTGACAGACCGACACCCCGCCCGAACCGCCCACAGCCCACCCATGCCCACCCATGCCCACCTGCGCCTGCGCAAGAGCGAGGCCCACCCCACCGCAGCAGACCAGATGCCCCACCCGGCCACAAGCCCTAAGCACCCATCCACGTATCCGAGTGTGCTCAGCGCAGGGCACCCAGATGTTAGCCCCCCCCTGCCGATACCAGCAGGCCGCAAGATATAAGGGCCCTTCACCACCCCCTGCACCCGTGGCAAGCACCATAGAGAAGCCGTGCAGTGGGAGCAAAGGCCGACAGCCATCCCCAACCCACACCAACTACAGCAAGCGGCCCCCCCAGAGGCCCTGAAAGGCACCCAGTGGTGCTCTCCACAGCCCTGGCACGTAGCAGCACACCAGAAACCACCAGGCACAAGCCGCCAGGACTTGAGCCCAGCTGGCAGAGGGCCGACCACTCCCCCACACCAACCCACCAGTGACCAGCCACCCCGGAAAACCCCAGTGCCTCCATGTGTGCTGTTGGCAATTGCAATTAAAATTGCGGGGTGTGGGGGTGCTACTCCTCCAAGCAAGTCGAACCCGAATTGCATTGCTCCTACCCCACAGACCCTGGTCTGGTGGAGTGTTTTTCGGGGTAGAATTGGTGTGCGAGTGTATGTGTTGTAGGCTAAGAAGCACGTCGGGGCAGGAGTATGACAGGCAAGATCGCAGCCGCACGCCACATCCCCACCCACATAGTTTGCACCCCACCCGCCACGGTATATTAGACTACATGGCTGTATGTGTGATAGGTGTAGGTGTGTATGATACTGTGATAAGCAAGACAGGGGATGGTCCTGTAACCATTTTTTTTCACCCTCTACACCTCGGACCAAGTCCTGCCACATGCAAAGATTCTCAGACGACTCTGCAATTGTGTGCTGTGTCAGCGAGGGGAAGGAGGCTGAGTTAAAGGGTGTCGTGGACTCGAGTGGTGTGGGCTGAACCATGTGCAACTCAACACTGGCAAGATGAAGGAGTTGGTGGTGGACTTCAACAGGAGGAAAACACCCCCTACATCTGTCTCCATCCAGGGGGTGGATGTGGAGGCTGTGTAGGACCACAAGTACTTGGGATTACACCTGGACAGCAAGTTGGACTGGGCAAAGAACACAGAGGCTGTGTACAGAAAGGGCCAGAGCCGACTTTACTTTCTGCGGAGGCTCCAGTCATTCGATGTCTGCAGTACCACGCTGAGGATGTTCTTCCAGTCTGTAGTAGCCAGTGTAATTTTCTGTGTCGTTGTGTGCTGGGGTGCTGGGGGTGAGGTCAATGGATGCCAACAGAATCAACAAGCTCATCAGGAAGGCTGTCTCTGTCCTGGGGTGGAGCTTGATTCTTTGGTGGTGGTGTCATAGAGGAGGATGCTGCGCAAACCGCGGAGCATCATGGACAATGACTCTCACCCTCTCCACGATGTGCTGGTCACACACATGAGCACCTTTGGCAGCCGACTTCTACAACCAGGTTGCACCACAGAATGACACGGGAAATCCTTTCTCCCTTTAACAATCAAACTACAGGGAGGTGGACAATAGAAGCATGAGGTGCTGAGGTAGTTCCAGTCTCCATTCAAGCTCTGTTCTGCTTTGTTCATTTTATCTTGTTGCATCTTCCCCTTTCTCTCTCGATCACTATCTGTCAGATTACAGTTATTTACAAGTCTCTGATTTATGTGGCACCATGAGTCTAATGTGCAATAACAGGGACATTATGTGAAATGTCATGGACATAATCATTGAACATTTTAATCTAACCATATACATTTACCTGTACTTTGGGTTGATATTGTACATACATAGATATTTGCCACTTCTCATACGTCTCTGTGATCCTTAATATTATAATCGCTAGGGGTGTCTGTATGCCTGTTGCTCATCAGAGCAATCAAAGAGCAACAATAAATCACCCATCCCCCCACACACACACACACACACACACACACACACACACACACACACACACACACACACACACACACACACACACACACACCACCAAACACCACTCTCTACAATAAACTGGTGCGTTTGTACCATCATGGCCTGTGTCGGTGAGCCCCTAGAAAAGCCATCTGCTCCCGGACATGTGTCCATCTGCTCCTGACTTGTTACATCTTGCCACTCTCTACAATAAATTGGAACTCCCACAGATACTCACCGCTAACATGTTACATTTCTAGAATTTGTACATTTGATTGCACTTACAGATAACCTTTTATTTTTGACCCATACTGTAACTTTTACTTTTGGCATTGTGTATATAGGAATTGGAATTGCACCCTACTGTTAATTAGTTTGCTTTTATATCTATGATACCTACTGCTAAACTGTGACATTTCTGGCTGTGTATATGGTTATTGCATCTTACTGATAGTTTTTAACTATTCTATTGTTTATTTTGTGTATTTGTACTCCTTTTGTACTTTGTACTGCAAGTGCTGCACAATAATTTTCCGAAATGAATAAAGTAATATCTTATTTATTTCTGTTGGTCAAAAGTAAATGCAATTAGTCCCATGTAGTGGAAGTTATTGAGCTTCAGTTTGAGGGGATTGTTGTTTTATTTGGTAAAACAAATACCCTAGGTATTTGTACCCTTTATCTACTGTTATCTAAGATACTATCAATTATCTTGGAGTCAAGGCATTCTTTAGTTTTGTTGTTTTGTTATGAAAACTAATGGGCTGCCGCAATCTGCACATATGTATATAACAAATTGGATGGATGGATGGATGGATGTCACAAAGCGCCCCGCTCCACAAACTCATCCCGCCTCACCACCCTACCGGAGGTTGAAGAACGTTGACGTATCTGCAACTTTGGTAGTTTTGCAGTGGGTTTTTACAAATTCCTTCCTGCTCCAAATATAGATCGATGTAGATCAATATGGATCATCTTGGACTACAAGATGTCTCAAATGCCCCGGATCCAATGAAACCTCATTCATGTCCGTGGGTTGCCAATATATGCGAAAATGTGATAATATACAATAAAACCGTACAATACAAAAAATTGGTAATGAGAAAGACGTAGACAAAATTGTTAATGTACAATAAACCTATTAAAAAAAAAATAATAATAATAATATTCAAACAGTAAGTACATTTTAACAGTTTTCTGGCTACACAGTCAAAGTGTTACTAAAGAAAGTACTGTATACTGTTTAGTTCAGTATAGTTTATTTATACTGTGACAGTTCCCCTGCCACACGCCGTCCAAGTGGCACCCAAATGGCACCCAAGAGACGGAGGCAAGGATGGTGAAAGAAAAATGGGTTTATTGACATTTATTTCTATATTTATTTATTATTTATTATTATTACTTTAATGTGCCAGGAGACAGATGGAATGGTGTCCTGACTAGAGCTCCCCTCCAATGTGAGTGTGGGTGTGGGTTCTCCTCGACCCCTGATCCCGGGCCCAATTAGCTAGACCCAATACAGGTGTGGATGGTGAAATCACACCACCCCCACACCATATTAAACATTGCTGATCATACTTAGTGATCATACATACACACACGGTCCTTGTCATAAATGATAATGTTGTGTTAATGATTTATGTTGTTTTACCATCGCAGTGACGACCAGTGTATATACAATGTCACCAAAAGTCATCATGAAATGATTGGTTGTTACTGTGTGAATTCCGTATCACCTCAACCTGGCACAAATCCTGCACAAAGCAACCAATACACACCAATGGGGTCTACACCGCGACCCAAGGGAAAGCCCCCCCAGAGCCACCACCTGCACATATATAAGAAATTGGATGATGATGTCAGAAAGCACCTCGCTTCACCACCCCAGCTCGCTCCACTACCCCAGCCCACCCTGCTCCGCCAATGGTACATCAGCGACAGTTTTTCACTAATTCCTGCTCCAAATATAGATTGATGTGGATCAAACTTGGACCACAAAATGTCTGGAATGCCCCAAATCAATGACACTTCATTCATGTCCGTGGGTTCAGCTGTTGCTGTGCACCAGACACTTTCTGCCGGAAAGATGCCTAGGAGAAAAATAATAATAAAAATCTAAACAAAAACACTAGGCAGGCTGGACCGCTAATAGTAGTGTATGTGTAATAACACTGGTATTACACTGCACATACTGTAATAAGGCAGTTAGTACATATAAATAATTCATATCTATAATTTGTACCCTACATACTCAAAACAATAATTTATCCTGTGCATAGTATTTCATTTTGTATATTGTTTATATATCTGACTTTTATTTTTTTGTATATATTTGAGAAATGTATTATTATTATTATTATTATTATTATTATTATTATTATTATTATTATTTTCTTTACTTTACTTTTTATTTCTATTTTTATTATTTTTATTCACCATTGTTTGGATTGTTAAGCTTTAAAAAAAATTAGGCTAACCTTCTGAAGAGAAATGCATCAAAACTCCCCATAAAAAAATCCTTGTACGGTATATTTAAGCGTACCTCTTCCTGCTTCTGCTTCCGATTCTGATTCTTCTGAGTCATGTGAGGAGCTGAACACGGTATAACACCCTGTTATCACTCGTGTTCTACCCCGTGTTTTTCCCCTCGACCAACGAATACGCCTTTGAGTTGAACTGACATGATGTGCTTCTCGCTAACTCTCTCTGTCTCAGGTTGTTCACTGGGGCTTTAATGGCCGCCATTGTCAGCGACCCTTTGGCTTTAATGAGAACACACGCCGTCGTCGAGGAGCTGAACTCCGAGGGGGATGGACAACAATCAGCTGGAGAATTAATGAAGCACGAGAAGGCAACGGAACGTGTTCTCAGGGGAGAATATAAACAGCAGTTCAGCACTCCGCCCCCCTTTGCTACGGTGCTGATTGACTTGGCCTCAAATTGCCTGCGATGCGACTCTCCGGCTAAGCAGGGGAAGGGGAAGAAAAAGTTCCATCGTGCCATTTATTTCGGGCTGCGCTCTCGTCAAGTTTTGACACGGGGAAGAACAAAAAGGGAAATTTCAAAGGGCGTCTCTCTCGCTCTCTCTCCCCCGTACGCCTTCTCGTCTTCCCGACGGAGACGGCTCGATTCATTCGCTTTGACCCGAGGAGCATCCGGAGGGACGGCAAATCAAAGGAAGGCCCCCCGCCGGCAACGGCGCAAATAAAGAGGCAGACGTAGAAAGAACGAAAGAAGAAAGAAAGAAAGAAAGAAAGAAAAATAATTCAAACTTTTCCCCCATCCTGTTTTGTGACAGGCGATCCACGGCGGACTGACTTCAGCTCTGGAGCAGGCGTTCCGAGGTGACTCGTTCGGCTGCTAGGCAACTACAGCGACACTGCCACTCGCTTGTGTGATGCGATTTTCACATGGAAATTAAAGGAGCGCACGTGGCTAAGTATGTGTTCACGGGAAGCACATCATAAGCTTATGGGACTGAGTTTTTAAGCATTGGATTCATAGGAAATTGATAGAGGGCTAAACATTATCTTCTGGGATGAAACTTTAGGATCAAATACACCATCTCAAAGCAACTCAACAGCAAGGTCGTACTGTCCCGGAATGTTGACATAGAGTGAAAAATAGAAATTCCTCAAAATGAAGAACCAGGTAAACACTTACCGAGCCACGAGATAGATGGGCAATCTCTTGCATCATCGGTGCGTTGCAGCAACTCAAGCTCTAGTGGGATCAGCAGGCCTGGCAGCGAGGTGCATCCTCGATAGGCGAGTTCAAAAAGAGAGCTGTGAAGTTGCTGCATTTCACTATTCGATTTTTTAGTCTTAGAAAAGAAACATGGCAGGGATTTTTCTTTTACAGTACATGATAAGAAAATTCTCGCAATGAAATACAAACGACAATTCAAGTGACCATCACCTTGGCTGCCCTGTTTTTTTGACTTTTCCTTTGAAAGACATTGACATTGAAGGCCTTTTTATGGTTTTTTGTTTTTTTTTCTACTGTAATTCCATGGATAGACAGCAATCATTACAGGAGGTCAACTGCTTCTATGGCAGTCTAAGTCTGCAGTACTGTTCATAGGATTGGTTGACCGCTGGGCGCTATTTACAGAGCGCTTAGACGCTGGTAACCTTTTATTACGGATTTGCCCCACGCTCTCAGCCTGGGTCTGTGATTAATACACACAGGTGCAGCCAAATAAATCAATACCCGACCCTAACATCTTTTGAGGCAGAAGCGTTATTAGTTGCAGGTCTTATTTGTTTCGACGCTGCCAAGGTGCAAGCCCTCCACTCATCTCAAAGCGGCCTCATCACATTGCCGGCGGGAAGTGTACGTGCACGAAAAAACAACCTGCATGCGATTGCAATTAATTGACGTTAACCATTGAAGAGAACGGCCGTGGGAAATAAATTTACATAATTATGCGTTCAGTACACCTTGGAAAGAGGAAAGTGTTTTGAGGAAATGTAAGCTCATACATTAATATTCCATGTCTCCACTGATAACACGTGGATATGTTATTTATGATTAATATTGCTCCGGGTACACATGTCTGTCATTGGGGTAGTGGGGGGGTGGACCAAAGAGAGGAATCAAAAAATACACAGAAAATAAGTATATATGTTAGAAGGAACAAGCTCAGTGTTTTTGGTGATAAAAGACAATTTACACTTGATATAATGCCATAATAGTACAAATAAATATCAAATATCAATACAAATTTAGTCCAATACAAATTTAGCGCTGTAAATTAAGGACCGTCTCATATAAATTTAGGACTGTCTGATACAGATGTAGGACCATCTAATACAAATATAGGACTGTCTGAAATAAATTTAGGACTGTCCAATACAAATGTAGGACCGTCTACTACAAATATAGGACTGTCTATTGCAAATTTAGGACCGTCTAATAAAAATGGAGGATTTTCTAATGCTAATTTTGGAACACCTTACACAAATTTAGGACTGTCTACCATAAATGTAGGACTATCTAATACAAATTTAGGACTGTCAAATACAAAATGTGGATTTTCTAAAACTAGTCTTGGAACACCTTGTATAAATGAAGGACCGTCTACCACAAATGTAGGGCCGTTAAATAAAAAATGTGGATTTTCTAAGACAAATTTTGGACCGTCTTCTACAAATTTAGCATTGTCTAATACAAATTTAGGACCATCTACTACAAATCTGGGGCTAAAAATTAAGTCCTGGCCTGGTCCTATTTTGTGGCCAAAGAAATAACTTTTCTATCTATGTGCCGTTGTAGTGGAAAAAATACTGAATTAAACCTATGTCCGCTTGTAACCCCACATCTGTTTTACTGACAACAGGAACATTTTGTACTGTTGGCCTGTTGGGCAGGTCACAATTGAAACTGTTAAACCACCTTGTGACCAAAGGGGAAGTTGCCTTTCACTTGTCTGACTTACCCCACCCCACCAGACTGTCTGGATAGATAAGATAAGATAAACCTTTATTAGTCCCACAACGGGGAAATTGACATCGTTCCAGCAGCAAAAAGGGGACTGCAGAAAATAGAGAGCATATCAAGGTACACACTATAAACAATATAAAAATATATAGAAAACATAAAAATATAAAATCACCATAAATAGGAACCAGAGTATTAAGTGTAATGCACATATCTTGACACATTGCACATCAGGGATTGCACTTTCTTTTTTTTCTTTTTTTTTAATATTAAAAATTGCACTTGGATTTTTTCACAGTTGTGTGTGTGAAAATGCAATAAACTTATACTAAGAGACAGTTTTTTCTGTTTAACCTGAACTCCTTCACCCCACGCATCGACCAGCACCTGAGTGGCTGGAATTTCCACGACACTGTTACCATGTGAGAGGAAAAGTCAAGGGTTAGAGGTCAGACAAGAATATGTTGACGATAAGCAATTACGCAAAGATACTTAGGCACACATAAGCAGATATTTACTCACCTAGAACACACTCAGACACACACACACACACAATCAGAAAACCACTCAACATGTCACCTGCTCTCTCACAGAGATCTGTGATCGATTCCCACCACCACAGGCCCCTTTCATGAAATTTATGTTTTTTCCAAGTTTCCCCTCTATTCACTGGTTTGCATCCCACTTTCAAAGGTGTTTAGGTTAGGCTAATTGGAGACACCGCATTACCCTTAAAATATGTGTGCATGTCTCTCACCCCCCCCCCCCCCCACACACACACACTGTACAGGAATAAGTTGTATTTCGTATAAATACTTAGTAAAAGTAACAGTAAAAAGTATAGTCATAGATCATATCTGAATGGAAACCCCCCCCGTCTTATAAATATTTAATCTTCTTAACAGTCAACGCCCCGTCACAAGTTCACAGCTGTGTTGTTTCTCTGAAGATTTAGTATTCGACCTGCATGGTGTGTGTGTGTGTGTGTGTGTGTGTTTGTATGTGTGTGTGTGTGTGTATTTGTGCGTGTGCATGCTTATTATTTATTACTACAGTGCAACTAGCATTGTAATGAGATGTATCACATCCAAATTTAAATTGCTGTGACGATGTGGCTCTTGTCGTAGTGAAGACGTGTCCGTTACCATTACCGTGGCAGCTGCAGACGAAAACGGGCTCCAAGCCGAAGTGTTAGCTCAGGGATTTAACAAACACGCACGGGCACGTGCACGTTCACAACATTAGCTGCAGGCAATAAGCAAAGAATTTTAATTGGGCCCCGGAAGAAAACAGAAACACAATCCTTCCAACAATTCATTATGCATTTAACAGACGCATTGAATCGCTGAAACACATTATGTTCCCACACTCTCGCCGCTTTATTTCAATTGTGAGTTTACTAACGCTGTCATTTTCACGCAGCCTGGTAGCAATAAAAGTCTCTGTGGAAAGTGAATATATAGGACTGAACACTGTGCAAATGAGATTTCAGCTGATTGTGTCTGAATTTCAGCATGCAGCTCACTGTTGAAATAGGGTACAGGCGTCCAAACACTGTAAGCTGCACCACCTGCCTCAACACGCAACACGCCCATCTTCCCAAACCTGGATGGAATTGAGTCATTTTACATTACATTGAGCAGACGCTTTTATCCAAAGCAACTTACAATTATTCAAACACCGCAGACGCAGCAATCGGGAGCAATTAGAGGTTAAGTGTCTTGCTCAAGGACACTACAGCATGCTAGCAGGAGGAGCCTGGGATCGAACCAGCAACCTTTAGATTACTAGACGACCAGCTCTACCTGATATGCAATTAATGCGTTATTGAGATGGACAATTTTATATTCATTTCCGTACGTATCACACTATTCTTCAAATACAATAACTCATAAGTTTTTTTCTCCCACTTCCCACCCACACATCAGGTCTAACATGTAACACAATTAAGGCAAAGAAAATTAAGAAAAGTGAAAAATAAATAATTGATATAAATTATAATAATAAATTAATTAAGAAGAAATAATACTGCATATCAGTAATACATAAATAAATACATAATTTTAAAGTCAACATTTTGTTAAACCCTACTGTCAGTTCAGAAGGAAGGAAAGATCATTTATTGTCGCATGGCACATACACTACAACACATGCACTCATGGTGACACACACACTCACACACACACACACACGCTTCAAATGGTGGCTGGTGAAACTTGCGCTCTGCATTTAACCCATCCTCGATGGAGCTGACAGCCTTCAGGACACCATGGCGTCTCCTCCAGTTCATGGTCTTGTCATTTGGGTTGCATGGTGCTCCAGGGTCCAGAGGCTCATGGACCAGGTACTTCGACATCTCTCTGGTTTTGCTGCAGTATATCTGGATGACATTGTGATTTACAGTACCACCTGGGAGGAGCACCTGCAACATCTGCGCGCTGTCTTGGTAAACCAATCAAAGTGCCCACTGCAGAGACAGAGTACCTAATTACCTACTTACTGCAGAGTAACAAGGAATCAACTCTCATCCCTCCTGGCCATGGCGGGCTTCCATTACCGCTTCATACCGCAATTCTTCACCACTGGCAGGTCTGGCAATCATTGAGTAAGAAACCCATTCTGTACAGTCCAAACTTTGATGAACATTTTATTCTGCCAACAGATTGTTCCGACAGGGGTCTGGGGGCAGTGCTTCTCCAGGGACTGCCAGACGACCACCATCCAGTTGCCTACATCAGCCGGAAACTGTTCCCCAGGGAGGTTAGTTGTAACTGGTGTCCATTTTGTTAACCTCTTGTATGTTATTTGGTTGGCCCGGCCACTGTACAGTATATGTTCCCCCATGTGTCACTGGGGCAGGTCAGTTTGTTCAGTTCACATCGAGTTTAGTTGTTTCAGTATGTTGAATTGAGTTATATTTTGTTGACATCTCTTATAGGCCTCGAATTTAGATTCTTGGTTCACTTGGGTTTTTCATTTTTGGGTAAATTAAAACCCAGGCTTTCATTTACAAACTCCTATTTCCTCATTGCCTCACTCCCTGGTCCCCGACCAATAAACAACGAACAAATGAGTGCGAGAAATGTACGGACAAAACACACACGACAATGGCGTCTTTGACGTGGCCGCTGCTCAGGGAGGGTGTCAGGTGTCTCACTCACACTGTGCGGGAACAGCAACACGCCAGCCGGTGCCAGCGTGATCCCCTACTCAGACAACGTGCCACGATAACTTTTAATTAATCGCTGCATGCGCTGACACCCCCACACCAACCAATCCGCCTGATGCAACATTTGGACGAACCTGACGGCACCCTGCCGATGAGCATCTTTCAAAATAGCGCTCACGACATCACCCAAATATAGACAAACGAGGAATCAGCCAACTTTTACAGCGACACGCGAGGAATAGAGAAGAAAAGAACAATGTGGCCAAAATGCTCTGGGATGTTCTTCTCAGAGCAATTTTCGGCCACTTTAGATTCCCCCTGCCTCCAAACTTACATTTTGGTTTATTGTTTTTTCATTCCAAACTCACAACAGCCTTCCCTTGCATGGTGTGTAAACTGTAATAAATCAACTACCTTGCAAATCGGGCCGATGTTTTTGTGCGGTGGACTTGCAAACTGTCAATTTAGGAACAGTGGGATGGTATCATCACCACTGTCATTCATTTGGCCTTCACTCAAAAACTGGTAAACCAAGGGAGTGGAAAGTGAAACGCTCAAATAAAACTTAATTGACGTTTTAGTTGTCAATGCTTTACAGTACAGACAGATAGAGAGTAGTAGAGTAGTCGAGACATAGATAGACAGACAGACAAATATATACTGTAGATACAGTAGATAGATGGATAGATAGATAGATAGATAGATAGATAGATAGATAGATAGATAGATAGACAGATAGATAGATAGATAGATAGATAGATAGATAGATAGATAGATAGATAGATAGATAGATAGATAGATAGATAGATAGATAGATAGATAGATAGACAGATAGATAGATAGATAGATACATAGATTGATTGATTGATTGATTGATTGATAGATAAAAAATGAAGAATTAAGAAAGGTAGTACAAGGTGATGGTTGATAGAAAAACATGCATTCATATGGATAAACATAGAACATATATATATAACATAAACATATAACAAAAATTATATTTACAAAAGCGTAAACATATTAAAATATTTTGAAATAAAGCAACGTATGTATAAACACAAATGGGTGTGACACAAATGATAAAAAAAAGATGTGCGGGTCTATTTGGTTTAAGCATTTCATCTCCAGAAAATCACCACCTTCAATGGCTGTTGTGACACTTTTATGAACAATGTTATATGACAGCGTAATGGAAAGCCCAAGTGTAATTATAAAAATAAATAAAACTGATGCTGTGTCAATCATTATTAACATTTAACATTATTTTTAACATTAACATTATTAAATAAAATATTTACTGACTATTTTTTTAATGGCTGTTGGCTGATTCTGCCAAAATCAAACTATTGATCTTGTTTATTGATTGGTTTCACTTGCTCCGCCGTGTGAATACTAGCTGTAGAAACCCACTAATTGGTCATCAATGAGAGCGCTTTATTTTCACTTCTTGTCAAGTTTATCAACCGATCAGAACAGTTGGGATTTAGGAAGGCTGTTTGGTTGTTTCTCTGGCAGAATTCTCTGACATAACACATAAAAAAGTATGACGTATAACAGAAGTAGCTTATAGTTTCATATACAAAGATGAAGAGATGGTGACATTTTTACATTTCTTCATGTTTATGTATACCCTCAGCATGGGGTATGAAGTCTCTTCTTGAAGAGAAGGTTTGTTGCTTTTAGCGTTGCAGTGTTATGTTTGGTCTTTTATTTTCGGTTAATTATCCAGATGGACACGGAAATTTCGCACCGCAGCGCTTCATAGCTTTTGAATCCGACTCTCTATACGAATGAATGGACTTCTTATTTGTTCTTGTGGTTTGTCGTATTTGGTGTGAAGTGGACTTTACTTTCAGAGCAACGTCAAGCTGCCTCGTAGGCTAATTTAAACTTGGAAGCAATTTTCATGCTTGCCTTTTCCCCGGTATTTTTTATTTCTCACACAGTATTGAGTTTTAGGGTTCCACTTCCTTCCTTCCTTCCAGTGCAGCTTTCTTCTCCAATACTCAGTCACACTATACATCCCAGACTCTTCCCTTTCTGCTCTATTTTTCGTTCTTAAAGCAGGAGAATTGTCTTCGGCTTGGAATGCCAGCTAAAAGGCAGAGTGTCGTTTTTCTGGCACAGCCCTAGCTTTTGCCCTCACCCCGTCCGGTAAAAAAAAAGATTACATTTTGATTTGGTTCTCCCAGTTCTCTCTGTTATGTCATGAAGGAAGATGCTCAAAGCCCTGGAAAGGAGAGAAAGGGGTTTTATTGAATTAATTGAACTGCTGGGAACTCCACACCCTGACTTCCCCATCATTAGCCCACCGGCTGATGTACACCTCGCTGGAGTGATAAGCAGTAGAGCCTAGCATTTTAAAGTAAATCTAAGAGGTATCTGTCAGAAATGACTTTAAAATGGCTCAGTTTGAGTGTTTTAGCCTGTGCTTTTATGTAAGGAAAAGGTATTGCCAGTGCTTCAATAAAGCTAATATTTCAGCACTGTACAATCATAATGATAAATTAACAACCAAGAGAAAGGGTTTCAGCATCTGATGAATTTGCTCGGCTGTGCTCCGTGTGCGCCTGGATCCTGGACTTCCTCACAGGCCGCCCCCAGGTGGTCAAGGTGGGGAAGTACATGTCAAGCTCCCTCACCCTGAACACAGGATCCCCCCAGGGCTGCGTCCTACGCCCCCTACTGTACTCCCTGTACACACATGACTGTGTGGCCAGGTCCAGCTCCAACACCATCATCAAGTTTGCTGACGACACCGTGGTCGTGGGCCTCATCACCGACTGCGATGAGAAGGCCTACCGCGAGGAGGTGGCTGACCTGTCACTCTGGTGCCAGGACAACAGCCTCCTCCTGAACGTCAGCAAAACCAAGGAGCTGATTGTGGACTTTAGGTGAGGATCACAATCGAGGACGCACGCGCCCTTGTTGATTAATGGGACTTCTGTCGATAGGGTGAGCAGCTTCAGATATCTGGGAGTCCACATCACAGAGGACTTAACATGGACTGTTCACACAGACACTCTGGTGAGAAAGGCGAGGCAGCGTCTCTACCACCTCAGGCAGCTGAGGAAATTCCGGGTCTCGGTGAGGATCCTCAAGTCCTTCTACTCTGGAGCAGTGGAGAGCATCCTGACAGGCAACATCACTGCCTGGTTTGGGAACTGTACTGCTCAGGACAGGCGGGCCCTGCAGAGGGTGGTGCGTTCAGCTGAACGTACCACTGGAACTACCCTCCCCTCCCTGCAGGAGTTATACACCAGGAGGTGTAGTAGCAGAGCCCGCAGGATCATGAAGGATCCTCACCACCCCAACAACGGACTGTTTCAGCTGCTGTGGTCAGGAAAGCACCTCCGCAGTCACACAGCGAGAACAGAGAGACTGAGACGGAGTTTTTTCCCGCAAGCCATAAGAACTGTCAATGCTGAACTCACCAGGGGTCCTAACACATAGGCTCCACTACCACTTCCACTACCTACTGTACCTACTGTACCTCATACTGTGTCACTGTTCAGGGTTGTTCGTGATGCCGTATTGCTGCGCCGTACTGTTGTATACTGTGCTGTATTATCCCAAACACTACCTCACTCTATTCACATTCACATGCCACTTTAATTCACATGCCACTTTAATGCACATATCTGTATATACATAGGCATATTCCCTCTATCTATTCCATTTTATTTCATTTTATTTTTATTGTATTTTATTTTATTCTATATATTTTTATTTTATTCTATAAGTAGTCAACTTACTGTATTACGTTTTAGGAGTCAGTTAGTCGGTCTATTAGAAATGTTTTTTTTTTCCCTAGGACATATTGTGTGCTATCACCGGGTGCGTTGCATTACATTTCACTGCATATATGTATGAAAGTATGTATATGTATGTGACAAATAAAAATCTTGAATCTTGAATCTTGAATTTGCCATTAAATCATTCTTTCTTTTTTTTTTAAACCTGTGCTGTCAGTATTTGTATGCCATTGCATCTAGGACAGCGTTAGTCTGCAAGTGGAGTTCAAGTTTTCAACCTGCAATGCAACTCTTTATTAATTCTTAAATCATCAAGAACTGCTGCAATAACTCTGTCCTGTGGACGACCTGTAGGATGACGAGGGTAGTTTTTTGTTGTACAGAACCACCACCAACCCCCCTTTTTGGAGAACCATCTAACTGTGTTTTGGTCTATAAACAACTAATCACTACTGCAAGAGCGGGAGATTCACCACGGGTGAGACAGTTAAACACAGAACTAAAAACGACATTGACATGGAAACATAAACATTGGACAATAACATGTATTGAAAAACAGAGTTGATCAGGCCCAGGAAAACTGGAAACAACAACTGGGCACAAGGCGGAAAGGAGAGGGATGCAACCAGGAGGGTGCTGGGGTGCATTCGAAGCAGGTGTGGTGGTGTGTGCATGTGTGTGTGATGGGACCGCCTGTATGTGTGTGTGTGTTAGGTGTCCACCGGTGAGTGTACAGGACTTATTCCAATTGGTTCTGGTGTATAAGGTTGGTATTACGTCGTGGTGCCGCCAGGTAGACGAAAGGGCCCTGATACCCCCCTCGAGCTCCGCAGCTGCGTAGACACCCCACGGCTGCAGGAAAGCCCCGATCACTCTGAACTGCAGCCACAGAAGACCCCCGGGCCCCCAGAGAAGCCGGAGCCCCGGGGAGCATAACCCAGTCCCAGGGAGCACGTGGAGACCCCGCACTGCAGGGGCGCACACAAACAACCCACCCCCAAGTACAGGCACATGACACAGCCGCAGGCAGAGAACCCGGACCGCAGGCGGCAGACAGGGACCGCAGGCCCGGCTCCAGGCCCCACACTGACAGACCGACACCCCGACCAAACCGCCCGCCCATGGGCATGATCATGTGCATGGGCATGGGCCAGCAAGCCGGCAGGAACCCCATGCACCCTCCGCACGTCCTGCGCAAGGGTGAGGTACGCCCCACTGCAGCCGACCAGACCAGATGTTTTCTTTCCATTTTAAGAAGTATATATATATATTTTTTATTTCTTCTTTTTTTGTGCATTTTTTTGTACTGTACATATTTTAACTTTTTTAATGTAGTATGGAATATAATTAAATTTCTTATGAAAACAATGAGAAATGTTTAATTAGAATGTGTCTTTGTCGACACAACGGCCCAGCGAAAAAAACTCACCCACAACTCAAACTGAAGGACTCATCTTAAAGGTAAATAAACACCAAATTAGAAAAAAATGTAATATAAAGTAAACAGTATGGAAACATGTTTGTTGAAATGTTTGAATGGGGCCAGTGTAAAGTAAAGTGCTGTAGAACTCCACCTTCTCTGCCAAGGGCTTTTTTTTCTCCGCCCATCGGCACATTTGAGAGAATACGTGATGTTTTCGACTTTCGCCCACCTGTGGGGTGTTTGACGGTGGTATTTTGGGGGTGTGCTCCCCAGGTGGAGAGGGAGGGAGGGGTGGGTCGGTGAGTTATTTTGCACCGGTGCCAGCTTTTTCAGGTGGGAGACGCAGGTTGCCATGGAAACAAGGACACTGACATTGGGGATGCTATTGACGTTGGGGGGGGGCCTGATTGGGCAGAATTTCTATCACTTCCTACCACAATTTCTACCACTCCCTGTAGACCGTTGAAGTGTGAGTGTGAGTGTGAATGAATATCCCTGCCTGACAGATAACATGACGCCGGTATCGGTGTAAAGCTCCATGTATCGGTTTGACAAAGCCAATCTGCCCGCTCTCCTCCTCTGTCTGCTCCGTCATTCTCCTCGGCACCTGACACACATATCTCCCTGAAGGCTCTGTGACATTCACATGACATTTATCCTGCAGCGGCTGCTCACGCCTCAGGACAAAGAAAAGCAGAGGAATGAAAAAAAAAGTTATAATGCAATGTCTAATCAAATGTCCCCTTCCCCCCGCCCCTACCTGAGATTGAAACTTTGAGCAGTCTCAAAAGTATGATTGTTACACAAATGAAAAGGTTATGACAGATTTTAATTTATGCAACTATCCAAATGTGCCAATTATATTGGAACATGCCTGCAAAAACTGAAATTTTTCGGATTTTTTAGTGAAGGATTCCTGTTTTTAAAAAATAGATTTAACTTACTCCCTGTTCCCCACTGAGCTGCTACAACACCTGAATTTCCCCTCTGGGGATAGATAAAGTACTATCCAAACTTATCTTATCTTAACTTATCTTATCTGTCATCTCCAACATATAGTTGTTACAGATTGAAAAGGTTATGGCAGATTTTAATTTATGCAACTCTCCAAAGGTGGCAATAATAATGTGATTTTTAGTTAAAAAATTAGATTTAACATGTTTTTTACTTTTTTAAGGCATTTAATTTGCATTTAATCACAGTGAGAAGTTGCAGAAGAGTGGTAAGATTCAACAACATTTTAAAATGGCCAGGGTTGAATAATTGCGAACCTATATCCTTTACCTTATACCTTATCCTATACCTATACCTTAAAGGGGATGGAGATAGAGCTGGTCCTCTAGTGATCTAAAGGTTGCTGGTTGGATCCCAGGCTCCTCCTGCTAGCATGCTGTAGTGTCCTTGAGCAAGACACTTAACCCCTAATTGCTCCTGATGGCTGCGTCTGTCGGTGTTTGAATAATTGTAAGTCGCTTTGTATAAAAGCATCTGCTAAATGTAATGTAAATATATCCTTTAAATAAGTAACTTTTAAAACAGAACTGCAGGCTTTTGATACATTCTACCCTGAAAGAAGACCCTTACTCATTTTACAGATATGGACAGTTTTGTCATTTTAAAGACCAATAAATTGCAATTTCAACTTTAAGAAATATTATCAAGTATCATCCAAGGATTGTCGCTAAAGTATGACAAAATAATGTTATTTGTCAACATTTCGACAAATTCTGGGGATATTTTAAAATCAACATTATGATTTCTACTGAGGGAATCGATGCGGGAATCCAGGATGACGCAGGCAAACTAGACAAACCAACAGGCAAATATTGGCTCCAAAATGGAAGTTATATCTGTTGTTCCTCCAGAATACGGCGCCAGGATAAAATAACTGAGGGGGCAGTTAAAAATGCAGAGGGGCCAAATCTTTTTATATTGTAGATAAGAATAGGTTATCATACTGCTATGCTTATTTCTGCATTTTTTTTCCTGCTGTGCGTGGCAATATAGTGACGTTTTGACTACATGGGAACAATTCCCGACCTTACATTTCCATGTGTTTGTGCATCATGGCCATAATATGAAGTAGGAATATTTGGGGTAGATTTCCAGCTCACCCACTAAAATTGGTCTGACGGTAGGTTTAATGATACTCATTGATTTAACCATACCATAGCTTCTGAAAGGCTAAATAACAACAACACAAGCCTACTGTTTCAAAATTAAAGAATTCATTTATTTGACAGCAGCGGTGAAGCCAGTATTAAACCTGAGTGTCCTCGCACAATTTAGGGAATTAGAGTACTCGGAACGTAGGTCGAAAGGTGCAAAATAATATAATTTATGAAAGATTCTAACCACTGAGAAGTGACTGCTAAAATCAACAAAATAATAGCCAACAGTGCAGGGCCATTAAGTAAAAAAAAACGCCAGATCGTTTTGTCTGTCTTTCTGCTCATGCAGCTATCTTGCTTGCTCTCGCTCCCTCTTTCTCTCTCTCTCATTGACCAAAACTTCACTTCCCTGTTTTTTCCATTCTATGGATTGCTACAATGGAAAAAATCTAATTAGAAAGTTTTATTTACAACCACGAAAAGTAAGCAAGGCTGAACAAAAATGAAGTGTTCTGTCTATCTCTCCATTCAGTACCAGGGACAGCGCAGCGCAGCCATATGCAGAGAGCCGAAACGTTTCAGTCTCCGACATGCCAAACCAGCAGAAAAGTAAACCAGCTAAATTCTGTCGTACCTTTCCTCAGTAGAGTCGCAGCCTCCAGCTCCAGTGAGGTTAAAATCGAACAAAAAAATGTCATGACAATGCACAACAAACAGCCCTGTCCATGGTTCTGAAATAACAGCGCTATGTTTCAGAACCATGTTTGAATGCTGTTTGTGCACTGGATCAGATAACAAGCTTCAAATCTTTTATGGGGGAAAATTATTGACATTACTGTCATCTCAATGACACTTCTATCTTGACCAATAGTGTTGTTGTTTATGCGATTTCTTCTATCTTACATAAAACTTATACGGTTGGGGGGCAGTACATATAACTGAGTCCCCTTCTCGCCCCCTCGTGGGGCCGGGCCTGGCTCTTCTCTACTCTACTCTAGCTGTACTCTACCTTTAATCTACTCTACTTCAACTCTACTCTAGCTCTACTCTACCTATACCAGAGATGTGGACTCGAGTCATTGTGACTTGGACTCGAGTTGACTCGAGTCACTGTTTTGATGACTTGCAACTTCACTTTACATAAAATAAATGACTCGAGAGGGACTTGGACTTGGAACTTAAGGAACTTAAGACTTGTGACTCGACTTGACTTGACATGATGACTTGTTTGTGTTAAATTTTCGCTTTCAGTTTAAATATTATACTAAATATAAAATATTGAAATGTTCAATGTTATGGTATTCCAGGAAATCTGTTAGACCTAGAAACATTTCCGGGAAAATGCCTGCAAGGCTATGTTATGGCTGCGTTGTGAATGGAGGCAGTAACATTGCTGGAACAAGCGTATGAAGTAGGGGTGGAGCCGAATCCGAATATAGTATCGTCAGAGCAGCAATAGTGAGTTTTTACAAATATTTATTTCGTACAAGTATTAAAAATATATATATTTGTTTTCAGGAAGAAAAAAAAAATTTGGGTAGTCCAATCCGAACCGTGGTGCTCGGCTGCAAAGACGAGAAACTGAAACACATCCAGTCTCTATGGAGAACGGTCTTTATATTCTTAAATTGTATTATTATTTCATTTTAATTTATTTTATTCATTCATAGATACAATTGAACTGGATATAAATACGAGTGTATGCGCGCCTGTGTACCCATCAGCCAGTGCAGTTAACATTTCCTTTTTTTTTTTTTTTTTTTTTTTAACCTGTGCTGTCAGCATGCTGGGCATACAACACAGAGAATTTGTATGCCATTGCATTTAGGACAGAGTTAGTCTGCAAGTGAGTTCAAGTTCTCAACCTGCATTGCAACTCTTTATTAATTCTTAAATCATCAAGAACTGCTGCAATAACTCTGTCCTGTGGATGACCTGTAGAATGACAAGAGCACAGTTTTTGGTTATGGAGAGCCACCACCTACTCTTTGGAGAACTATTTATCATATTTGGGTCTATAAACAACTGATTACTACTCCAAGAGGAGGAGAATCACCACAGTGAGATAAATAAATATAGAAACAAACGACACATACACAAAAACATGAACATTGGATGACAACATTGAAGCCCCGAGGAGCATGACCCAGTCCTAGGGAGCACGAGGAGACCCCAGGGACCCACACCCCAGGGACACACACATACAACCAACCCCCGGGTGCAGGCACAAGATGCAGCCGCCGGCACAGAACCCGGGCCATGGGCACAAGGCATGGACCCGGACCCCAGCCCCACGGCGACAGACTGACACCCCGCCCAAGCCGCCCGCCCCCACAGGCGAGCCGGCAGGACCCCCATGCCCAACCCACACCCCGCACAAGGGGGAGGCCCGCTCCAAGGCAACCATACGTCCAGCGTGAGTGCCAAGTGCCCATACACGTAGTCCCGTGTGCCCAGTGGGGGCACCTCGATGTTACACCGCCCCCCCCTCGGCTATGCCGGCAGGCCGCCAGGTATACAGCCCTCCGCCACCCCCAGCACCCAGGGCGCCCGCCACAGAGAAGCCGTGCCGCAGAAACAAAACCCCAACAGCTGCCCCCCACACCCAAACCTACACCCACAATGGCGAGCAGTCCCCCAAGGGACCTCGGAAGGCACCCAGCGGCCCTCTCCGCAGCCCCGCCAGGTCGCAGCACATCCCAAGCCACCAGGCGCAAGGTGCAACTCCAGCCCGGCCGGGAGGGGGGGCCTAACTAGCCCTGGCACGACGGGCCACCCCCCCCCACCCACGGGACAGAAGGACACACAGGCCCAGCCACCCCGCCCGTGGGGTGGGCGACCCAAGCGGCCCGCCGATCCGCCGACCATGGGGCCGAGACCCAAACCAGTGACCCACACCCTGTGCCCCTAATCTGAGCCCCAGAACCCACAACCACACCCGGAACCAACACACGGACACCGGCTGCAGGTACTCCCCGAGAGCATGATCAAAATGGGTTGGTGGTGTTTTAGTGGCGGGTTGACTGAGGAGACCGAGAAGACATATAGACGGGGGGACTGGAATGCTGCGCCCCAGAAGGGTTGATAGCTTCTTGGTGATGTTGGTCCACAATGCTAGAATAGGTGGGCAGAGCCAGAAGGCATGAAAGTAGTCATCACTGGTATCAAGAGACCAGTGAGAGCAAGTATCTTCATCCACAAAACCCATTTTGAACATTTTGTGTTCCGTGATATGGGCTCTGTGCAAGATCTTATATTGGATGAGTTGCATTTTGGAGTTGCGGGTCATAGAAAAGGTTCAAGTTCAAGTTCAAGTTCAAGAGATTATTTGTCACATACATACACATATGGTCATATGTTGTTGCAATTAAGCTTCCACAGGTTGATATCGGTGGGAACAGCAAGGTTTCTTTCCCATTTCATTGTAGGTAAAGATAAGGTGTCGTCTGTTTTTAATAAAACTTTGTATATTCTGGAAAAGGGATTTTTCAAGTGACCGAGATGAGTGAGATGTTCGATCATTTCAGGTGGTTGTAGGATGTTGTTCGTCAATTTGATTTTAACTTTTAGAGACTGCTGGAATTGAAGGAATTGAAGGAAGCTGTGACCACCGATATTATACCTTTGGGTTAAGGTTGGGAAGGATATAAGCAAATTGTTTTCAAAAATGTGTTCCAGATGAGTAATTCCTTGTCTTTTCCAAGACCCTGTTTTTAACCAAGAAAACTGGATTGTGCATGATGTGCAGATTGGCATGAATTTATTTGGTGGTCAACACTTCCATGGTAACATTGAGCTCCACCAATCAGAGATGTCCCTGTTAGATTTAGGATTATGGGTAGTCTAGTCTCAATGACATCGCGAATGAAACATGTTTTTCTTAAAACAAGGTTCTCGTCATACAGAACATCATTATCATACTGACTTGTGGCTTCTACAGGAGCAAAAACTAATTATTATATGCGTTGCGTTATATTTACAATTATTTATAAACGTTTCAAACCCTAATGCTAGAAACTACAAAAACTACAATTCTGTGCCATTTTGTGATGCATCTTAATGCAATTGCCTCATGGGTAAAGTAGTTATATTATTATAATCCGCCATAGGTATGGGTGAAAAACGACATACATTTGTCATTAGGGGTTAATTTGGTTAATAAAATAACTACTTTACCCATGAGGCAATTGCATCAAGATGCATAACAAAATGGCACGGAAGTGTAGTTTGTTTCTTTTTTAGAGTCACGGTTTAATGTTAGGGTTTCAAGAATGTATAAATATTTGCGTAAATATTACTCTATGTATATAATAATTCGTTTTTGCTCATGTACAAGTATGTATGATATTAACTTTGTTTCAAGAAAAACATATTTCATTTGTGACTACACTACCCATAATCCTCAGTGAAACAGCGACGTCTCTGATTGGTGGAGCTCGATCATGGAACTGTTTACTGCTCTGGCTGATGGGTGTGCAAAGGCTGACATATTTAACATTTTAACATTTAAATTGTACCTGTGAATTAAATTCATACTGAGGGTATGATGCTATATCCCTATTCACGCCCAACCTTGAATTTAATAGACCATTCAGAGAAAAAGTGAAACCAATATACCGCTTTAATTTTGTGCTAGTCAGAACAAAATACAAACCCTTGCATTTTAAATTTTAATAAATCCACGGTCTCTACTCTCGCTCTACACTAGCTCTACTCTACTCTAACGAGGGAATTGGTGAGAGAACCCACGATTTCTGTAAATATTTTGACGAAACACTTTTTAAATGTGGTGGTATAAAGAATATATAAAGACAATATTTTACTTTGTCCATTACTGGACATTTCTTTGTCTCATAGGTGTCAACATACGGTATGATGTGTATCGTCTATCATGAGACTATGCAGTGCAGCAGCTTGTAATGCAAAATACAACAGTAATAAATGTGATTCTATCTCACATTTCATTAAGCTCCCGATAATTATGACTTAATTATTTATTTCATTTTACTTTGTTAAGCTGTTTACCGCTTACCTGTATTACTATTTTTATGTTGGAAATGAGTGTATATCCTCTCACGTTGAACTTCATGCTCCCCACTGAGCTGCTGCAACGCCTGAATTTCCCCTATGGCGATCAATAAGGTACTCTCTGAACTTATCTTATCTTATCTTATCGTCTCCAAAATACGTTGTTACACATTTGATGATTTAACATCAATCTGATGCGATTACGTTCAACAAAATTGTAAACATTGAGAAGTAACAGAGTGGCCGCTATCTAGAAGAGCAAAGTTGACAGCGCCTGATGAAATTTAAAACACTAGTGCAGTGCCCGTTCAAAACATGCCTAAAATACATTCTTTCTCATGGGAAAAACACACCCAAGTAGCGCTTTTGGATGAACTCGCTGTTCGCTTGTTTATTGAAAGTTAATTAATATTACACATGTCGCGTGTCCGCAACAAACATGCCTGTTAGGAAGGGGGCAATTGCTTTCAGGGGAAGCCCCGCCCCTCGCTGGCTCGCTGTCCCTCACGGGATGCCCCGGCGCCTGCTGACTCACTGTTTATTGAAAGTTTATTAATATTACATGTGTCGCGTGTCCGCAACAAACATGCCTGTTCGGAAGGGGCCAATTGCTTTCAGGGGAAGCCCCGCCCCTCGCTGGCTCGCTGTTCCTCACGGGATGCTATGCCCCCTGCTGGCTCACTGTTTATTGAAAGTTTATTAATATTACACGCGTCACTTGTCCAAATTGCACCAAATTCGACATTGCATGTCTTTGGGTCCCCAGCAATACATCCAGCAAGTGTGAAGTACATCGGATGAACGGTTGTCAAGATAATCAAATGACATACATAGAGATTCCTTCCTTTATAGATAGATTGCTTTGCCCTCTGCAGAATATTCGTCTCAATTTCCAGTAATAGTGGAGGTGGGATAGGGTGGAGAAGGGGCGGGCGGGAGAAGGGAGGGCATTGGGGGAAATGGAAACGGAGTGTCTGAGTGCGCCAAAAGCCCAGAGCCGTCAGTCATCTCCAGAAAACAAACAGCTCTCGGCTCCGAGCGCAGACTCACTTTCTGAGACAGTGAAGCGATGATATTGGGACTAGACCCTGTGAGGAACTGCTTCATTTTTTGGTGGTGGTCGGGGGGGGGCTTTGCTCAATGGAAATGTTTTTGGGAATGGGTGCTTTCTGTAGAGAGGGCACGGATAAATAGCAGCTTAATGTGATATCGGACAAACCAAATACATCAAATCTGCAGTAGCAATGATCTCCAGGCTGAGAATGGTCGTGTAGATTCTTTATGTCATTTAGATAGGATACAGAGACTGGCTTCCATCTGGATGATTACAGCGGAACATTGAACTGTGAAATATCACTGCAGCTTGTGGCTGTTCTTATTACAGCCCATTATCCACAGTCAAAATCTGGTCTGATTCTCAATGTGCACTTAAGGCTTCGTCATCATTTCATTGCTACTTCCTCATTTAGAGTAACATTTATATGCACAAGGCGCTATTTGTGCTTCAATTCAACTCTTAACATGTCCACATGGTTGTTTTTAAGTTATTTTTAGCACCAATTCATAGATTTTTTTTTTTACATTCTATTGACATGTATAGTACTTTGACTAAGCATCAACAGACAATAACAAAGATATTTATCTTATACAAGATACTAAGGTTACCAGTGCTTTTTTTTTTTTTTTTTTTTTTTTAATTTATCCTTTCCTACACAACTGTAAGCAATACAAAATAAATGACAATGTTGAAACCACGGTATGAAAAATATGAGGAAATAAGTTTTTTTTATTTTACTTGCTCCTCAATAAACAACATTTTGTGTGTGTGCGTGTATGAACCACAACAAAATCAGTGATTGTAGACATATTCTAGCAGTTAACAAAAAAAGTCAATATTCAAGAAAAAGCTTTACAATTACTAACCTACATATTTATATTGCTGGTTTACAGTATTTACTCTGCAAACTTAAATTCTAAATCAAACTTACTGTTTGTAAATATTCAAAAGAAAAAAAAAGAAAATCATAGCTGGTACAACGTTACAGAAGAATTTCTTACATTTTCCAATAGACAGTATATCAAGTCTAAACATACTTTGCCAGCTTATATTTGAGTTTGATAGACAGATTTGTGTATATATATATATATATATATATATATATATATATATATATATATTTATTTATTTATTTCAGTGCACAACAGTCAACAGTGAAACTGTTTTAGGAGATAAAGAAAACAGCAGTCCCCAACAACACTGCCAGAGAAATGTCAGAATCGGTTCAGTTCACTTCTCCATTGCTTACCCATGCTGTGCTAACCAATACCAGTACAAATAACAAGCTCAGTGACTACCAAGTCCAGGAGGCTAAAAAAGCTGCCATGTTGAGTGTCAAAAATCGGGCAAGAAGGAAAAGGAGTCAATATGCGGAACTAAAATCTGAAAAGACAGTTTGTACTTTCCCTTAAAAAGAGGAAATCAGGAAGAACTGAAATATGCAGAGAAAAAAAAAGAATTAACTTTTACACAAAGAAGCATATACTGTATATTTGTGCTCCTTAAAAAGCTTGAGTATATTGAGCTCTCACCACATGTAATAGCTGCGTGTGGTGTCGACTTGGCTGGGTTTGGTGTCAGAGGAGCCCTCCTTGTCCTTCTCGCTGTCGGCCTCCCACAGGTTGATGAGGGGAGGGTACAGCTCATTCAGCGGAATCGAGGAGGTTTTTTGCATGTACTTCTTCAACGAATGATGATAGTTTTTCCGCTTCCACCTCTTGGTAATGTATACGCCCAGGGAGGCCATGCTGATGATCGCGAACATTGTTCCCATGACCGCTGCGAGAGCCATGTTAGTCCCTTGGTCAGATAATTCCACGGCAAAGGTCGCCTGTTTGGTCGTAACATTTACGCATGACTTCTGAGTCTGTTGGTGGATGTTGGAGACACTGAGACAGACCTCATATTCCGTCGCTGGTTGCAAGTGTGTGAGGTTGTACTCGTGGACATCCACGGGTACCCTTGCAGTGTATGTGATATGTGGATTGTCTATTTTCATGGTGGCTGATGACCACTTGAGGTTGGAGGTCATAACATTGGAGTTCACTTTCCAGGAGACTAGAATTGAGTGGGAATCGGTCTGTTTGACATAGATCTTCATTAGCTGAGTGCTGTTCAAGAGAGTCCCATTTACCCATATCGCTGTCACTCTGGTGTCAGCTCCTTCTGAGTTCTGAGCAACACACGTGTACCTGCCGGAGTCTTCAACCTGGATACGAGAAATTCTCAATGTTCCTTCGCTGCTGAGGCTGTATTTGTCAGACAGAGTATCCACCACCACCTTGTTTCCAAGAGGCGTCACCCAGTAAACCTCAGGCTCTGGCTGTGACATGGCCTTACAGTCCAAGTCCACCGTCATGCCGATGTCCAGGTTGAGATGATTGGGAAAGCTGTCATGAGATATCATGGGCAGACATTGCTCTAGTCTGTCTCTCTGTAGCACCTCCCTAACCTGCTGACCCCTCACCTCTGTTGGCATGGCACAGAACATGGAGAGAGGCTCCATAAATCGGATGCTGGTTTTGTTGGAGCTCATCCACTGGATGACACAGTCACATCGAAGCGGGTTGCTGTGGATGCTGATCTCCCGCAGGTTGGGCAAATTTTCGACAGTGGACTGGTACAGGGCGTTCAAGGCGTTGTTGTTCAACATGAGGCTTTCCAGGGCCGGGACATCGTGGAATGCCTTTTGATTTATGTAGGAGAACTTGGGGTTGTTTGTGGCCTCCAACTTGGTGAGCTCAGGGAGGTTGTCCAAAGCACATCGCTCAATAGAGACCAGCTCGCCCATGTTGTTTATTCCCAACTCTTTCAGTCTCAACATGTTCTTGAAATCCCCTTCCTGGATTTTGTGCACAGGGTTTTTGTTGAGATCTAAGAACTTGAGGTTAGGTAGTTTCTGCAGGGCTCTTTGGGGAACTCTGATCAGCTTATTATCATAGAAAGAGAGGCTTTCGAGATTGTCAAGTCCAACAAAGGCATTTCCAGGGATGTCCGTTAAATCCATACCAGCCAAAACCAAACTTCGAAGGTTGCCCAGTGGTTTGAAATTAAAGTCTGTTACCCCAACAACAGGGTTCTCCCCAATCATGAGAATTTCAAGGTTAGGTGTTGAGTCAAACCAGCGGCTATTAATAGCCTTGAGCTTGTTTGAGTTGAGATGGAGCCTGAGAAGGTTGTGGAGCCCAGAAAAGGCATTAGCAGAGATTGTGTTGATCTGATTGTGGTTAATATAGAGCTCCTGCAAGTTGTTGAGGTCCTGCAGGCAGTAGTCAGGCATCTCTGTGATCTGGTTCTCTTCCAAGTGAAGAGTGGTGAGCTGGGACATGTTGACAAGGCCCACATCCCGAATGTTACTGAAGTTGTTCTGGGACAGGTCCAGCTCAGTCAGATTAAAAAGTTGCTCCAGCTCTTCACTGGTTCTGGCAATGTAGTTACTCTGCAGGAGAAGAACCTGTGTGTCACTGGAGAGGTTTCCCGGGAGGCGTGTAAGGCGTAGGTCATTGCAGTCCACAGTGATGGCTTCCCTGTAGGTGGACTGGGGCGTGAACCAGGGTCTAATCTCACACACACACAGCTGGGGACAGTCATTGCTCTGCACAAAGGTTAGTCCAACAGATATTAGGATCAAGCCAGCAAACAGCTGGCAAAGCAGACAATAGTCTAGCCCCCGTCTAGCCATGCTGTCTGTTTGTATTTAGTTCCCCTGAAGCACAGGGGGAAGGATGGGAGGACGGGTGGATGACTTCAGAAAATTGCGTATTATAGTCATCAACAAGACTTTACACAACTTTGTTCTTCCGGCCCGGTTGTGTCCCAGTGTTTAGTGTCGTCCCAGTCCCAGTGTTAGAGTAGTAGGATCAATCTAGAGGGAGAGATAGAAAACATATAATTAAAGAGACAGTCTCCAGACAGCCAATAACCCACTTTTAAAATGACAAGGGTTCACAATGTAGAACTACTAAAAATAATCATATCACATTATGCATTGTCTGTAACTATAGTAATTATTTGAACAAAAGAATCCCCCAATAAAGACTATTTGAAGCAAGCCACTTGTGATATTCTGAGTTGTATGCTGCATCATCAGTTTCCAGATTAGGTCATTATAACCCATTCACAATGGAGGTAAAACACTGCAGCAAACTACTTGGCAATGGATCGCATTCCTTTGAGGGCTATACGACAGGCTCATAAGAACATGATCATTAGCTCCTTGCAACATCATTAAACACTGTGAGATACTAGTATGGGTCGAGCCTCAAAGAAAGCAAGAAAGGTTTTGCATTTAAATTTTTACTGAAGCATCCTCTGCCTTCTGAATTTAGGACAAACATGAAAAACATATTTTTTCCCCGCCCCCAACACACTCAATCAAAACATTTGGATAGAGTAGAAAGAATATCACAACTCCTAGAAGTACTCTGTAACTCGGCGAAATAAGAGGGGGTGTGAAAGGACAGCAAACCCTCATCAAGGACGACAGTTTGGTTCAGCGCAAGGGAAGCTCCTGAGCAGATCACAGATCAACTACGATCCGTTACACCACTGGTTGATATATAAATATGGACATCGGTCCAACAGTGTGTGACCGACTTTTGATTGCTGCCAAGCAGCTTTATCACCAGCATTAAGTTGGCAGCATTTCTTTAACAAGCCTGTGTACTTGATAAACCCTTCACGGGACATGAGAGCGACACTTGAGAAATCTCATTACCAAATTAGATCTATTTACTACCCCATCCTGTGTGGAGCCATACGGTAGCAGCACAGTCCTTTGGCCATGTCGGCCCTGGTCAATGTACGCTTAAGCAAATAGCGCCTAAGAGGCTTTCAAACATGAGAGCTGACTAAT